>NW_027225641.1:0-322713 GCF_038994185.2 Dermacentor albipictus | reverse complement strand
CTCTGTTCTGTAATTGCAAAATGTTTATTCTTCAGTATATTTAGGTACAATGCCTGTACTGACTAGTGCAAAAATAGACAACTATCAATGACAAATGATCAATTTTAAACACAAGATCACCAATTGTCATTAGAAAAACAAGGCACTGCATGAATAGCCTCTCAACAATATTAGAGCCTGGTTGCAAACAATCTCCCCAAGGAAGAATAACTGCTGCTTGACTAGCTTTACAACAGCGCTGAAAAAAATTGTTACCAAGAAAAAAAGACAAGTTGTGCAAAAAGAAAAGTTATTGAAGGACTTGTGGGCAATAGACACATAAAACACCACCTAACAGCACAAAAGACATCACTGGCTGTAACGACCAAGATGAAACTGCTACATAGCCAGACTGACAACACTAAATGGTAGACTGCAAGCAAAGGCTGTAGATTGTGATGTAGAATTCTGCCACAAAACCGAACACAAAACTTGCAATACCCTTTTTGTTTCAGCATTGCTTTGAGAACTTTTGTCGTTACACTTATGATTAGTGACACGATTGACTTACAATTATTCGACTCTAGTTAAGTTGATCTTTTGGTTAATTCGATCCTGACCGAAAGTCTCAGCCGGCGCCCTTGCATTTCTATGGGCCCAAACATTTGTTATTTTGTTCCTAAAATTGGCCTTCACCGAAACTTTACCACTCAGCATGCATGTGCGTGACCCCTGTATTGACCCAAATATCGACCGCTTTAGTGGCAGCGTCGTTTCGGCTGAGTTTAGGAGACAGTAAACCCATTGAACACATGTTATCTCCCGTTGAAAACGGCCATTTTTGACTTGCCCTGGGAAGATCGTCAAGCAATAACAGTAGTTCACAATATCTTATAATCGTATTTACCAGATTCTAATGCATGCGTTTGTTTGTTTTTTTGCTTAAAATAAAATAGAGCCGAAAACTGCCTGCGCGGTGCAATTGGATACGAAACCAAAACTGCCTTCACGGAGTGTATATGCTTTATCGCCTAACAATGATGTATTGCCGCAAAGCTGATAAGAACCGGTCGCCATTGTGCAACACATATTTTTATTGCTAGAAAATCCGGTGTTCGTTATATTTATTCTGTGTTTAGGAGCTTTAATGTCATTTCTGTTCTCTACTTTGGACACACAGAAAACGGGTGCTCATTTGATTTGGGGGTGTGTTGACATTGGGCAAATAAATCAGTGTTGTGTTTTGGAGTTCTTTCTGCATCTTGTGTATTTTGACCCGCCGGATAATTCGATAAGTTTTGTTGGTCCCATGTAGTTCAAATTAACAGAAGTCGACTTTATTTTGCTTAGCAGATGGAGAACAGAAACGAGGCTTAAACGGTCTGCTGTTCCGAACGTTCTGGTTAGTTTGCAGTATTCGAAAATACCAAGTAGTTGATTTTAGAATCCAAATCAAATGCTACGCACTAACTATTCGTATTTGAAAGTGCAAACATTTGCCCATTCCTAAACGCACGGTCACTTTTTGTCAGAATAATGAAACGCTTATAAGGGGTTAACAAGGCTCCAACTTTAACATGTGAATGAACAAATGCTGGGCGTGCGGAACCAACATCGGTGGAACTCGCACAACAATGCAGCTTTACAATTAAGCTTGCTGGGCTTGACTTGTCCTGTACTTTGGGCGCCGTCAATGCTGCATAAACTAGACTTCACTAGTTTTGGTTTCGAGGAGATGCCTGCAAGATGGCCGATTACCACGCTTTGGCAATGTTTATAGTTTCTCGTACAGAAATGAATTATCGAATGGAGTGCTGTAAGGCATCTGAAATTTCTAGTGCCCTTATACACTGTCTATGGGACCAGTGACACAATAGCAAGGAAACGAAGGTATAGAAGCTTTGCACAGATATAGAGTGGAATCTCAATAAACGGAAATTGCTTAAACGTAACTGCCACCTAAATGGAACATCACCCTAACGTTTGGTTGGTTTTGTATTCATGCGATGCCCTCTGCAATGTCTCTCAATAAATGGAACTACTGATCAACAGAATGAATTTCTCTGGTCTCTTGACGTTCCGTAAGGAGAGTTGGCTGTAGTCTAATCCTTCTATGAGCTAACATAGATACAAAACTTGCCTTACAAAATTGAGAACATGTTTAACTGTGTTAATGGCACACCAGAGACATCATCATGTATGCAGCACATGTCACAGAATTGAAATGTGGTCACCGTGTTGGCTCAGGGGCAGCGGCATTCTGCTGCTGAACACGAAGTTGTAGATCCAATTCCATGCTGCTACAGCCGCATTCTGATACAGTCGCCGACCGTTTATTCGGACCTCACGGGGACTGCGGAAATGTCCGAATAAACAGGTGTCCGAAAAAGCAGATTATAAAAAAAAAGTGAAATCCTTTTTTTCCACGCACTTATTCGGGCTCGGCAGTAGGCTTGAAGAAATCGTGAATGTGCCGTTGCACGCTGTTCCGTTTACGCGCAGTCAGATAAGCCTGAATCTCGGAGAGGGTCGTACGGTCACTCTAGGCGGCTGAAAGCATAGTCACTGCTTGTACAGGGTCGTCCTTTTTGAAAGGGAACACGCGAGCGCGTGGCCTGTGCTCTGCGGCGGCTGCCTAGAGCGCCGGTCAGTGGCAGCAAGAGGAAGCACGTCCGCTTTTGACGTCATCTATTGACGGTCAGAATGACTAGGCATGGCCGATTGGAAGCGCCTACTGGACTCCCTTACCCGTATTACTGATGCGCAAGGAGCGGGGCCTGCAGCTAGCAAATCGCGCTCGCGCTGCGGGCCCCGCTCCTTGCGCATCAGTAATACGGTGAAGGGTGTCCAGCAGGCGCTTCCAATCGGCCATGCCTAGTCATTCTGACTGTCGATAGATGACGCCAAAAGCGGACGTGCTTCCTCTTGCTGCCACTGACCGGCGCTCCACGCAGCCGCCGCAGAGCACAGGCCACGCGCTCGCGTGTTCCCTTTCAAAAAGGACGACCCTGTACACGTTCTGCATGCGACGGCAGCGTAGCACATAGAGCGTCAACTTCCGACTGCTGCACCGCCGGACAATGTCCAGCGGTGCAGCAGAAACGTGACGAATGATCTCGCCGTCGTTGCGCTCTGCGCATGTCAGTACAGCAGTGTCAGCACCTGTGAAACTGTCAATTAGACGGTGTCCGGAATCGCAATGCAACCACTGCACAAGTCTCGGCAGTTCCGCGTCGGTAGGGAGCACATCGGAAGGCGACAAATCTTAGGCCTCCCGGCACCCGCTTGCCGGCATTCCGCAGCGCAGTCTGCGCGGGCACTGTCGGCGCCATTAGACACTTGACGCGATGTTTCCGTATGCCACGTTGGATCACCGAAACCTCGACACAGCGCACAAAGCAAACACCCCCGTGCCGACACCAGTCACACAAGCGAAAAAACGCGGCATGCTCGCAGCATCGTGCAGGAAGCATTGGTCGTGCGCGAAGAAACAAATCAGCTGCTGGATTGTCTTGATATGGCTTGCTAAGCTGTAACCGGAACTGCTGCAGAGCCACTCTATCGAACCAGGGAGAAACGATGATGATGAGCGGCGATTTCCAGTAGCGCCACTTCGTGGGGCAGCAAGGAAGCTCCGTTCAAAACAAAAATGGCGTTCAGCAAGTCGAACCATGCACCGGTCAGAGCCGGTGCATGGTGCTCTCGACCGAGTTGGCTCAAGGAGTGTCCGAAAAATCAGACGAGAGGTTGCAAGGTGTCCGAACTTTCGGCAGTTGTTATACATTATGGCCTATGGGGAGAACGGCGGTGCCGCAAAGCTGACCGAATAATCGGGCATGTCCGAATTTTCGGAGTCCGGAAAATCGGTCGACGACTGTAATGCGAAAATGCAATAACACTGATATGCCTAAAATAAGGTGCACACAAGGTCAAAATTATTTTGAGGCCATTCCCACTATGGCACCCCTCGAAGTTCCAGTGTCGCTTTGGGACAGTGAACTCCATGAATCAATCAACAGAAATGAAATAGCATACAGAGCATAGTTTATTGTATGGGCATGATCCTCTTTGACAAGGAAGTCTGACGACTTCACTGGTCATTGATGTATATTTCTTAAAAATCTTATTTATGCTAAAAGTTTTTTTCTAAAGGAAGCTATTCCACAGGGCGGAGGTGCATCTTAGGGATCATCAGCTACCCAGATCTTGTCAACAAATCCTATGCCTACAAATTTCATAATCTCGCTGCTCTAGTTAATCATTTGATCTCTTGACTGCTTATTTAACACATCATGCTTGCCAATCAGATACTTTTGTTGCACTTCAGGCTGAAGACAAGGCCGAGTGCAATGCACGTCTCCAAGAGCTCGAGCGCTCGCTGCAAGAGCACAGTGACAAGATTGCTGAAATCCAGCGAAAAATCTTGGATGTGGAGCCTGGTGAGTCGGGCACAGTCCCGTAGCTTTTGATGCCAAATCTAAAGTATACTTGAACACTGAAAATAGCATGTGATGGTATGTTATGGTATGCTTATTCAAAGGTACATAACATCTTGATGCATAACCATGCAAACCTTTTAAAAGATTGTGCCTTACACTGCTTTGATCTTGCTGAAATCTTACAGGAATTTTTATCCTATTCAGGTGCCAATATCTTCTGTCCATTCAAAATTTAGTTTCAGTGCACTTCTTGCATCTTCATAATCATGAAAGGCAAAGAACTGCAGAAAGAGTTCAGTATTTTCTTCCGTAAGTTTTGTGATGTTCACAAAATATGGATGCCATGCGAGAACTCTCTAGAGGACTATCAGATATGAGAACATCAACTATGTCATGTCTAGTACTTGGAAAGAACTACTAATCCAGACTCTTGAAAAATAAGCCTGATGGTTTAACATCGTGAAAAACAAAAATATGAACCCGCTACATGACGGCATGCTGACATCATAAGCAAACACGTAGCCATCTGCCGTCCAACTCATTTTATTCAAACTCTTTACACATATTTTTCAAACTTGCAGCACGTCAAACCAGAAGTGTGTTTAAGATGTACGTGACACATATTGAATACCATTATTCAGCACTTTTGATGGCACTACCTTGGCTTGTACAATTGTGTACACAGCACCTCAATTTAACGGAAGTCGACGGAAGGGGTCGACGGAAGGGGCTATGATCCTAATTGTTGAGGTTTTTTTTTTTTTTTTTCACAACCTTCATGAGGCGCAGCCCTTAAACGGGGCTGTGCTATGGCAGTCTAATTTTTCTTTCTCCATGTAGTATTCCTGATTTCTTAGTGCAGAAATAGTGAACATCTTAGTCAAGCATACGTACGGTAATTTGAGCTGTATTAGTAAGTTGCCCTTTCACAATACCATGAACTCATTTTTATCATGGGAAGAAGCTCAGTAAATTAAGAAAGCTGTAGAAACAGTACAAGTGGCAATGCCACCTTGAAATTCCAGTACCAGCTCACTGTGACTTCGTGTGTTTTGACACCATCTGCTTGGCATAGGCAATTTTTTATCACTTGAAATAACCACACCAAACTTGACAGCCAAAGATTTAATTTGGCATCAAGTTTCAAAAATTTTCACTGTGCCACAGTGGCCCAAGTACAAAAATGGGCTTTAAAATCTGTGACATCGCACTGACATACGGCACTGAGGTTTTGGTGCAAAATTGAAATGAACAGAACTTTGACCTACATATTCTCTTCTAGTAATTGACCTTCTACTGCAAAATTAACAAAGAGTCTTAAAGGAATACTTTGTCAGTCTAAACTAATTATATGTCCTTTTAACAAACCTTGAGATGGTCATCAATTAATCCAGAGCCCTCAACTATGGCATCTCTCATTACCCTGGAGTTTCTTAGACCGTCAACCTCCACGAATCCACCAGTAAGTCGAAAGTTTTTCTTTTTCCTTCACAGAGCAACGTATAAAGAACCTTGCCTCAAATGTGACGGACATCGTCGAAAGCAGGGTCATTGCAACGAGCCTCTTCGAGATGGTGAGGCTGCCTTTGGTCACTTTGAATAATTATGCAGCTGATTGGAATTTACTCTTCAGGGTCGATCTTGATAGTAACTGTCCTGCTTTCAAATTTTCACCAGCAGATAACTTTTGTTTATTATATATTGTGCTGTTGTGGAGTAAGAAAATATCAGTTCCTGCACTCTCATCGCTTTGTTTGGCTTGTTTTTCTTTTTTCAACTCTCCTCGGCATTGTGAAATGCTCACTAAAAAATGTTAGTTCTGATCTTTATAAGAGAGTCCGCAAAATGTCACTTGAACTTATAAAAATTTTAAAAGAAATAATGAACAGTATCTTGTTGTAGCCACTCTTTGCCGTAATATTTGATGTCTCAGCAAAAGGTTGCTTGTTCTAGCATACTGGACCCCTGTTCTTATTAAAGGGACCCTGGAACGATTTTGGCGATTTTCTACAAATGTACTGAGTCGTTAGAGTAGGTCCTTCTGATCATTAATTTACACATCTAAGTGCTCTGCGTAAAGCGTGTAATTTATTATACGCTTTTAAAAATGCACATCGCTGTCGATCGCAGCGCACTGCTCGGCGGAATTTTAAGCCACCCCTACCCATATGATGCAAATAACCCATATTACGTCACATGGGCGAGCTATCTGATTGGCTGACCAGGGCGCGTGGTCGATAATTTTTCCAACTTCATAGTAAACAAATGATCTTCGTAATAGTTGGAATGTCAGGTAATTTGTTTTTATAAAAATAAAATAGCATAAAGAGAATGCACAAGAACAATTTTTCAGTACACTTAAGCACTTCCGGCACCCAGCAAGTGTCGTCTGCTTGTGTTACAACGTACTCCATTTTGAAGAGAGCTACGCGGTCAGAGTTGGTGTCAGTCTTTTCGCGAGCACTATGATTCGACTTTGTTGCCTTGTGGGCTGCAAACGTAGCGACTGGCAATATGTCAAGCTGCGACATCGTGTCCCTCTGCAAGGCAGCGTACGAGCGAACTGGCTGCTGCGCAGGATTTGAGCGTTTATGGCCGTCACTTTACACCGGAAGATTACTAACGCAATTGCGTTTCGCGAGTCCCGTATTAAGGCAAACGTAAGCGCAAGGGGACAGGATCTGGCCGCTTGACTGTGCCGTAACGGGATGAGCCGAAATGAGCAGAAGGGCAAATGTGAATGGTCTGCACGGTGCAGCCACCTGGTGGCATGAAGCTCAACCATACACAGTAGCAGCAACGAAGCGTTTCCTTCTTTACTGCTGGTGCGTACTTTTCGCAGGAGTGTAATCATCAACACGTTGTTTTTATAAATGTTTAAAATGTTTTACACTTCGTTAGAGCAATATTAGCGCTTTGTTTGACTGGTTAAGCGCTGCGCCAACAAGTGTCTGGACCATGCAGACCGATCAGGCCGCTCTCGTACGTCTACGCCAAAGTTCCGTCATCAGCTTGAGTTTATGCCTCCAGTCATTTGCCGAAATGACCAGCTTGCCTGTGGTTAACGGAATACCAGACACGTTCGGCGCTACGACAGAATGCTCGCAACGCAGGCTGCTTCGATAGCTCTCGGTCGACGGCCAAGCAGCTAGCGGAGAGGTTTCGCGCGGGCGGGGGCGGGCTCCAAAACACCCGGAAGTCGACGATGTGACGTCGCATCGTGACGCAGGACCAGTGAAGGCGGAGCTTAGCCCCGCTCGCTCGGCGGACGAGTTGAGGAGAAAAAGCATGGCTGGGGAGGAGGGTAACTTATAATCGCTTGTAGCTCCATTAATACGTAACGCTTCACTTAAATTGTGGTGCGAATGTTCTACTTAAGCTGTACCCTACGCGTCTACAAAATTTGTCCGAACCGTTTCAGGGGCCCTTTAAAGGTGGCCTATTTTCCAGTTAATATTTATGGTGCGCCATTCCATCTTGTCTTGGTAATTACAGTAAAAGGCCACTATGACGAAGTTGAAGGGAAAACCAGAATTACTATAGTGTATCCATTACTCTGTGGTATCCATTATTGTATGTGCTACACTATGAAGCTCTAAGAGGATTTCAAGGGGAATTCCACTTTGCTGTATCCTGTTTGTATTGTATTGCATTACCATTATGTGCATGTGTGTGTGGCCTGTATACCCGTAAGTAAAAGTATACAGATTGCAGGCTTGCTAAGAAAACTGTTCTTCCATAATTCAGGCGCACAAACTCAGATAGACGAGTGCATTGGAAAGTTCACAGCACCATGTTTGAACTGCAGTGCTTGCCTTCATGTTACATTTTCACAGGCAGTGAAGAAAAACATCTTTCTCGCAGAATCTCTAGTTTGTTTGCTTTCATTGAAGTACATAAATACAGCACAACTGTCTGACACATGACTAAAGGAAAGAATGAAGCAGGGGTTAACAAAAACACAATATCCAAAAAGTGCGATATCTTTTACTAGTTTTAACGTCACGATGTCACTTGAAAGTATTCGCGCAGCTGATCATGGAATGATTGATGGTTGCATATGGATGCAATATTATTGGGAAGGTCATTCCAAAAAAACGATGAAAGGCTGATGAATTGAAGGCTTCTGTTCTGTATATGCGCTTGATGCTGTAGTGATTATGTAAATGGCTCAAAATGCGTGACGGTGCTTCAAGAGGTAACGCAGATTACCTGGTGCAGTGGCGATATTTATGGAGTAAGCATAAAAGGGTGATTGAATGTCGAATATGTAATGGTTCAAGAGATATGTCAAGTTTGATCTGTGTTGCGCTCGAAAGGGGACTGTAGTTACGTGTAATGAAGCGAGCGGCTCTATTTTGTACGGATTCTAGTAAGTTAATAAGTAGTTTTGATATGGGGACCATACGGGTGCTGTTATTTATTTACAATGCCTTACAGGGCCCAGAGACCATTGAGTAAGGGGGACGAAGAAGGATATAATAAGAAATGCAAAATATACAGGTCAAAAAGGGAAAGGAAAAGCATTGCACAGGGCTAGTAGTAAAAAGCAGCAACAAACATAAGAGCAAAGTACACAAAATAATTGAATTGAATCGAAATAATTGAATCAATCAGAGGTGCATGTGCATGTGTGTACACACCTGTCCATGTTTCTTTTTTTTTAATGCGAGGGTAAATGCCTCAGGGCATACAGGGGTATGGGATGGGGTGAATAAGGATGATTAAATGGACAAAAGATTCATTAGATAAGCAAATTTTTTGCCCATGTTTATTAAGCACTTGAAAATAGGACATTCTGCTCGACATCATGTTTCTCATGTGAGCTGTCGTGTCCCGTTCTTTCTGTGTCCTGCACACTATTTTCTTCTAATTCTGAGAAAACCGCAGAGGTTCCAAAGCCTCAATAAAATGAGTGTGTACGGATCTGCGACTTTTAACTCCCCTGCAGCTTGTGTCCGAGAACATGACTGCTTACATGGTGACCTCAAAGTTGAGCGAGAAGGAGCGGGCACTGGACGAGCGCCAAAAGCAGATCGAACGACTGGAGGCCAGGGTGCAGCAGATAGAGAGGGACTTCGACATGAGGCTAACTGACCTCAGCAAGCAACACCAAGAAGAGGTTGGCTTCTCCAGACATTTATTGTTCTTTCTTCATCTCTGCAGTCTATGCATGTGTAATTTTTGGCTACGTGTGAATGACAAGAAAAAAAAACAACACTGGAAGTACAATGAACCCTGGTTATATGTCCCCCTATTCTGTAACGTCCTAGATTTTACAATGGATTAACGCAGTCCCTGCGAACTCCCTGTAGAGACACTGCATTAAAAAAAAAACCTCGATTATGCGATGTGAGAGTGTGCACGTCTCGTCTCGTATGACGACCCGCACGAAACTGTTAACTCTACGGCAGACACGTGAGAAGTGCCTCCAGCTTTCGGCAGCTCCCTCACACCACCTTACGGAAGGAGAGAACGTCCCTTTGCATGCGGAGAGCTCCGACTGATTTCCGAGCTTCCTCCTAGACTCCCTCTCCTTTCCCCCTCCTCACGTCACTCAACTGGTGCCCACCTCCATCCCTTTGTTGCTGCCTCCTCGCTCTTTCTCTCAGCAGTGCCTGTGCCAGTCACTGAACGCATTCAGGTATGCGGCCCACAGTGTTTCTGGTGCTGTGCCATGCTTGCTATCTTCATACAATGCCAAGAGCGCTGTTGGCTGCATACTTCGACGCATCCATTGACGAGTCTTGCGGAAGTGAAACAATTTCCAAAGTGATCGCCAGAGAATACTGCCCTAGCATGTAGGGAAAGACGAAAATGTGTGCGAAGATTGAACCGATTAGCCACCGAAAGACACGCAGATCGTATCGGATATCCATCAGTGCCTATGCATGCAGCTCAGAGCCTTGTTTGCACGACAACACGAGACTTCTCATGCATCTGTCATTGGGTTTCTGCCTACACTTCCGGCTGCCACCTCGAATAACAGCAACACCTCAGATGCTGTCGTGCTTCTGCCTAAGTTCGCATTGGCAACATTCGGAAATTCGTCTGCATGAGACGACACCGTAGTTGACCCTCCTGCGGATGTTGGTGCTCTTGAAAAACAACTTTTGCTATGCGACTCAAAGACAGTCTATAAGTAATTGACTGAATTTCAATGGTCTGTAAATGTGAAAGGAACGTTTTAGCATGCTGGCAGGCACAGATGATAGTACAGAGTATGCTAAAAAAAGCGGTTTTGGTTTCTGAATCTTGCAAAGTATTAGCCTGTATAGCTTAAACTGAAGCCCCTTGCTACTCTCTCGCGCAAAGCCTAGTATTGTGGACATAATTGTAGTTGGGTAGATTAAACGACATTTTTGCGTGGTACAAGAAAGTCGTCTAATCGGAGTTCCACTCTATTATGCACAATATTTTGTAAATAAATAATCAAGACAGAAACAGTATTTGAACAAAATATTTGTTATATACAAGGAAACAGATTAATCGAATTAGGGAGACCAATTTAAAGTTAGAGATTATACAAGCACTTTTTATGCACTTAAGAACACTTCAGTTCCCACTAATTGTCAGATGTCTTTGAAGTTGTCATATAAACATGCATAACAATAGCGCTTTCCATTTGTGAAGTGAACTCTATAAAAAAAAAGGTCGAGAAACAGACTCAGTTTTTCGTACAGTGAAACCTCGTTAAACCGTAGTTGGCCGGAGCTCGGAAAAGGTACTTACTAAACGGTAGTACTGCTTAACCGAAATAGCGTGAGATCGCCCACTTACCTGTTAAAAACGGAACTCGGAGAGAATGCGAAGAAAGGGCAAAAAACGTACACTATTTATTCATTTCGGGCGACAAAAGTCGGTGATTTTTGTTTGATGGCGCGGCGGCCTGGCAGCGACGACAGCCGCCTCAAATTCACTTAAGCCGCGAGCCAGCTTTTCCACCAGCCCCCTCTTCTCGGCAAACACCCGCAGGAGGCTGACATAACGTGCAGCTTCTGCCACTGTCGGGCCTGGATCGCCCGTGCTGTCGCTGTCGCTGTCGTCCTCATCGCTGCCGTCACGCGACACTTCGGCTACAGCGGCAACTATAGCTTCGTCGGACATGTCCGGAGAAGTCTGAACATCGCTATCGATGTCTCTGAAGTCGGTGAAAGAAATGGCCTGGGTAACACCGTGCCGCTCCAGCACTTCGGCGAGCAGTGTTTCGCAGGCCTCGTCGACGGCGTCTGAAGACTGGTCGACGGCGTCGCTAGCATCCTCGGCGTCACCCGCACACACCGTGAAGCCAGCGCGCTTAAAGCAGTTCTGCACAGTCGTCGATTCAACATGGCGCCACGAGTATTCGAGCAGGTGAATTGCGCCCAGCAGATCAATGGAAAAAATCTTGCCACACTCAAAGGCCAGAAGAATTCTGCGCAGCAAATTCTTCTTGTACAGCTGTTTCACAGCCCGAGTGACACCTTGATCCAAGGGTTGTGCAATGGCTGTGGTGTTGGGAGGCAGAAACACCAATTTCACAGCCGCAAGGTTATCAAGCGCGACATGCGCCGAGGCATTATCCAAGATGACAACAACTTTTCTGTTTTTCGCCGCGAAACGGCGGTCGATGAGGTGCATGTACTCTTCAAAGAGTTTCGACGTCATCCACGCTTTCGTGTTGCTGCGGTAGACAACTCCGGAGGGCAGTCGGGTGCCTTTAAAACATCTCGGCTTGGCCGACTTCCCAATCACGAGAAGTGGAAGTTTTTCGGTTGCCGACATGTTTACACCGAACGCAACCGAAATCCGGTCCTTGGCATGCTTGCCGCCGGTGCACGTCTCACCTTTAAACGCAAGCGTTCTGTTTGGCAGCAGCTTGAAGAATAGCGCCGACTCATCTTGATTGAAGATATCGTCGGGCGCGTAGTCGGTCAGGATGTGCCTCAGCTGACCACTTTGCCAGTGTTCTGCCCCCTCCACGTCGCCAGCGGCACCTTCTCCTGAAACGACTCTTGTGTTAACGCCGTGCCTCGCCTTGAACCTCGCCAGCCAGCCATTGCTGCATACAAAGTCATCGTGGTTCAGCTGCGAAGCGAAAACCAGGGCCTTCTCCACAAGTAGGGGTCCGCTGACAGGCAAGTTCTTCGACCGCGCTGCTTTCAACCAGTTCACCAGCGCCTCCTCCACGTCAGGAAAAGTCGAACCTCGTATACGACATCTTTTTGCGGTCGCAGCAGCACTGCCGAACAACTTTTCCTTTGCATTCCATATGCCACACACGGTAGTTAGAGGTAAATCCCTTTCGCGTGCCAGCGCCGACTTCTTCATGCCACGTTCGATGGCACGAACGATGTCCACTTTTTCCTGAATGCTAAGCACGCGGTGTTTTTGCCCGAGCTTAGGCATGACGAGTCTTAGCTTGCACGACGTCACAACGCTTTCTCGCAGGAAATAAAAAACGCTCTCTGGCACGGCGCCGAAGTGATGTTGATGTTGATGTGGCTTCTCGGATGGGAGATGGATGAATGCTTCACCCTTCCAAGCGCCCTCTGCGTTTGCGCTTGGAGGCCGTTCGGATCTCTGAGGCTTGCTGTTGTTCTGCCGGGCCGCCCGACGGGGACGATGTATCGCCGTGATCGCGCGACGAAAAGTGAAAACACTACTTTTTAACCGATACGTACGCGACAAGCTGGTACGGTTTATGCGGATACAAAATGCATTATGTTCAATGGCCGCTGAGTCGGGGATTTCACTTTACTACTTTTAAAACGGAACTACTGTTTAAGCGGGTACGGCTTAACGAGGTTTTACTGTACTAGGTACCGTGGGGTGAACCCCCGAGTTAGCGCATAGCTTGGCCAGACAACAACCCCCTAAGCATGCAGGCGTTGCCTTTTATGCGGATGCATGTCTCAGTACACATGCGCCAAAACCAATAGCCACTGTGCCAGGTGCATGTGGGCAGAAGCACCTCGCGATACATTTAGTAGCATTAGCTTACACTATTCAGCAAACCGTATTCTGTTATGTACTAAGGCCAACTTGAGAACAAGGTATAAGAGAAGCATATTGTGTGTTAGACTAAACAAAAAAGACTAAAAACTCACTGCACTTATTCCAGAAACTCTTCCTGCTCAAGCACTCTGCCGACACAACGCTCCAGTCGAATCCAGATATGGATGCTTCTCTCGTGGAGAAACTGCAAAGCCAGGTACTGCTTTGGTCTGCTTGGATTATGCTGCCTGCAAAAACAAAGAGAGAGAGAGAGAGAAAATGGCAGAATATTACTAGTGGTGCTACAGTGGTCTGGTGCTAAAGTCAGTTAAACTTATTAGTTTTCAAACCTGTCTTCGTGCTTATTGAAGCTGTTGTTTGTTTTGAACATAAGTCTCTGTATATGCCTACTTTGTACGCATAGGTACATTCGTGTAATGTTGTAATGTAAGAAGGTAATGTTTACTTTTTTGTTAATCATTCGATGCCTCTCTGAAGCATACTTGCAGTTAAGCGGCCCATTACCACCAAAGGAGTGGCACACCACCTCTGTCAAGGTGCTCAGTTCGGTAGCTTTTGTGTGGCTGCTCCCTCCATGTTATCTGGAGAAAGTAAACTTGAAGTAAATCTGATGGCACTAATAAGGCCTGCAGTCAGTTTTGCTTGGGTCTTTTGCCAGGATCCCTGCGTTTGTCATTTATCTAGAAGCAAAAGCTACAGAAATATTCAGCAGAGAGCATTGAACTGCTGACCTCGTTAGCACGAAGGCAGCTGAAGCACAGTACCGGCCGCATTTGCTCAGCGGCTGTGGCGTTCTGCTGCCGAGCACAAGGTTGCAGGCTTCAGTCCCTGCCACAGCGGCTGCACTTCGGTGGGAGCGAAATGCGAAAATGCTCATTAAGTTAGATTTAAGTGCACAATGTAAAGAATTCCACATGGTCCGCACAAGGAAGCAACAATTAATCCGAAGCCCTCCACTGAGGCATCCCTACTAAACCACTGCAATTCCAAGACATTCAATTTTGCAATTCGGGACCTTTAGGGGAATATTCATAGAATGATGATGGTGATAAGTGAATTTTAATTTGGAAGCATAGTAGCAACCATGAAAAGCAAAGAAACAACTCTGTTAGTGAAGTTTATTGCACTTTCGACTGTCACAGACCAACTCACCTGCTCACAGCTTGCTTAGGGGTCCCCACAAAGCATGCAGAGAGTGCCAGGCATAATGCGGAAAGGAAATGGTCTCTGAAAGCCATCAACCGAGAATGCTGCCCTAGTGTGAATGGAAAGCGTGAAAGCATGTGCCAAGATCGAACCAATTAGCCGCCAGAAGGCACGCAAATATGCCTATCTTTATAGAAGCAACAAGCATATTATCTGGGGGTATTTTCATTCATCGCACATTGGTTAATTCAATTTTTCGCTTCATTTGGCCTTTACTGAAGACCCTTGTAACAAGCAGTGGCATTCATACATAAGCTGAACCTTCCATTGTTTTGTTCCTATATGAGAGAAGGTGTTGGATGAGTTGACCTCTGCTAATGTTCACACATACATTTGTGCAACCCATGGTAATAGTTTTACCACATAAAGACTAGCAGGCATTTGAATGCAGCATTTCTGCATGAGATAAACAAGTACAGTTGCAAGGAAAAGAGAAAGGTATTTTCTGGTGCATCTGACGCAGGTCCTGGAACTGTCTAGGTTGCAGTATGTCCACGACGAGCTGAAGAGAAAGACTGAAGAAGTGGAGTCCTTGGAAAGGGTAGGATGCCACTTTCATTTATAACTTTGTATGCTGAGTGCCAGCTGTCTGAGTCCTGTGTAGCACAGGGCGCCGTATGCAAGTTTAAAGAAATTGTGCAGAAACCTTCGAAGCTGATTGATTTATGCAAGGCTTCTCGTAGTTTCACTGTCTGTGCAATCTGTCACTGCCGTCAAGCATCTAGTCTTTTGGATTTAAGCAGCTTCATGTGGTGCGTCACTCTCCACTAACCAATGGGATACTACTTCATTTACAGCCATCTCTCTAGTATTTCGCCATGCATGCCAACACAGAGAACTGGTGTAACCTGTGTCACTGAGTTTTGTAACCCTTCATCCACGAACGAGCACAGGTGTACATTCACTGCAACGGAAATGACGTTGTTACTGCTGCAACCAAACGTGTATCGTGCCCCATGCCTACTCTCCTCCTCTCCATCTCTCAGCATTTTGTTGTCTTCCTCTCTACGCTTTCCTCCTCCTCTTCACAGCCCAACCACTGAAGCATGAAAACTCGCTCCGCTCTGGAAAGAAAGGTTTGCTTTATTGAAGTGGCACATAAATCGTGATAGGAATATGAGTGCATGACACGGATCACATACAATGGCAATTAGCCTATTGGCACAGGTGAAAGAATGTTGGATTGATTTCATTGCTCTTCTGTCCATACCCTTTGGGGACGTAAGCTAAATTTTTGTTCACATTGCTCTCGCTCCGTGCACGTTTTTTATGTGCTACTGTTACTTTCAAGTATATCCCCTTCACGTGCCAATTCATTCCCATAAGAATTTAGCTTTACCACATGTCTTGCATCTTCATAACCATCAAAGGTGTACAACTGCTAAGTGAATTAAGAATTTTTAATGCTTAGAGTTCCGTCAAGTTTACAGAATCTGGATTCGATGCAAAAACTCTACAGGAATGCTGAGTATGACGTGCATTAACCATATCATGTCGAACGTACATGAAAAATACCTGTACAGCAACTTGAATGATATTCCTGATGTAGACCATTGAGAAAAATGATGAAACAAGTGAACCCACTACGTGATCACACACTGACACCAAGAGATAGCATCCAGCAGTTTACTTTTCCAACTTGTTTTGCTGACGTATTTGCAGCACACGTGCAATCAGAATTGGTTCGAAATGCATGGAAACCTCTGAAATACATTATCAAAATGTTGATGCACTATGTGGACATGCACAATTAAGTACGCAGCACCTGAAGGGGATATATACCACTCCTGAGCAAGTCGCAGTACATTTGTACCAATAGCTGCAGCCTTACTAACCCGGCTATATTTGTCCTCCCACTTTGACTGTTTATTCGAAGGGCACCTTTTTTTCTCTCTGGAAAAGGTCTATAAAATATGACGTACTCATTAGATTCGAGTACGAAACCAAAACTACGACAGGTGCTGTCCACATCCCATCCCCCGTTTTTGGATCCCGTCTACTATAGTGTGCAACACAGTTAAAGAAATAATGGACCTCAAATGCCATGTCTGGCACTGTAGATAACAGGCTCAGGGCAGTCAATAGTGATAAAGGCTCGGACAGTGATCACTAGTGATGTTCAGTCCGCTGTGGCTTGGATGCAATACATTCTATTTTTCCAAGTGAGAGATGGCTTGGAAATGCTAAATGCTATTTCTGTCTCTTATTGTGAAAGTCTGATGAGGGAACAATCGAGGGTATTGCGTTACGAATTTTCTGAAGTATGAAAATTCGGGTGTGCATTTATCGAGGGCAACTGCCTATTTCGTTTCTAGCCGTAAGGAATTTGGTGTGCATTACAGTTGGACATATAAAAAAAAAGCATGAACACTAAATACAGTAACTGCATTTCCTTTCCTTCCATACAAGAAAGGTTGTAATATCTCCATTGGGATATGCTAGAAACTTTGCTGGATGACTTACAGAACCAATTCTTTAATAGAAACCTAAATTGCGGCTGCCATTACACCAATGTTTCATGAGTATACATTATAAATTGTCCTTTTGTTTGTCTCTGTTGCTGTTCTAGCATCAGCTGTAAAGCAGAGAACCTGTTCAAAGTCCTTATGAAGCAGTCTGTGGTCTAAAAAAAAGAAAACTGAACTGATACAGTAATGTAACTTTTAGTGTTTGTTTGTACGAAAATTTAGTATTTCTTGGCATTGGCTGTAGCATTGTTCAAATTTTAAGGTTGGCGAGTCTGCAGTAGCTCTAGTTCTTCGCCCATGTGCATTTTCGCTCATTGTACTATACAGTAACTGTATTGGTAGCATCTTATTTTTGTACCTTTTGAGAAATTGGAACGGTTTTATATGGTTTTATGTGGCATTTGTGTAGCAGCTAATGTAGCTCTAAATCATAGTAGCATGCTTGGCTGGCACACAATAGGTCCATAATCAGTGGAATCCTGAGATAGTTATGAATTTCCTTCTTTCCCTTCTGTATTTAAATCTGCTATTTACATTGGTTACATTCAATGTAGCATGCCAATTTGTGCCTGAGAAAAGTTTAGAAAAGCTATTGCATTGGTGTAAAGCTCGCATACTTCAAGGTCTTGTGGGGGCAAGCGAAATTGAAGCACAGCCTCTTTTGCAAGGAGTCACAGAGCGGAATGATCGTGAATCACTAGGGTGAGGCTGAGAGCAGTGTAGTAGTGAGAAGAATGAGGTAATTCACCCACTGCCGATGTGGTACAGTGAAGGCATTGTTCATTGCTTGCAGGAACTCGCAAACGTCAAAGGCAGCCGCGTCGAGTTCTTCGAAGACATCAGTTCTGCCAAAAAGATCAAGCGGAAGCCTCGAGCCGTAAGGGTTGTTTGTGATCCTGTTGGTATTTTATTTGGTACACCCCCCCACCCCTCTCTTGCATTGCTTTTCTGCTCATTGCTGGTAAACGGTGTGAAAAGACAGAGAAATGCATAATGCAGCATCCCTTTTTTGTAATGTACCTTGTTGCACTTTTCGACAGTGCTTTATTACTAACCCAAGAGGATAAGGCAAACGTCTTACAGCAGTTTCATCTGATAAAAAAAATGTCATAGTTTATCTGCAGGTTTTGTAGTGTTCCTTGAAAGTGAAACTGTTTTACTCGGCGTAGTGACTTCGCAGCTATGATGCTGCACTGCTAAACATGAAGTCATGGGATCAAACTCCTGCCATGGCAGCCACATTACAATACAAGTGAAATGCAAAAACACCCATGTGCCATGCATTGGGTGGTCAATAAAGCTCTTCAGGTGGTCAAAATTAATCCAGAGTCCCTTACTACACTGTGCCTCATAACGAGGTTGTGGTTTTGGCTAATGAAACCCCAGAATTAAAAAAAAGAAAATGAGACTTATGTTTAAGTCTTTCAAAGCCCTTAAAGGGACGCTAAAGGTAAATACTAAGTCAACGTGGACTGTTTAAATACTATTCGAGACACCTCGCAACGCTTGTTTCATGTCAATAAAAGACTTAGTTTACGAGAAAATTGCATCTGAAGGGTCCAAATACCTCTATCGCAATTCAAGTATCCTGCCAACCTACGAGGGAGTGGTGATGTTGCATGTGGCATCACCATCCTTTGCTGCCTTCAATGAGTAAAACGGCGCCCAACAGGCGGCGTTATGGATTTTCGCATGGAACGCAAACGCGCGGCCATGGAGAAACCGAGCCAAGACAGAACGGTGGATTCACTGTCGCTGCAGCTGCTTTTCATCAAGTGGTGTGGACAGTTCAAGTTTCCCGATACATCGCGTGGAAGGGGAGTTCTGTGCTACTTGCAGTTTGTGCGAGTTTCGCGAAACAGCGAAACTATCGCAGCACTATGTTATAACGAAACTACTGACACAGGAAAGCACGGGCGGCGCAGAGTCGAGCAGAAGGATGGATAAGTAAGCTAATTGTTGTGTGCTTTTAGCATTGTGTAGTTCCTGTGTGCTTTTAGCGCTCAAAGTGTTTATAATAATGCAGAGTCAAGCTGTGTTGTTGTCAAGGGTAATGTCAATCGATTCTTTAAAAAATAATGAAATGAACTGGGCAAGTAGCATTTTATTTCGTCTTATAAAGCTATACAATGGTGTTTCTATAACAAGTGGTTGAGAACTAGTGAGAGAGATTAAATGAGCAGTACCTTCGTCCTCGGGGGAGTCTCTAATCGTGTGCTGCATTTACCGCAGTCTCTCTATTACTAAGGCTCTCTGTTTGTGGCACTTTTAACGCCTTAGAGATTCTCGCGCACTAATCTATCACTTTTGCTCGACTTACTATTTGCCTTTGGTGTCCCTTTAAGTTTTACGAAGTGCTTAGAAATTCTTGAATTTTGCTTACAGCAAAGTTTAGTGGATTTTATTTGTGTATTTGACCATGAGATTTTCGCAAGCTGTAATTTCAGGCTATTCAACCCGATTTATGTCTTTCTGGTGGTAGGCAGAGGTTTATGTGCAAAAGGCCTAATGAGCATTTGTAAGCAATAAAAAAAAAAGTTTGCTTGTTGTTTACACAATGTCTTGCTTTGAAGATTTCATGCATTATGTGGTGCTTTATTTCTTATAAATGTACTATTGGGGTGCTTAAAAGCCATGAAAGCCTATTTTGTACGCCAGTGCTGTTGCAAACCCTGTATCCAATATTCGTTAGCGTATATATATATATATATATATATATATATATATATATATATATATATATATATATATCGTAACCGCTGATATCGACAACATTCTAGAGTTGCTTTGTTATATCCAATAATTTGACACTTTTGCTTGTTAAAGCGGGGTTCAACTGTGCTATTTCTGTATTGCTCCCCCGGACTATTCCATGGCTAGTGTATCAGTTTGTCGTTTTGTCTCTCTGCTCGGTACTTGCATCACAGGCAATGATAAAACGAAAGTAATATACAGTCAACTGTCGATGTAATGAAATTCTAGATATAATGAAGTATTTAACATGCTATTATTTCCTGTCCATGAACACTATGCATTTTGAAACTCAGCATAACGAAGTGTGTTTATGCACAATTCAGGCACATACCCAGGGGGGGGTCTGCCCCCCCCCCCCGGAATTAAGATGCATACCCCCCCTCTCCCAGCCCACGCCACCACTTCTCATACACATTCCTATAGCGCCGCCAAACCACTGTTGAAACTTGAAAGCCATTCGGCAGTCAACACTTCATTGCCTTTTTTCACTCCTTTTGGATGGCGGTAGTTATCGGCATCCTTTGGGGTGTGAAGGCCAGTTCCCTCATCGATTCGGTGCCCACGCGATCAACTCAAGATGCATTCAGTTGTCACCATCTTTTCGACGGTCTTGTGCTTCGCTGTCGCTTCTTTAGTGCAGCCTTCTTCGTTTAGACTGACCCAGGTACCAAGAAAGGGATTCGGTTCGTGGTCAGCTGGTCTGTATTCACATGGAACGAGTTGCTGCCAGAGAAAACGCCAATTGCGTTTAATTTTTCCTTTTGCTTCATTATTTCCTCGAGTAACAGCTCGCCGCAACGCTGACAGGTTCTCGGAACCATATAACCGCGATATGGGTTAGATAAGGTGAAAAAATAATGCGAAACAGCGTCCATCATGGAACCCTGCAATAACCGTTAAATCCATAAGCAACATGGATGTCATCCGTTACCTTGTCTGGTTTTTGCCTAATCGTAGAGCACTTTTCGTGCAAAATTGCCACCTGGAAACGAGAGTCTCAAGGCGTTAAGAAATTAAGTGACGTACTGAGGAATCCATTGTCGGCAACCGAGGCAACAGCCAAAGAGGAAGAAAAAGCGAAAGTTAACAAATTTAACCATTGTTTATGAAAATATTTATAGATCAACATCTTTTTATTTATAGAGGAAGTAGAAAAAACGCCGCCGAAAGTGGATAACAATTCCGTGTGCTTTGAATGATGCTTCTACAGTTACCAGTCGAGCGGCCTGACATAGCCACTTCTATGCTGTGCTTATATAAGTGTCTTGCTAAGCTTCCGCGGTGGGGATAGCACTTCCAGAATCACAGCGTCCTGCGCCCTACGTGGTTGTACTGGACTGGCAGCCAAGCATTGTTACATAACTTCCCAAATAACAATACGAGTTGTTTGCAGTACTTTACTTGGTAGAGCATAAACGAGGGATACGAAACAACTGTGACGGTTCCTCAAATATATATTTCTCTATAGTTCTTCCAGAGCTCATTCAAAAAGACGCTGCTGTAGTCGGATACAAATTAAGTCTGCAGTGAAGTCCCGCCCACGCCCTCATAACCGCCAGCCACTGTTCTTCCGGGAGGCTGCAAATAATTCGTACTTCAAACTTTTCCTGTTCCCCGAATAGGGCGGTAACCACAAAAATAAAATTATTAGCGCATAATTTTATACATTTTTCCTCGCCTATTACAGTGGAATGGCCAAACCCTAATTCTTTATTGAACTGAAATAACATGCTTGCTCTGCTGCCGCTGTTTATTAAGTTTCGCTTTAGTTGGCAGTGAAGTTTCATGAGTAAAACGGGTTCAGCAGTGAAATGGACAACACCGCAGACTTTTGAAGAGTGCAATGCTCAGACTCCGTACACTTGGTCCATGTCTGTAGCACACCTCATTGCTTCCGCCGATGAAAAGACTCTTCAAGAACAGCAGACGCTCCGGAGGTATCAAGTACGACTACATTTTTAAAAGACCACATGACGACGATTTTGTTTACTTTTGTGATTGGCTGGCGAAGTAACACAACCGCGCGCAGTTTGTGTGCCTTGGTTGCCAACTGCTTTTTTTTTTTTTAAATCGTATTCTACTAAAGTAATCTTTATTTTACACTTTGGCTTCTTTACTTCTTGGTAGTGTCATTACGGCGCATAATTTGACGTAGTTCCCTGTTTTCCAAGTAAAGGAGAGGTGTTAGCAAAGCGCGTACCTGTAAAATACACCTTATTTCATTTCTCTTTTCTGGGTTTACGAGTTTTTATGGCGAATGGTGGACGTTATTCACATTGATACTAGTAAAGTACACACTCCCCCCTCATTTGCATAGAAGTTACCTTGGGTTGCCCCCCCCGAAAAAAGATCCTGCGTATGTCTGATACAATTTGAATATAAATTGAATATAAAGAAATTTCACTGCCGCTGTGAAGGAATACCGAGGCAGTAAATAGAAATTTCTGAGGACTCATTTGGTCAAATGGTTGAAATACATGTGGCTGCTTAAGAACTTGCCTCTCAAATCATGCGACCCAAAGCGGTACAGTTTCATGTTCCGTATAAAGTGAAAATGTAACGAGATTCTATCACGCCTCATGTGTGACCTATCATGCCCCATGTACCTGGAGTACTGTGTGCTCTAGGTACAAGTGAAAGGATGGGAGGGCGAGCCAAGAAGGATGCTGGCTTGATGAGCACTGTCTACCCGCATGAGGAAGGAGAAAGGAGCGAGCTTCCGGTAACGCGTGGGTGATTGGGGCAGGCGTTAACGTGCGTCTCCTTTTCTAGCGCAGCTGTTGCTGCGCACGGTTGTCAGTGTGGCTTGACCGCATACACAGCCTGCGTGCCCTGCTTTTGAGGTGACCTGCTGCGCGTTCAAAGACTGAGCGAGCTGGGATGGCGTGGCCCTGTGCCTTCCCTCTTTTAGTGATGGAGGTTGCGCAATCTAGAGTTTGGAAGATGTATCTAAGCAACAAGCAGACGAAGCATTTGTCTCCCAGCTGCTGGCGTTTTTCATGATGGCATCGCCCCACTGTGACCAACACTATCAGCCACGGGGGCAGAGTGTACATAAAAGCATGGCTGGCTTCGCTTTGTACTAACAATGTGACGATACCGTCAACACGGCATGAAACCATATGTTTCGTTGCCGACTCTCAAAGTGAACAAAACAATTCTTTTCTCATTTAAACTTGCTTTTGCCAATTGCATAGTAATTCAGAAAATTTTGCAGGCCCTTCCATGTATGTAAGAGAAGTCCATCTGTGGCTGTACTCATTTTGCATGAAATATTGAAGTTCAATAGAACATAATTTTGATATAACAAAGCAATTTGCTGATATTACCAACTTAATTGTGGGGAGGTTTTTCGTTACATGATGTGTACATTTACGCAGTTCTAATGCCTACTTACTGATCGACTAACCCAGCAACAATATCCATACATTTAGAAACCACACCATGCACCTTGTTTCGTTGTGACACCTCGTGTGGCATGTACATTGTTGCAGACGAAAACTGGCGTCGAGCAACGAGCCCTCACCTTTGATGACCTGGAGTCGAGCAACGAGAGCGAACACAACAGCGATGATGAAAACGACCCAGACTGGTGTCTCACCAGTGAACTGGGCCAGGTAACCGCACGTTTCACTTTCACTACTCTGGAACAGTTCACAGTAATCTGCCCTGTACTCAACAAATGCAGTATTCAGATGTTTGCACCAGTTATTGTGCAACAGAATTATGAGGCTCTTTCATCCCAACTACAGACCGCTGAAAAGGAATAGGTGAGGCTAGATTGTTGGATTATATTTACGGATGTCAGTTAGTATCACTTGCCTAGTTTGCCATTCGTGACACCATGGACCAAGGAAATTCGTCGCCAAGTCCAAACATTGATGTTCCACATTATCGCATTCATGCATGTGCATTCCTAGCTACACACACAAGACATGCGTCTCACCTCCATTCGTTTTCTACTCTACTAGCATGCACAATCCTTCCCATTACCCTTGCCCAGGGTGCCCTCACGTGGAATTGCTCATAGGTTGGGCCTTACTGTGAACTGAGGATTCATACTTGAGAAAGGATTTAAAAAAAATTGAAGCCGGTGATAGCCAAGGGATCAGTTTCTCCTAACTGTAGTATTGGCTTCTTGTGACGCACAGCACAGAACAAACCATTTGAGACAATTGGCACGTGAGTCACGTCGTATACCATGTGAGAGTGCAGCAGTTTCCATTGGGTCACAAATAAAGGAATGAAACACGAGAATCGTAGTCAACCACACCACTATTTTTTGCATGCGTCGTATCATATGGCAGCAAGTTCCTCATAAGAGCAAGAGACTTGACAGGGGTAGGGGAACGGCTGGTGAGAACCAACCCTGTCCATGCTAGGAGCCCCCAGCACTTGACCTGCTGAGCAGATGTTCGACGACTGCCGACTCTGCGACACGTCTCCCTCAAATCCTTTGCCTCAATATATCACGAAATGAAAATGAATAAAGAGCTGCATTCAAATTTTGCATTGAGGAGCATTGTAATCACGAGTGAATTTTTTTTCACCTTTATGAATGGCCTTAGAAATGGTAAGCTGTCATGTAAGAAGTGTCATTCAAATCACTGTTGTGTTTAAGAAGCTTCTCCCAAGAAGCTCCTATCCTGGTACATGGGAATGAAGAAATCATTTTGCTCAGCATGCACTGCACCACATTTAATGTGATTTGTTGCATTTGAAAGAAAGTTAAAATCTGCCAACTGCAAGGAATAGACAATTTTACACCATTTTTTTTTTTACAAAAATTGTTGAAAATCACATAATTTAATAACTGTAGCATTGTGATTGCAACTCTAACTTAAGCATAATGAAACATAACTTACGTAGCTTGCAATTGTTTGACATCTTAAGTAGACAAAATTGATGTTTTGTGCAGCACTATGAAAATTCCACTAATACGCAAGTACTTTCGCAAAACCATCGTAAACATTAACAATTTCACGTAAGCTGCTATATATTGTCCACTTTAGATGCTATGACAGATGCTATTCTTTCTCAACTTATCAATTTTCTGTAATTTCTAATAAAAAAAATTGAGGACCTAGTTTGAAATTTTGGTTTGAGGCCCTAGGGTGAAATTTTGCTTCCTATGGTTGGTAGAATTCCACTCTTATGTGCAGCAAATTTCATTCATACTGGTTCAGCAGTTGTCTAACAAGGGCATTGCATTACTTCAGATGTAAATATGAAAGTGAGAGTTGGCCTAGAGTTATAATCTCCTGGCTGAATCCTTCTTCCTTTACTCTGAATGTGCACCTTCTGATGAGATTAAGGCCAAAATCCAATGATCGCAACTGCATGTAAGCAGTCCATCAATTCCCACTTCCTTCTTCATGCCAACTTCATTCTTTCTATGCACCTCCCCATGGGCATGCACATGTAATGCCTCTGTGCACACTGTACATAATGTAAGTACTTTGCATGTTGAATTAGGAGGAGGGCACCTACGATGAGGGCCACTATCAGCTGCACCCCAAGAGAACAAGAAAGATGAAATCTCGAGGGAGAATACCAGCTAGTCGGCGGCCAAGGATGAGTGGTATGCCGGACCACCAGCACTGCCCCACTAAATGTGGCTGCGGTCTCCTTCAATGGTACTCTCCGCAGATTGAACTAAACTGCACCGCCTCTTTGCATTGCGCTTTCTTACTGAAATCTGGAATGCTGTGATGGTTGAGCATGGACGAGGCCTATTGGAGTTGCCACTGCAGTTGGAAAGTGGGTGTGACATTCTGTCGCTTAACCTGTTCGCATGTTCAATTCCCGCTGGCAACATTTTGATGGGTACTGTGCATTGGGTGCACGTTAAAGAATCCCAGGTGGTCAAAATTAATCCGGAGCCCCCCACTACAGCGTGCCTCATAGTCGTATCATGGTTTTGGCACGTAAAACTTCGGAATTTAATTCTAATTTCAACATTTCGGTGGGGACAAGATGGGAAAAAGATAAAGCTTGTGTATCATGTTTTGGGTGCAAATTGAGCGATCCATAGTGGTGAAAATTAATCCAGAGCCCTTCTCTTCAGCACCTCTCATAGCCTTTGGGTTGGTTTGTGATGTTGAATTGAATCACTCTTCTTTTGTTCCCTTCAGGCCAGCCGCAAGCGGCAGTTGCAGGAGCCTAAATCCATGAAGGTATGTTATTGCTCTTCTGTGCCTTGGAAGGAGGACTTCATTAATGGAGTTGAGGAAATCACTCTTGTTATGCATTTGCATATAGGTAACTCCTGCACAACACCTGGCACTTGTCCGAAGAGGACTGGCAAAAATTTGTAGATTATGATTTCAGTGTTTTATGAAATCGCTGTTCTTTTTGATTTTCCAATTTTCTTTGTGGTATGAATGTTATGCTGTTTCTCTCACCTCCTCTTGTTTATGTGCAGCAACTACGGTTGACTTCCTTTAATTGGACGCTGCCAGGACCAACGAAATTGATCCAATTATCCAGCGAGTCGAGTTAAACAACATGCAGAAAAACACGTCAAAGAAACATAGCTGATTCACTTGGACCAATGTCATTCGACGCCTAAATAGACCTAGTCTGGCCACAATAACTCCTCGTGGGCTGTGTCAGCTGCATGGTCGGCAGCATTAGCCCGCTCTTGCTTGCATGGAGTGTGGGGTGATGAATATGTGGCGGCGCTTTGCACTGAATTTTTCGCTGCACAAAATTTGGCGCTAAAGATCCCTCCATGAAGGTTGGCCTTTATGCAGCAAAGCACACGAACATCGCTAACACAATTCCTGGCCCAATTTTCCTGGGAAAGAAAAGAAGGCAAACACCGTAATCAGACATTGAGCTACCATTATTACATGAAAAGTTTTCCTATAGCACGTAAAAAGTGAGTGTTTTGTATGGGAGGATGACATTCATTCAACACATTCACTGTCCCCTAAGCTCTGCCAAAAGAGGCTGCCAGTAAGGGAGTCACTATTGGGGTCACCAAAGAGGTTAGGCATACGTACTGGCCAAGTTAGAAATATTTCGAATTATTTGGCAAAAGCCAAGTTTAGGATCGAAATAAAAATTTGGGCCCATAAATATGCATAGGCGCCAGCTAGGACTTTTGGTCAGGATCGAATTAACCAAGAATTCAAGTTAACTGGAGTCGAATCAAAGGAAGCCTATTGTATATCCGGAGAGCGTGGTTTAGACAGCAGTCAGCTGTGTGTAAAAGACAGTTCTTTAGATAGTAAAACTCTTATATGAAGAACACAGATATAATACTTGGATGTAACGCAGTAAGTTTGAAATTTCCTTGGCCATGCTTTATTGCAAGGAATATTCTACTACTGTATATAAAATCAAAATTCAAGATCCAAGGCAGTAGTGGGTACATTGAAATGAATATTTGTTAGCCGACAGCTCAAAATATGTATTCTGGTGATAAGAATGTGAAGTATGCAGTAAGTGCAACTTAAGACTACACATTCCGGACGCATGTTCAGCAGCTTGACATGGCTGGCCCCTTAGTCGGAAAGCCCATATGCCAATCCTGAGTGATCACATGGTTGCTTATTAACAACCGTGCAAAGGGTTAGTATTGCTCACTTGCCATGCATTTACATGACAAGCCACTCATGAGCCATCACAATTGGCTCATCGGAGACATCACACTTTTGTTTCTTCTGCATACACTCGATTACAATATATATATATATATATATATATATATATATATATATATATATATATATATATATATATATATATATATATAACGAGAAGAAAGGGGGTTAACCGAGGGACCCGATATTTATTAGTCATATAATGAGAAGCCAACAAACACTGACACCAAGGACAACATAGGGAAATTGCATGTGCTTAATAAATGAAATAAAGTAATGATAAATTAACGGAAATTAAAGTGGATGAAAAAACAACTTGCCGCAGGTGGGAACCGAACCCACAACCTTCGCATGTCGCGTGCGATGCTCTACCAATTGAGCTACCGCGGCGGCGTTTCCCCACCCACTTTCTTGGGTATTTATGTGTACTAGTAGAACCCTGGGAGTGTTAGCCAGCGCCCCCACACACAGACCTTGGCGGCGGACGTGGAACGTCTTGTTCGCCGCAGGCGTCACGAGAACGTGATCTTTTCGGGTGAAGGCAGCTGGTCAATAAACCCCATATGCTACCTGAAGGCATCAATATTGCCGGATTCGAGACCCTCGTTAAGTAATAAACGAGAAGAAAGGGGGTTAACCGAGGGACCCGATATTTATTAGTCATATAATGAGAAGCCAACAAACACTGACACCAAGGACAACATAGGGAAATTGCATGTGCTTAATAAATGAAATAAAGTAATGATAAATTAACGGAAATTAAAGTGGATGAAAAAACAACTTGCCGCAGGTGGGAACCGAACCCACAACCTTCGCATGTCGCGTGCGATGCTCTACCAATTTAGCTACTGCGGCGGCGTTTCCCCATCCACTTTCTTGGGTATTTATGTGTACTAGTAGAACCCTGGGAGTGTTAGCCTGCGGCAAACAAGACGTTCCACGTCCGCCGCCAAGGTCTGTGTGTGGGGGCGCTGGCTAACACTCCCAGGGTTCTACTAGTACACATAAATACCCAAGAAAGTGGATCGGGAAACGCCGCCGCGGTAGCTCAATTGGTAGAGCACCGCACGCGACATGCGAAGGTTGTGGGTTTGGTTCCCACCTGCGGCAAGTTGTTTTTTCATCCACTTTAATTTCCGTTAATTTATCATTACTTTATTTCATTTATTAAGCACATGCAATTTCCCTATGTTGTCCTTGGTGTCAGTGTTTGTTGGCTTCTCATTATATGACTAATAATTATCGGGTCCCTCGGTTAACCCCCTTTCTTCTCGTTTATTACTTAACGAGGGTCTCGAATCCGGCAACATTGATGCCTTCAGGTAGCATATGGGGTTTATTCATCAGCTGCCTTCACCCGAAAAGATCACGTTCTCGTGACGCCTGCGGCAAACAAGACGTTCCACGTCCACCGCCAAGGTCTGTGTGTGGGGGCGCTGGCTTCTCATCTAGAACTTTGGTTAGGCTGAACAGCAGTGGTGAAAAAACAAATTGACATACAAGGTTCCTCACAAAGTCTACCGCAGTATTGAAATGGGCAAGATTGCTACACTGTCTAGAAACAAAAAAATTAGGTATTCATGTTTTTGAACGAACATGGCCATTCATTTCAGCTGTCCCTGCTCTGTTTGTCCTTAAAGCGGCTAAAATTTGTGGCTAAGAAATGGCTAGAAAATGGCTATGTGAATTTCAAACTAGTACTTTGTTTTCTGGGCTCTCTGTCCCGGTGTTAGCAGATGTGGTAACACATTTCCTGTTAAGCTTAGGAGCACCCACAATCAACGGGCGCAAGTCATTGCAAATATTTTATTGCCCAAGTGAATGTGCAGATATTTTAAGACCGAAAGGTTGTGGATTCCATTTCAAGCTGTCACAACTGCATTTTGAAGAAAGCAGAGTGCAGAAATGGCCGTGTGTGATCTTTAGAAACACATCTGCCTCGGGTGCTCAAAATAAGCATGAAGTCCTTCCCTGTGTAGATTTTTAGATGTAAGGCCACACCAAATAAAGTATACTTTGTCTTGATGAACTCTATTAATGTGATAACAAGACAATCTTATGGTTTGTTCGGTTCCAGATGTATAATTCACTTCCTGCCATTCGTTATATTGACATGTGGTTTCTTAAAAGTGGCAAAATTTATCAAAGTGAGGAGTTCACCTTAATGTTGTGGACAGCAGTAGCGCATACAATGAAGCAAAATAAAGATGGCATCGCTTTGAAATGTCTCTCAAGAGCTATATATTGTAACAATCAATTTTTCCATTCTGTTTGTCCTTCATTAATAACTTGCATGACAGTGTGATGCTATTATTGCTAAGATAAGCCAGTAAGTGCTGCAGTCTATAAGAAATGAATAGAGCTGTACAAAAATATTGTTTGCAGTACACAGCCTTAGGGCTCTAAACTGCAGGTGAAGGCTTGCTCCAGGGGCCTTAGATGGGCAACTGCAACAAAATTTTGCTTTGGTTAAAGTGCTTACAAGTTAATAATATAAACAATCTAAATAACCTTGGCATAATGGTCTTTGAATTGTACCTTAGCAGATGACACGGACAACTGGTAGTAAATAGGCATTGCACAACTCCCTGAACTGCATGCACGCATGCCGATTCCGCTGTCACGCTGTGGACACCTGGATGTCCAGGCAGGCACTGGTTCTCAGCATTTCATGGTTTAGCATTTTGAGATGTGGTATCAAAACCATAAAGTTTCACAAGCTTTATAGGGCGTGTCCACACAATGTCAAATTAGCATAAAGACTGCTTCACGTTTATGCCAAACATCTATACTTATAATTCAGCACAGGCTCCGCCTGCAGAACTGCACGGAATTTCTCTCTGTACTGGAAAACATAGTTGCCAGGAGAGAGCAATGTTGAAGGAAGTTTGTCGCCACTGTGACATTACAAAAATGAATCAATGTAATTGGTTGGAAGAGCAGAAACGGGTAATGCCCGCCATATGCATTCCAACAAAGTCAGCTTACTGCTATCCTTTAAAAGTCCACAATCATTACATTTCACCAACGGAAAGATGAAGTTGAGTACCGCGCAATGACTGATGGAACGAAAAATGTTACGTGCAACATTGATAAACAGGAAAACAACAGTGCAGATTAGAGAGCAAACAAAGTTCGCCAATATTCTGGTTGACATTATAGAGAAAAGAAATGGAGCTGGGTAGGCCATGTAATGCGTAGTGTAGATAACCACCGGTCTGTTGAGTATCACAAAGGGTGCCAGAAGAAAGGGAGCTGCAGTCAAGGACGGCAAGGAAGTAGTTCATGCGATCAAATTTGAAAATGTTCAGGCACAAGAGGGGCTCACTGGCAGCAGACGTGGGTAATTGAAAATCTTCGAGAGAGGCCTGTATCCTGCAATACAAATAGTCTGATGATGATAGTGAATTGCTTGGCACCTCTATGCTTAAACTGTTTGAGTGTGACAGTGGTGTACTTGCTACTGCATTTTTAGGTTGTTTCGGGCTATATATACACGATTAGAAATGCTTGTTGTGGATGTCCTGAATCCTGTTGCGGTTGGCCTTCAAGTGCTTTTCTTGCTATCGTTTACTGAAGCGCTCTGCATCGGCGGCTGCCTGCAAGTGCCGAGGACTGTGTCGCTCGGGACGCTGTGGATGTTCCAAGAAGCAGAGGAGCTGCTCCTCCCTCTGCTCCTGCAAGGGGGAGTGTCCAGTGGCGCAGCACTCCGTAAGTAGTAATATACAGTTTGTTGCAAGAGCCACCGTGATACCAGCAATTTCTTGCGCCTAGTTAAGTTATTGGTGAAACGTAGACTGCATTGCATTCTAAAAAAAAAAAGCCATAAACTGACCTTGCCAAGATTGAGGATCTTTTACAGGGCCAAAACAGCACAAACTGTGAATTAAGTACTTTGAAATCTGACTCCACCCGGGCAGTGTTAAAGGCAAGTTGGCATTGGCTCAAAATTCAAGAAATTCAATTTTGACATTCACATTCTTCTAATAATCAACCTGTTACCGCAAAATTTACCAGCCTAAACTAGTTCAGCGTTTCTCTTTAGTAGCTCTTCAAGCTGCCTCTGGGATCAGCACCGACCACTCAGGGAGACAGCCATCCACGCACTGTGCGGGAAAGAGCCAAAGAAATCTTCGCTTTATTGCTTGACAAGCGCGGCTCAAGTGCTTGCAGGAGCTCGTATCCATCCTCACAGGGCTTCATTGGCAGCCACATGGTATAACGCTAAGCAATGCTGTGAGAAGGCAACTGCAAAATGCCCTGTGCCACTGTACACTTCAGAATGGCAGAACTCCTCTCTTATTTTATCTATTAAAATACATATCGTAGGGGAATGTTCATAAAAGTGTCCAAAGTGGTCTGGCTCTTACGTGTTCCTGAGTGGTACCTGCTGTAGTAGCTTAGCTTAGCTAGCGGCTAGGGCATTGTGCTACTAAGTTTACTGGTTCATCACAGCCGCGGTGGCCAAATTTCGATGGGGGCAAAATGCAAAAATGCTCCTGTACTTAGGTATACTAAAGAACCCCAGGTGGTCAAAACTAATCCCGAATCCCACCCACTATGGTGTGCCTCCTAATCAGATTGTGGTTTTGGCATGAATACCCCCAGAATTTTTTTTTTTCTTTCCCCTGAGTGGTTTAGGGCCCCATTATAAAGGTGTTGCAGCTTATCCAGAGGTGCTCATTTAAAAAATAATACAAACAAGTTGTTTGTAGTTACTGAAAGTGGCTTAGTCTTCCGACTATATTTCTTTATTTTTGTCCTGCATTCTTCTTTCAGGAGTCCGATTTGGCCATTCCAGAGGACACCTTGACCGAAAGCTTGCCAGAAAAGCAGCTCTCTCTTAGGAGCAAACAGTGACGTGGCACATTGTGTACATATTATATATTTATATGCGTGTCTGTACGAACGCTTTATGAATTGGATGACGTGAATTTGTGTGGCCGCTCTACATCATTCTTTTACCGCCTCTTTGAAGGAACACAGCTAGCGCTCTCTCATAATGAACTCGCTACTTTTAGTTTTTACCATTTCAATGTCTCCACTTATTTTAAGTCTGTTTTAATTTCATAATTATTGTCACCTTCTACTTCATTCATCACATTGCTCTGTGTCTGACAATTCAACCCTATGCTGTGTTTTGTGACAAACATTTGACAGCCACCAAGACAGCATGGCAGTGGCATCTAGAAGGTAACTTTAATCTACAAGTGTCATAGTGAACTGAGGTGCACTGAAGTAGTTGAGGCCTGTACAGGAACTGTTGGCATCTTATGTTCCTTCCATAATTCGTTCACCTGCATGGATTAGCTTGGATGACCTGCAATTTCCCATTTTTCAAAGGAAGGCAGGAGCTGGGACAAGTCAACCATCTAATATTCGTCTTGTGTGCCGTGCATGCGTGTACATGTGCGTATGTGTGTGGAGAGTGAGCAATGTTGGCTTACGTGGAGGTACTTCCAAAACACAAGTTAAACAAACCTGCCAAAAATATGTGTGGGCACATTGTCCTTTTCTGTCTTGGATGGCGTCTTTGTGGGGCTTCTTTTTTAGTGAATAATATGTGGATGTACAAATGAATAAATGTGTTCAGAAATTCAAGAGAGTCTGACTAAATGGTGTCGGCAGTCCTGACGCCTTAAAGCCAAAGGGTGAACAGATATGATGACGGAGCACATCTGTATGCCCTGATCTGCATTTTTAGACTGGTGTGGATCGGAGAGCAAATGGGGATAACCGATATTCTAGTTTACATCAAGAGAAAAGAAAAATGGAGTTGGGCAGGCCATGTAATGCATAGGACAGATAACTGGTGGACCATTAGAGTTATAGAATGTGTGCCAAGGGAAGGGAAGCACAGTAGAGGACGGTAGAAAATAGGCAAATTTGCAAGCGCAAGTGGGAATCGGCTAGCGCACGAAAGGTGCAATTGGAGATCACTGGGAGAGGCGTTCGTCGTGCAGTGAATATAAAAATAGGCTGATGACAATATCAGTATATGCATGATATGAATCACATACTCGTGGTCATGATGCAGTCATGGTAATTTCTCTAGCTCGATAAATCGGGATATGCATGACATGCATGCTATGATAAGAATGATGTCTGGTGATGCTTTGCAGAATGTCATGATGTTGGATAGCAAGCTACCTACAAAGTGGTTTGTGCAACATAGATTCCCACAGTGCGTGGATCTGCATAATTTTCTTCTAAGCCCAATAATGTGATAACTATACGACTTGCTATCACACAAACTCTTGCTTAATTGATGCATTATTAGCGTGAAAACTTACTGGGGCTTTATTTCTGCTTTTGCATGATAGCAACGTCCGCTGGTAGCGAGAGGCATTTTGTCAATGCACTTAATAACTGTGCAATGAAAAGTGTGCTTAGTTCTTTTTGGTCTGCCCATATGCCTGACCAATCAGTCTGTGCCAATGTGTACTAAATGTAATGTACACAAAGGTGAGTGATAGAGAATAGTGCTCAAGGCACTACCCAATAAATTGGGCAGAATTCATCTCGCAATGACTGTTGACTGTAAAGTGTTTAGCATTGAATCAATGCAGCAACGCAACGCACTGCCACTGTTGAAACTAGTTATGTATGTATCATGTACTGCTCTGGGGACTCCTCTTTCGCGCTTCCCTAAGATCACTTGGTGCCATCAGGCGCCGCTGCCACGAAGCCTGTAGGTGGCCAGTAAATGCATGGCACACCAGTGCATGTGAGTGTTGAGAAATGTGTCATGTGGCAACTGGGCTCTTGTGCTTCATTCTGGACACTCTCCACCATCTAGTGGCACTGCCGAGAAATTCACACGTGGCCTCTGATACAAGAAGTGCATAGCACAGGTGGCTCAGAACTCTGAGAACTGTTGCCTTGCTTATGCTCAGTGGGTAATACTAATTGACCCAAATTGGTGAGAGGTTCATTGAAGAGCGGTACATACACAGTGCATTCATAGTGCAGCTTGACAAAGTGTTGGCCTGAAAGGCATTCATTGAAAGCTGCACATACGCAGCGCATTTGTGGTGCAGCCTGCTAGTGCATAGCGTTGCTGTCCTTGAGGAACCCTTGTGAACTGGGTTTGATTCCACTCAGCATTGGATAAGTTTAAGGGATCTTTTTCGTCACTGTAGAGGCAACTCCTTCCGAGTGGCACATGCCGGGTTACCCAAGTTGGCGTCAGAGATGTTCATCGAAAAGCGCACACACCTACTGGATCATGCCCAGTGACCCAAGTTGGCATCAAACAGGTTCATTGAATACCAGCATAGACCAAGTGGCATATATCCGGCGCTCCAAGTCGTCGGCAGAGTTTTTTTTAACAGCGGTGCCTCCTAAGTCCTGCATCCACAGTGACCCATGTCGGTGTGGTTTGTTGAAGAGCGGCATGTATGTACACAATGGCACATACTCAGTGACCCAAGTTGGTGCAACGGTTGGTTTCAAACCTTGTTACCTCAGCACAGCAGCCCTATGCGCTAACCATCAACCATGGACTACCCAGTGACCCAGGTCGCGAAAACGATTGAAGACAAGCATAAATGGGTAGGCAGTTAGCCCCCAGAAAGTGTGTGAAGAGTGCTAGTTAACTGTATACATCATGTCATGTTCGCTTAACCCTTCAATGATGATGCATGTGAATGCCCGCCCCCCCAATTTTTTTTTTTTACCTAATCGATAAAACTCATTGAGAATAAGCATTATCAAGGAAAACAAAAAAAAAATATTTGCCAGAACTTTTTTATCAATAGGGGCAAAACACCAGACAGAGAACTGCAAGTGGCTTCACCTCAAGCTACCTATGGCTTAGGTTGAAATTCATCCCCCAACTGGCGCGATGGGCTTAGCTCGATCTCCAGGAACCGCTGGTGTAACAGCAACATGGTGGACACAGCTAGCGCACTGGAGCTCATTTTCCGTGGAAACCATGCTTCCTCCTCCCGGGGCTGAGCCACTGCACGAGCAAGCGTCATTCAGCAGCGCCCTGATTGGCCTCCTGAGTGGCGGCCCCTGGGCATCCTCTCCACCAGAGCCTTTTATCGCTGAACACTTCATCGCCATGGCATAGAGAATCTATGCCCGTGGCAGATGCTCACAGGCCCGCAACTTCTCGTTCTGGCGCTTGGTGGACGGCGGGTGCGCATTTCCAATCCGCGTCTTTCATGGCGCGACGGCGCATGCGCCTGCCCTAGCGGATTAGCGTGAAACGGGCCGTGCGCCGGGAAGTCCTCCGAAAAAGAAGAAAAAAAAAAGCGCTCGGACGCGCGCTGCTGCAAACACCCGTGCCGTGTACCGCGTTGAAACTGTGCTGGTAGCTCGACGTTGGTGCGGTGCCGAAAACGTGCGTAGCGTAGAAACGGGTGAACTTTTTCAACTCGCCGCTGTTTTTCCTGATATTGTTTCTTTTTATGTCGGCGTCGCCTTATTGCAGGTCGGGCCGGACCGGGCCGCCTGTGGTAGTGTAGGGCCCGGGCCGGGCGCGGGCTCAGAATTGCGGCCAGTGCACAGCTCTAAATTGCGCTTGTCCCTGGGCGTGCCGGCAGAAGTCGTGGGGCGCGGTAGTGCTGAACCATCGCAAGTTGGCGGCTCGAAGCAATTATATTTATTAAATCGTGTGTTTTACTAACTAAAACAGCGTGTCATTATTTCGCGTGCCAGGGCATTTCGCGTGAAAGGGGAATATAAGATCGGCTGTCCGGCAGACAGCCAATTTTTTATGCGAACACCCCCTCCTGGCACGCTTCGGCCACCGCGGCCCCAACCCACGGGCCGCCCTGCTTCCTGTTTTGATCCCCCCGCTACCCCTTGGGTGCCCCGGAGATCCTGCGCCGTCTGCTTTAGTATAGCCTCAGGTGCGCTCTCCTGGGGCCTCCGTTTGTCGGTTACATGTGCCCTCCTGGAGCAGTGCTTGTAAAGAATGCAGTCTATCGTCGCGACCAAAAAAGCGACCCGCGACTTATACAACACCAGTCAGAACCTTGCCCCTTCAGACAAAGCGATCACCAAATGGGGCGTCCCTGCCCACTGCCTCAGCGCGTGCAGCCAGCGGCGGAGTGTAAACGAACACACACACACACACAAAAGAGGCCTGAAGACACTGCGGGGCTTCCGCCAGGCCGGCACACACTCGAGATGACCATGGCGAATTAGGAAGTCACGCTTCATTTCGACGAGGCATGGTGGGTGAAAATCCTTTCTGCACGAGGTGCTAGACGCCAGCCGTCACACCGGCCATACAGGCAACATCGCGTTTGCCCCAAGTAAAATCTTTAGCGCTATTTAGTATCTCACAGTGACAGGCCAATTAGCCCAAATTAGTGCCTTGGACTAAACCGCTACACGTCAGCTCCATAAAACGACAAGCGCATTTTTCTAGTGCCGCTATTCACTGTAAAATAAGTTACGCCATTGAAAAGTGAACAAGGGCGTAAATGGGAATATAACTCACCTCCTTGTGCCCAAAATGGTGTAAAAGTGTTAGTTATAAAAGAAGTCACACCCTTATTCAATTTTAAGGGCGTAACTTATTTTACAGTGTAGGCCGGCCGATTGCCCGTAGTGGGTTTGTGCCACTTCCTGTGAAGTCAGCACCAGTGCATGATGCACGCGAGTCACGAGCCTCACGAGGTCCGTGCAGTGACAGCAACGCGGCAGCAAGCTCGATCGTCTCGGTCGCCGTCAGTGCTCTCAACCTCGCCATCATTGGCCTCGAGAACCCACCTCTAACCTTTCCGAGAGGTAGGTCATCGTAGCACACAATCTTCGGCGCGTTGCTACAGCGAAAGCTGAGGTTATCGAGAGCAGCAGCCCGCCCTTTACGTCTTTGTGCCTTGATGCGACAGCACTCAGACAGGTATCCTCTGGTCTGTCACAAAGGTCTCTTTGATTTGTCATCCCGTACTGCCAAAGCCACCTAGAAAAAAATGTAAGGCCACCGCATCACCTCCTCTCTCCTGTCAATACGTCACGAGAGTCGGATGGTAGCGGTGGATGGGGGAGCGCTGCGTTTCTAGAACGCGGCGCGCGTTATTCTCCGTGGGTGCAACGCTAGAGCGGCAACGCGTGGAGTATCAATTGCTTGGTGGCTTTGGTGGGGAATGCTGCACCGTAACCGCGATTGCTTTTCTTCAATTGTGCGTGGTTCGTCGTACACGGAGGCGCAACGATGCCTGGCTGTTGTTGCGTAACAAACTGCAAGTCCAATTATGACGGAGGACAAAGTGTCCGAGTGCACAAGTTCCCATCTGACCGAGCCACTCGGGAAGCATGGACGAGAGCAGTTCCTCGGAAGGACTTCTCGCCAACGAAGTACACAGTGGTAAGTATTTCTTCCCTCTATTGTTATTCTGGGTTTCCGGACGAATAGGATCCGTCAGCATAGTGCGCAATGCATTCGTGCATGCGTGCACAATAGATGGGTCTCTGCACCTGTCGACGCGCTTGTAAATTCAACATTTTCGTCGAGCGTCATACCTGTAACGGCTTGTTTTTTTTTTTTTTTTGTTTCAGCCCTGTGAAAAGCATTTCTTGCCATCAGATTACTTGAAGACGACATCTTACACGGACGTCAAGACAGGAAAAGTGGTCGAAGTTGCCATGAAAAACATCCGTCTGAAGAAAACTGCAGTTCCGAGCTTGTTTCCCAATTGCCCTGCCTATTTATCGCGTCCGCAAGTTTGCGTTCGAGAAGCTCCGGCTGCCAGAAGAGCGCGCTTGGAAGCCACATATTTGCAAAAAGCAATAATGCTTTCTCAGCCAACCCGAGCAGAAGAGGACGCCAAAAATCTGGTTGGTAGCTTTGCGGACTTGCTAAAGGCCTTGCCAAGCTTTCGGTGTTCGGACTTCTGGACAGTTTTGAACAAGGGCTCCAAGGTTTTCTTTTTGGACTTGTCACTTCAATCTGCTCCTGCAGTCCGTACTTCGGTGATCGTGTCCACAGACCTGCGCGTCGAAGTATTTTTTGGTGAAACGGGTGTGAGGAAGTGTGGTGATGTGTTAGTTCATGAAAAGCTGTGCGACTTGAGAGATTTGAATAGAGTGTTACACATGATCGAACAGACACGTAAGGGTATCAGCACTGAGCGTTCTGAAAAGGCCCGTCATCTACTGACATTGGTTTCGACATTGCTAGAGGAAGTAAGTGGAAAACATTTCGCACGCGAGTTGCAAGAATGGCATTTGGAAGTGCTTAAATTCTTGAAGAGTCAAGTTGATCTTCTTTTGAATGATGCTGGCCGATACCCCCCCGATTTATGAGTTTTTGCTAGCCTTTTGTTCACAATTTCACCTCATGAATATAGATTCCTGAGAAGTTCGATGAAGCTTAAGATGCCGCATCCTGATACGATCAGAAGACTGTCTTCATCGTACGAAACGGAGCAGCAAGAATGTAGCTTTCTTTCCTATGCAAAGCGTATTGTAAGAACATATAAATAGCATGAAAAGTCTGTAACGTTAATGATTGATGAGATCCACCTTCAATCATTTTTTTATTACAAGGCTGGCTTTGTTACTGGTGCTGCGGTAAATTCATCGACTGCAGGAAAAACTGCCCACGTATTTATGATACAGAGCCTGCTTTCTTCAAACAAGGATGTTGTACACATTCTTCCTGTGGCACAAATCGTTGCTAAGGCGCTGCACTACTTCCTTCGGAAGATTGTTCTTGATCTAGAGGCATCTGGTTTTAGAATAATCGCAGTGATCTCGGACAATACTTCTGTCAACAGAAAAGCCTTGTGCTACTTCGCTAAGACGGCAAGTGTCAGCATTGTTTACCAGCATCCTGCTGACCCATCACGACCCCTGTTTTTCGTGGTGGACCTAGTTCACATACTAAAGTGTATAAAAAGTAACTGGCTGAATCAAAGAAACATTGGCAAATTCATGTACTTTCCTGAACCGAAGAGTGATGAGGCTGAACCAAAGATACTTACAGCATTTTTCAAGGTATTATGCCAGCTGCACGAAGCTGAAAAGCATGAGCTCTTGAGGCTAGCACCAACGCTCACTTTGAAGGCACTGAACCCCTCGAACATAAAACGGCAGAACGTTAAACTGGCCTTAAAGATTTTTAACTCATCTACTGTTGCTGCTCTGGGTGTCGCAACGTTTCAGCATGCAAAGGAAACATCTCAATATGTCGACACCATTTTGACTTGGTGTAACATTATTAACGTCAAGACGCCAAAAAAGGGACAGCGGTTGCGAGATCAGTTGTAAGGTCCAATAGTTTCACCGTCATGTCTTCTAGAATTCTTAGTGAGAACAGTTCAATGGCTTGATCACTGGGGAAGCCTCAAACATGACAATGGCCGCCTGACACGTGAAACGCACACAGCTTTCAGCCACACTACCCACGCCTTGCACGAACTTGCCATATACTGTCTCGAAGAGCTTCATTTCGAGTATGTCCTTTTGGGCAAATTTCAAACTGATAGCTTGGAAAATCGCTTTGGAAAGTATCGGCAATTGTCTGGTGCCAATTACCGTGTGTCTATAAGGCAGATATATGAATCTGAAAACAAATTGCGTTTGCAGAAGGTTCTGGACCTGCCACATTTGGACATGCTACTACCACCGAGCGCGAGCACGTTGGAGACAAGTGTACATTCAGGAAACGGCCAGTTTCAAGTCACTGTGACCGACTCCGACATTGAGAAAAAAACGTCGAGGCTACCAGACCAAACCTATGTTGCCGGCTATTGTGCCCATGCAGCTCTAGAAAAGCTGACATGCGCATCTTGCAGTGAAAGCCTTGTGATGCAAGACGTCGATCTATATGACCCTGAGAATGCATTAATCACGAAGATAACAAGGGGTGGCCTGAAGTTTCCACGAGCAGTTGTAGTTAATGCTGTACTCTTTACTGAAGTTATATTGGACAAGCTCAGGACACCAGAATATGCGGTACAATTTTTCAGCTTTCCTAGGCAGAAAGATACTCTTGTCGGCCTTGTGTTCGCTACCCTTCATGACTTTGAGGATGTCGATGTGTGTGATTTCGGTCATCCTGCACAGGAGGTAATGGGGCATGTTGTAAGTGCTGCAGCGAATACACTGCTGATCTACTTGTGCCGCACAGAAAACGACAAATTACGCAACGCCAAGAACGACCGAAAATTGCAGACCTTGAAGGCCCAGGATGTTTCGCATTATTTATTTTTTATTCTTGAAGCTCTGTTTTGTTGAACATCTACGTACGTTTGTGTTCACAGAACCCTTGTAAAAAGAAACCTGTCGCGTAGCTAGGACTTATTTGCCTACATTATCAAAATTGAAACCCAGCATTTTGGCCCATTCAAATGTTATTTGAGTGCATTGTGCTACCTGTTTATGATTCCAACTCTCCATGCTGCCGCAATTCATTAATTACATGTTTTCCTTTAGGACTGAGAGTAGGCCTCTCGTTTTTTACTTACTTTTCACCATTATCTCAGTATTTTATGAAGACCAAAAAAGCCAGCAAACAAGGCGGGTGGAAATAAAATAACCACAAGAAATGGTACAACAAAGACGGAAGCTTATTCTATTTGAGAATTAGTTGTGCGTGACCCTATAATGATAAAATGTTCACAATCAAATTAACCTCGATATTCGTGTGTCTAGCGAGGACTGTTTTACGCAATGCAAGAGTGAGAATGATAATTGTATATGGAAGATTTAAAATGTTTGTTTCTGAATGCAGCTCTTATCATTTGTGAATAAAGTATATTCTGTGTCTTCAATATGCAGTTTTCCTCTTTCTTTCGTTCCGTCTAAAGTTGAGTGACTAAGCAGCATGCAGTTTGCTTGTTTTAGTCCCGACCAAACATCAGAAGCACAATAAGGCAGGTCGTGTTGCGATACACGCAAAAAACAAAAATGTTGCCAATCAAGTAATCTAAGGAAGGTATGAAAGAACGATGCTTTCTATGGTGGTGTTGACTGCAGTGAACCAGCGGCTCCCCCTTATTTTTTGCGTCAGCTATACGTGTCTTGCTTTGGAAACGAAGCATCTGAATTTATAGGTTGCTGTCACTTTAAGGACAGCACTAATTTTCTCATGCCATAGTATCCGCGACGCGCAAAGAGGCACACTGCAAGCGCAACGAACCTAGACGCGGAGACGCCGACGGCGTCGACTGTCCGGCCCATCCGACTAGCGTGACGTCACACCGGCGTGCGGAGGCCTTACATTTTTTTCTAGGTGGCTTTGGTACTTCCCGGGACTGTCCAAGTCTCAGCATGTTGGCACGCGTCTCGGGCCAGTAAATCTAAAAGACCCACTGTGAGTGCAAAAGAGAAAGAGGTGTCAACAGTGGCAGAGAATTAGATAGTCATGATATTGGGAAGTTCGCAGGCAAGGTATAATGGGATCGGGGTAAAGGGTAACTGGTAATCTCAGGGAGATGACTTCGTCCACCACTGAACAGTCAGCTTAAATCCGGTTGGTGTCGACCACGAAGAATAGCGGCGTCTGTACTCTGCGTTGAGCTGACGTTCGAGGTAGTTCACCGTAGACACTTTTCTTTCCGTTCAGCCTGTTGCGTTTATTGCAAACTTAAATAGCAATTTCGTTTTGATATTACACATAAGTACAATGTTAACCAAGAAGGCGTGTTACTGTCATTACGCAAGTGCAGTGTATGGGATCTTAGGGTCTCACTGGAGTACCGACCACCGTGGTTTCGAGCTTACCGAGCCACAGGGCCGTCAGCCTCTAGCACGCCGCTGCGCGCAACCTCAGGCCGCAAGGGCTTAACTTGCTGCATGCCACTCGCTCTCGTGATAATTAGTGGGCCAACTTACGAGAGCTCGGGCAATCTCCTTCCGCTTGGAGCTCCGATAAGTGCGGCTCGGCGTGGTGAGACCTCGCGGGAGCACTAGGCACCCGTTCTTCGGCTTAGCGTCCGATAAGGATCAACACACAAGTACGCGCTCCCCGCATGCGCTAAGGCACCGTGCGCGAGAGCTCAAGTCCTAGTCACAAAGGTGTCGGCGGACGAGAGGAAGCATGTACGTACCCACTGAGATCCCTGAGGTAAGAGAAACGCTCCCGCCGAGAGCCGCGGACAGCCGACCACGTCATGACGTCAGCGCCCCGCCGCCACCGCAAACCATCACGAGTGGAGCGCCACCGCTGACAACCGGCCGCGAGTGGGAAAGGGGTGAGGCGTAGGGATGGCAGAACAGGTGAATGCCCTCGCAATGGCGCCGGCGCATTCCTCAATCCCCACAAGTGAAGGCGCAACTGCGGTCACACACCGTGATGTGCGCGTTACGTTCGCTTAGCGTTATGCTTAGCATTAGGCTTAGCGTTAGGCTTGACATTAGGCTTACCGTTAGCCCTATCAGAAATGGTCAGTACCTACCATGGCTGCTTAGTGGCTAAGGTGTTAGGCTGCTAAGCGCGAGGCCGCGAGGTCGAATCCTGGCCACGGCGGCCGCATTTCGATCAGGGCGAAATGCTAAAACAACCATGTACTTATATGTAGATGCAAGTTAAAGAACCCCAGGTGGTCCAAATTTTCCGGAGGCCCCGCCATAATCAAATAGTAGTTTTGGCACGTAAAACCCTATAATTTACTTTTTAAACGATCATTCGGCAGATTCACAGACGCACTCGAAAAAAACATGAATATACATAGTTTGCGTTGACGTTTGGCCGCCAAAATAAGACGCAAACAAAGATGATAGGATGACTGCCCCACAGGCGTATGTTGCGCCGAACGACAGAGCGATAACAGCGACAATCCGCTAAAAAGACAGTCACTGTCAGAAAGCAAAAGAAAGTGCACCCGTTAATACGGTGCAGTGACGTCATCGAAGGCCCCACCGTTTCATCGGGCGAGGAGGATAGGGCGCGCGGAGAGCCTTTCCTCCTCTCTGGCTTGGGCGATCCGGCGCGGGGCTGCTTGAAAGTATTGCTGTCGCGTGCTGCGGAACGATTTCTTTATGTTTTAGATCGTACTCTGTGAAATTTACGCCGTGTCCGTTCATATAAGGTCGTCAGGGAAGTCTTTCGGTGCATCAGTAACTACAGTAGGCGGAAATATCTCTTGGGGGCGCAAAAATGTGGCGCATTTTATCAGCCGCGGTGTACGCACATTATCAGTCGCGGTGTGTGTATGTGTTGTGAATTATTTTGCTTATATCGGTTTTAATTCAACAAAGGAAAGCGGTGTCTCTGTATTAGCAGCATGAAAAGGTAAATCTGCTCACTATCTGATCGCTTGGCGTAGGGAGTAAAACATAAAGCATAAGAGCGCATGCTCGTGTACGGCCAACCTAAAGCAACCACGAAACATCTAAGCGGCAGGCGCTATCAAATACTTGTGATGCGCCGGCATCGTTCTCGCGCATTTCAAGTCTTCAAGGCTTCAATTTCAAGTCTTCAAGGCTTCAAATTACCATATGTCTACGCTAGCCGTCCTGCATGAGGCCGATGGCGCTGCTCAACACAGCGATCAATGCGATTGGTGAACCAGCACGATACATATATGTAAGCTGTGCGCTCCGGCATTGCCTTCTTGGCCTGTATACCGCCATAATATATGAGAGGGATCGCATAAAAAGAATGCGATGCCTATTTTTGAGGACAAAATTTTCGTAATACGTGTGAGTGCGTCGTAGAGAACGGAACGAACACAACCGAAAAAAATATTTCGGGTATCATCATCTTTCAAGAGCAAAAGAAAACGGGCTAACGCCGCAATAGGACCTCGCATAGTCACGCCGCACAACGTTTATAAATATATAACCGTTGATGCCGTATGCTTGGACCATGCGGTATATAGAACAAAGATATATGTAATCCAGCACCTACCACTGCTTAGGATGCTCGCGCAGTTCGTAAACAGTCCCTTTGCTGGACAAGCCTAATTCAGACTGTAAGGTATGCGGCTATTACTTGCCAAAACTATTTTATTCAGGGGCAAAAACCTCATCCATCGAACCAAGTAATCACGCAATGTAACCTGCAGCGAACAGTTTGAACGGTTGTCAAAGTTTAACATCACAGCTCCTATCGTAGCAGAACGGTACCCACGCTGTTACGATCATCGCGTATGTTTCATGGCTCGTAAACCGCAGCTTAGAATTAGAGGATAATACTGCAATAATGTCACATTAATGACTAGAACATTCAGAAATACACAATTGATCTCCGAGGCTGATTGCAAGCTCAAATATGCGCGCACACATCGCGCTGCGTGTTCCGTCCACCTCAACGCCAGCAGAAATTCCGGCCATAACGCCTTAAACCACTTCAGCACGTCTCACAGAACCGTTTACCCACGTACGATACGCACGTTATACTAAACAGAGCGCACGACCGCGAAAACAAACGCCAGAACCGACCGCCGTGCGTATACCTGCCATGCAAAAGACCGCTTTCACCCAAGCCAGTATGGCGCTGCTCATAGGCGGCGCCACTGAGCTCACAATATGGCGGCGCCTACGAAAAAACGGTCCAAACGCATACAACACGCGTTAAGAAACCTCCTCCATTGTGCCTAGGCAGACTCACATATTCAAGAAGCAAAGGCCCCCATGTTTTACTCGCGCCTACGCAGAAACGTCGAGCGCCGTGAAAAGCGCCCCGCCCCGCTGTACAAATGCTTCCCAAGTATTGAAATCGCGCTTCAGTTGGTTTCTAGCGGTGTTTTGGCGGGAAGCATTTCGCTAGCGCTGGCGCCGTTTACGTATTGCGACGTTGCCTAGCCTATACTGTGCATCTATATAGGTGCAACAACTGAAGAGACTAGGGGAAGAGACTTTTCGTTATTCCATCCGGAAGAAGGAACGCGGCTCGCCGAAAGATTTGGCTGCGCAGGATCGGTTGGGCAAACTTTGAAAATGCGCGGCACCCGTGCCTTTGTGAGGAAAGTAGCCGTTCATCAGAAGTCACTCGTATCTTTTCGGACGATTTGTTGAGAAGCGCGAGCGTCGATCTGCAGCCTTTCTTCGCACTAAATAACGTCCGGCACGGTTGTGTAGTTGGAAACGTTCACTCGGTGCTACGAAAGCCATGCTTCATGTTCTCTGAGCCTCGCCATTCACGCATCTTGTTCGGCAGGCTACATTATGATTGATATTGCCCACTCGCTTCGTTGTAGTTGGAACCGTTGCTGGGCTCAGACATGAAAGTTGCGCTTCATATATGTTAGTTGAACCCGCCGTTCAGTAACGCTTATTGCATACTGAAGTGACCCGCATTTCTAGAGGTTTTTTCTTTTTTTTTTTTTGACTTTGACTCCGCTGACGAACTCAAGACTAAAACGGCGGTTCTCATCGTGTGAGCCCCCACTTTTGATGCTACTGGCGGTGCAGGAATAGCTTTTATGTAGCGCGCGTTGGTGCACTTATTTGTATTTGTGGGGTTGTTATCAAAGTCGGCAGTTACTGGGCCTAAATAGGCGCAGTAACGGCAGCTCTGCCTTAGTACGCCATATTTGCGCGCATAATAAATCGTAACGCAGACATCCGCTAAACATAGCCGAAATTGTATTGGGTTCAAAGGTGTCGTGCAAATCTACGGTAAGCTGGTTGAAGCATTTTTAACGCAGGTAGGTCGCGTAAAAGAAACGAAGGGGCGCGCAATGACCCAGACCATATTCAACGTTCTACGTTGATAAAACTGTTATGGCCACGCGCACGGCCGGCTGACGCATCAACAGTTCTCATTTTCAATATTATTCCTGAAATATCACGGTGTACATTTTCTTTTGTGCCTTGCGTTATTTCTCAAAAAGGTGTGCCATACCAAATCTTCGTTTATTCATCTTAGGATCACTTCACCGAAGACCAATTTGAAAGCCAAATCATTCAGCTCAAGAAATTAAGGCCCAACGTATTACCAAGCTTTCGTGTAGTACGAGCAAACGCGCCTTCGACAGATTATGGAAGTAGTACACCACCGTCGGTTCATATATGGTTCATATAAAGCCTAGACCCTATAACCTAGATCCTCGCCTATAAAGCCTAGAGATGTGGATATTTACCTTTTACTTTCTTGAAAGACAGACGTGGGGTCTTAAAAAAAAAGTAAAAGGTAAATATCCACATACAAAGTGCATGCTATTCCAATTTCTGATCAGAAGGCGCCGTTGATCAAAAGCTGATCAAAATAAGGCGCTATTCGAGAAAAAAACTCCGTTAGCTCGCTTGCGCGCAACACCTCCAGCGTTGACACCACAATCAAAGTGATCGCTGTGGAAAGAGCTTCGATAAAGCAGTGCAACGTGGATCCCGGTAGCTCTTGGAGTAACTCAGGGGCGAACTTTGGCAGCGTCTGCTAGCTGTACCCGGCCTAGGTGCCGCCACCGTCGGCGCCCCGGAAGAGCCGAGAGAAGGAGCGCTGGCACAGGAGGAGGAAAGAGCTGTCGTTACCTTTAGATCATTTATTAGATCTTATGGGCATTTTAGGCATTTATGGGTGTTCTGTGGTGCCACCGCCGCACTCGCGCGTTGGCCGTCTATCTCGCCTGCCTTTGTCTACGTATATGTGTAGTTCTGTGTTTTGTCTGCGCATTTGTTATTTCGTGTGCATTCTCTGACTGATGAGGTGACATGACGAAGCCTCGTCGGAGGAGCTACTGTTGCTTCGCTCCCGGTTGCAGAACTGAACGTGTCGAAGTTTAACACCCGAGGACGACGAAAGGCGCTATGTTTGACATCGGAACGTTCACCGTGCTCATAAGCCCCTGGAACTGACTGGCGCTGTGTGTGAGCTGCAGTTCGAAAGAATATACGTGTTTCGAGACTACGTTCACATGATTGATGGAAATGAGGAAGTGCGGATACCGCGTGGAAAGCCCTCGCTTTCACCGGACGCAGTACCCGTGCACCATGCTGCCGAATGTTCCCATGTACTTGTAGAAGGTGCCAGCTAGTACGCGAAAAATTTCCAAGAGGTGAAAGGTGTGCGCAGAACCTACAGAGCGTGGCTCATCTAAAAAAAACCTTGCTTGCAAGTTGATGAGCTTCAAACGAATGGGCCTGCTGTCGACGTGCAATAGATATGCCGTTTGTCTTATGGAATGTGGCTCAACGGACAGAGCAGTGGGCCGCTAACAAACTTCCCAGCTGTGGTGGTGCTGCTGATGTTCTGGTCTTTTATAACAGTGAGTGTCACGCCATCATAATTGAAAAAATAAGGCTGGCTTCATCAACTAAGGAAGTACACAAGGGGACATCTGCCGGACGTATGTTTGCCATACATTAATATTAGAACCACTGTCACACACAATGGATGAAGCGAAACAGGTGCTGCATGACTCTTCTCGTGCGATTTTACAGCGGAGCTGTAGGATCCCAAGATTTCTTCGTGGTGTAACGTCGACGGAAAACGATCATCTATGCCTATACCTCCGTAAGGCAGAGGCTACAAGCACTCAGTAAAGTGAAGCGAACAGTGCATGCATTCTATGTAGTCACTACATATACAGAACAGCATACGCTTCAATAAAGAAGAAGCTCAAAACAAACATCCGAACCACGTGCATAATTGATGATAAGGCACTCCTGCGCCTACATGCAATGCAGCACGTAGCTCTCTCCGTATACGTTTCCCGGTAAACATTGCCGTTGTGCTAGCTGCCGCGGCGACGGCAGCTTAGTGACGTAACTACATTTTCGTACGTGAAAGAAGAACCCACCTAGCAACTGATTTGTCTTGTGTCACGTAAGCATAATAAGGACTCCTGAAGAGCAGTGCATATACGAGGCGCGGCGAATTTCCCTTCTCTCTGGTCCACTCTTTGCATAGGTGCGCAAAGTAGCGGCGCAAGCCAAGTCGCAAGCCGTCGAAACATACTAGGTAAAGTGCATGCGAATGTCGCCACATGAATAATTTCAACCTGCGTCGCAATGGGTAATTGTTCTAGTTGTCGTTTACAGCTTCGCTGTCCAACCATCTTTACAGCATGGATTGGAGCCCATTCTTTGCGCGTAAATAAAGCGCTCACTGCAGAACTAAATCTGCGTGTGCACTGAATGTCCTCTTTTCTGTGCGAGTTCCGATAAGCCAGTCGTGCCACCGGCGCGTGCCTGGACTCGCACGTACCAACGAAATCGTTTAAAACTTGTGTCCTCGCAAGAAAAGGAAACGAAGTCACTCTGTTTCTTTCCCCTCTTTCTCTCTCTTCTGTAGATTAAAAAAAAATGCTGCGGAGCGTATTGACACGTGGTTATCACCCGGGCGAGGAGACATCCGACACGTGTGCGTACATGAAGGGGCCCAGGTGAAAGGCGCAGCTGCGCCGCCTGTGCGTTTTCGGGAAAACTGCTTCACCACGGAGTTCCCACAGCCCACTACCCCTAATCTAGTACACCATAATTTGACGCCTGTAAGATCGACATATCCCCCGGTGTAGGGTAGCAAACAAGGTGCACACTAGTCAAAGGAGTGGTGACATAATATTTATGAATCATTTCATTTTTTTTTTCTTGTTAAGAAAAGGTCCAAACACTCTAAACATTAGTAAAATACAGGCACGTGTCACAGCGTTGTATCTACGTGCGGGAGAGTTTTGGTCCTCGCGTGACTTTTGCAGCAAGACATCATTTTTTTACGTGCCTTTCATGGAGAAAGAAAAAAACATCTTATTTCCTTCCTATGTGTTACCTTGTTTATCGAGAGGGTCTCACGTAATTATTGTTCAAAACATAGCGGTTATGACGTCACCTTCAACATTTTTACTACTCTGTGGAGGTTGGTAATGTAGATATGACGCGCCCACACGCATGCCTAAAGTTACATATTCAACGACCCGAACAACAAAATGCTGTCTTGGTGTGAAATTTGAGCAAGAACAACGTGGTATCCGTGTGAACATTTTTTTCTTCTTTCAAATAACGTGCAGGGGCCCGGAAAACGGGTTTGTCTCTTAAAATGGCAGAAAAAAGGACACACATACGAATCACACTATGGCACTAAAGTAGACATTTCTCACGTCATAAGGAAGCAGCTTATCATCCCACCGCTACCCAAAAACAGGAATCCCGATCACCACAGGGAAAGGCGGGAGGAAAGGGGGAGGATATTCTAACGCTCTCAGGACGTGGTGTACGTGGACGTGGTGAGTCGTGTACACACGACTGATCAGCATATGTCTGTCGTTGCAGTGAACTCGGAGGGTGATCTTAAGGTCAGCGGATCTATTAAAGCATTCAGAGCCGAGGTGGCTGAGGAATCGGCCATTGCTCTCGCAATGGCCTCGATAATAGTCAGCGATTCTAACCGCAATTTTAAGTTACGCAAAGGGGCGCTTTTCGCCGGAATCACAACTAATCCTGGCAAACTTCCGCGGTCAGCGGGTTGTCCATATCATCTGGGCGCCTGCGCACACCTCCCCTCCCCGGCGACGAGGCGGCCGACACCGTGGCTCGAGGACTCGCAAGCCGAGCCACCGGGGCGCCGCGGCTGACAGGGGACCGGATGGTTGGCTGCAGGGAGATATATCTATTACAGATTGGGGAGGGTGCGTTTTCCACCCGCACACCCATCACTTAATAAGCAGCAGGCGGTGCCATGGCGCCTCCTTCAAACCAATCTATACGTATCTAAATCCAGTGCACTATCTTCCAGAACAATATTCGGCCAAATTTTGTCAAGAAAGGGCGGACCTGGATCACATTATCTGGGACTGCCCTCGGGCGCTCCCACAGGGCCGAGAAGTTAAGGATCGGAAGCAGTGAGCAACTCGGCCCCCGAAGACCAACTTTTGGCCGTCCAGCAGGCCGAGGATGCCGCCAGAGCTCAAGGGCTTCTGGCCGCCACCTAGGCGGGGTAGCCCTCGCCACCAATTTGCCGGCTACATAAATAAAAGTTACTTTAAAGCGAAAGCTTTACTGGCCGCGAACTTGCGATTTCGCCGTGGCGGTGCTCCGAGGAGGCACATGACGTCACAACGCGCGCTCGCCGCGGATATTTCTCTCTCTCGCTCCCTATACTGCGCATGCGCCACAGGTGTTCCGCAGCAGTTTGGTATGACGTCACACCGCGTTCCTCGTCGTTGCGCTCGCCTCCGCTCGCTTCGCCAGCTGCGTCGCATGCCTGATAACATGTCGGAGGATTGAAAAGGAGAGCTCGCGTGCGCCGCAACCACAGTTGAGGCGGCAGTATGGACGGCGACAATACTGATAAGCAGGAGGAGACCTGGCATCAACATCGGAACGAGATGAAGAGGAAACGAATCGCCCAGGAAACAGACGAACAGCGCGCCGAACGACTGGCTAAACGCCGCAACATAGCTAGACAACCAGACTAACCTGGACTTGCAATCAAGATTAACCAAGGCTAACCATGCTATGGATTATCTTTCGCTGCGTATATCCTGGCATAGCCGAGCTAAGCAACTGCCAATTTTTGCTCTCTCTTGCACTTTGCGGGGCTTTCTTAGCTCGAATTTCGCATAGAGATTAGATTTTATGGTCCCATACGTTCGGTATACTTGTCCACAGAGTTTGTTCAAATAGCTTTCGGCTCTTGCAGTTAGCAGAAGCATGGCCTTTGAGATTGGCATTTGTTACCAAGCGAGAGACGCAGTTGAGGTGTTGATTTTAACAGCACTTATTCACAGTGCTTCTTTTTTTCACACATGAAGTGTCAAGTCTAATTGTTATAATGAACGATGTTTACAAATATGGACTTTAAGAGCTCCAAATCTCTTTTAAACGATTTATCTTCAGAAAATGCACGTTCATGTATTATCTTTACGTGCGATAAGCGTATCGCAGCGCTTCTACAATTTCAAAAATATGCGACTATATATATATATATATATATATATATATATATATATATATATATATATATATATATATATATATATATATATATATATATATATATATATATATCAGTCTTAGGCAGAGTTACACCCTATGGCTTGCCCCTTCTGATAACGCGCGTGCCGTTCGTAGTTCCGGGCTCGCAGCGTTAAAGAAAGGAAACGCATCAAGGCAGGTAACGATTATTGTTGTGAGGCAGAAGGGGCAAGCCGAAGGGTGTAACTTTGCCTAAGAGTGTACTCGCCAACTTTCTGTGGCAAGGAATTAAGGCAAAGCGCGCACAAGTGAGAGCACTTCTGAAAAGGGTCCCATGTTTTCATCCTTGTTAGTTTAAGCTGGGGAAGAGAAAACAAACACCTTACTAACAGCAGTTAAATAAGATAAATTAAACCACTGAATGTAAAAGTTTGCGCGCGGCCGCGCGCGTTTGTTTAAAGTACTATAGTGCGGGTTAATAGTCAATGGCTCAACCGTATGCTCGCCAGCCAATGGCAAGCGTACAAACGCTTGAGAGAGAGAGAGAGAGAGAGAGAGAGAGAGAGAATAGACATTTTTATTAGGTAAATGCAGCTATGGAGAGGCGTCCTCATTCCAGAATGCCTTGAGCTCGGGCCGCGTCCTGGGCCCTCGCAATCAGCCGTTGCTGATCCTCGAGGTCGGAGCTGGCCAAGGCTCTCTCCCAAAGCTCGTTAGTGGGGTAAGGGTTCGGAGGATTTAATGGTGCCGCTCTGCAACCCCCTACTATGTGCCTGAGGGATACGGGCTCTGTGCAGAAGCGGCATTGCGGAGAGAATTTTGTAGGGTCTATGAGGTGATTTCTGGTTGGGTGGGGGAATGTATTAACCTGTAGAGCTCGGAGGAATCGCTCCTGCTCTCTAGGTAGTGACTTGTGTGGGGGTGCATATGTTCTGCACGTTAGCTTGTAGTGTTGTGTGATGTCTTGGTAAGAGACTAGAGGGTGCATGCGCTCAGGTTCAGATTCCTCGGCGTCGGCTCGGTGGGTCAGATCTCGAGCCACGTGGTTGGCGACCTCGTTGCCAGGAATGCCTTGATGAGCTGGCGCCCAGATGATCATGACTGATCTCGTTGGCGGCTTTTGATTGATGATCCGGAGCGTAGTAGCATGAATTCTGCCGCTAGCAAAGTTGCTGCACGCCTGTTGGGAGTCGGTCACTATGACTTCAACCTCTGTTTGGGAGAGCGCGAGGGCTATGGCCGCTTCCTCGGCTTGGAGGGGATTGTTTCGTGTGAGCGAAATGCTGCTCCGATGTTCTGTGTTGACGACTACGGTGGCTGTTGTGGCTGCGCGTCTGGAGTAAGAAGCCGCGTCAGTGTAGGCTGTAGAGGGCAGAGTTCCGTATCGCTTGTGTATGGCCAGGGCGCGGGCCTCCCTTCGCTCTGCGTGGTGCACTGGGTGCATATTGCGAGGTAGAGGACGTACGGTGATGTTTCTCCGGATGGCATGGGGTAAGCTCACATTCTGAGGCGGCGGATGGCTCAGAGGGGCAGAGAGCCCCAGGCGTAAGAGAATGGACCTCCCTGCTTCCGTAATCGCCAGCCTTGTTCGCTGACTGGATAAATGTGCCTCGATCAGCTCCTCGGCCTTCTTGTGCACACCTAGTCGTAGTAGGCGTTCTGTGGACGTACTGATTCGCAGACCCATCGCCTGTTTATATGCCTTTCTGATCATTGTGTTGATTTTCTTGGGTTCCGTATCGTTGAGTAGTGCGTACGGAATAGCGTAAGTTATTCGAGACACGACGAAGGCTTGGACAAGCCGAAGCGTGTCCGCCTCCCCCATGCCTCTTGTCTTGGTTGTTATTCGCCGGATCATGTGCGTAACTTGGGCTGTTGTATTCTTAAGCTTTTGAATTAATACTGTATTGGTGCGATCCGACTGGAAAACCATTCCCAATATCTTTACGCTCTGAGACGGAATGATGGTGTGTCCCTCGAGTTGTATGTTGATAGTGGGCGAGTCGCACGTGTGTTTCTTTCGCGGTGAGACCAGGAGTAGCTCCGACTTTTGGGGGGCGCAGCTGAGCCCGCATGACTTAGCATAGTCGCTCACCACGTCTGCAGCTTCCTGCAAGTGGTTCTCCATTTCCCCGATGGACCCTGTGGACGACCAGATGGTAATGTCGTCGGCATATAGGCCATGCCGGATCCCTGGGATGTTATCGAGGAGCGGCGGTAGGGCGATATTGAAAAGGAGAGGAGATAACACTGCGCCCTGTGGTGTGCCGCGCCCGCCCAGTAGGAAGAGGTTTGTGGCTTTGTCCCCGACCTTTAGGATGGCTTTTCTATCTGAGAGGAAATCTCTGATATAGGAGTACGTCCTGGCCCCACAACCCAGCGCGTTTAGCCTCTGTAAGATTGCTGTGTGCTTGACGTTATCGAACGCCCCTTTAAGATCTAAGGCGAGGATAGCCGTGGGGGAGTTGCGTGTCGCTGGTACAATCACCTCCTCTTTCAGCTGAAGTAGGATGTCTTGAGTTGAGAGGTGTGGACGGAATCCTATCATCGTTGTTGGAAGTTTCCCCGAGTCCTCCAGTAATGGTTGTAACCGACTGAGAACGATGGGCTCTAGGAGCTTTCCTACACACGAAGTGAGGGAGATCGGTCGTAGGTTCTCAATGGCTAGTGGCTTGCCTGGCTTCGGTATCAGACGAACCTCGGCTATTTTCCAGTCCTCGGGAAGGTTTCCTTTCCTCCATACTTCGTTAAGATGAGCGGTAAGCTCTAGTAGCGAGGGGATGTCAAGATTTACGAGTGCCTTATTGGTAATTTGGTCCATTCCCGGGGCTGTGTGGCGTCTCAAGCCCATTATCGCCGCTGTTACCTCATGTAGATGAATGTCCTCATCTAGGAGCTCGTTAGGGGTGCCGGTGTAGGGTGGCAGATGCTCCGGTGGCTGTGTGGGGAAGTACTGGGCTTCGAGAGTCAAAAGGAGGTCCGCCTCATTTCCAGGAAATTGGTGAATTACTCGGGTCATATTGTGGTGGGATTCCGTTTTGCTGCTGACCGGGTTGATTAAATACCTCAATAATTTCCGCGTCTTGGAAGTACTCAGTCTTCCTCTCAAGCTGTCGCAGAGGGATAGCCAATTCTCTCGGCATAGTGTGGTAGCATATTCCGCAGCATCTTGTGTGAGTAGTGCTATTCGATCGCCTCTTGAGCTTGCGATTTAATCTTTGCCTTTTCCAACGCTTCAGCAGGCTACGCCGGGCTTCCCACATGTGGAGCAAGCGGGCGTCGATGCTTGGAGTGGTGGTGGATGTTTCAAGCACTTTGGTGTGCGCCTTCACATCCTTCTGAAGCTGAGTGATCCACTCCTTAATTGACTGAAGCTGTTGGCTCTGTTCGTTCGCAGCTCTTTCTTCTCTTATCTCCCGCAGCTTGGTCCAATCCGTGAGGCGAGCCGTGCCTATCCTGGCTTCGCATTCGAGCCCATGGAGAGTGGTGGCTAGCAGCGCATGGTCGCTGCCTAGGTACTCCTTCAGATTGGTCCAGCAAGCTTGGCGGATATTTCTGGTTAGGGTTAAGTCGGGGTTCGTGTCTCTTTGAACACTTGTGCCGAGCCTCGGGTCATTCTTTGGATCGTTGACGAGTGTGAGATCCAGATCCTCAATAACATTGTGAAGCACGTTTCCCCTGGGGTTGGTGTACGTATAACCCCAGAGGGGGTGGGCTGCATTAAAGTCGCCCACAATTAGAAGCGGATGGTTGCGTGCTGCGTGCGTGGCTTGCTCCAAAACCAGTTTGAGGACCGATGGCGCACTTTTCGGCCGACAGTAGACGTTTAGAACAAACATGGGACTCTTCTTCTTTGTTGCCTGTGGGATAATTTCGAGCAGAATGGCAAGCGGGTCGGATTGCTGGAGATGGTGTTGAACGGCCACTAGCTTCTTACTGACCAGGGTGTGAAGGCTGCTGCCTGTATCGGTGCCATAAGTGACGTATCCGGGTAGGCGGACGTGTGTGTTCGTTTCTTGCAGTGCGATGATTTCAGGTGGTCTTGTTGATGTAGCGATGTATTGTATCAGTGATCCATACTTGTTCTTGTAGCCCCGGCAATTCCACTGCCACACCGTGGTTTCGCCTGAGGAGCCCCCGCGCTTACTGCATATATGTTGAGGCGGAGCCATCTTGGTTATCAAGGGGTGGTGATGCGTGCACAAGATGGGGTTCTGGGGAGCCCAGAGAATCTGGCAATTCTGGTAGGGCCTGATGAGCTGTTTTCTTGGGGCGCCGGCTCTGACGAGCTTCCAGTGCTAGTATGCGTTCCTCTAGCCTCATGATGCGTTCCGCCAACTGAGTGTTAGAGTGTTGTTGTTGAGTTGCGTATTGTTGTTGTTGTGCCGCTAACTGTTGTATAGCTGTGAGTTGTTGCTGCATGGTAGCTTGTAGGGATGTCTGAAGGCTCTGAATAGGTTTTGCTACTACCTCTTCTACCTTCTGGAGAGTGGCATATTGGACGGGTATGACTCCCTGCGGTGCAGTGGGCTGCGCGGTTGCTCGTTGCAGTGTCGGGTTTGAAGTGACTGTGTGAGCTGGCTGTTCTTCCCGTTTCCGCTTCTCCGGGGGTGGGGTAGAAGTGTTTTGTGTAGGGGTAGTGCTATTTCTTCCAAGCAATTCATCTTTAAGTGCTACGAATTCTGCGTGTACGCTAGTGATTTCTGATTTGAGTTTTGCGCTTTCTTCAGTGAGACGCCTAATCTGGGCATGTGTCTGTGCCGTCAACAGGGGGGGGGGATGAGCTTTGGGAGAAACAACCTGTGCCCAGCTCACCTGCTGCGTGACCTGCGCTGCTCCCTTGCTTCCCCTCCTGCCGCTTGCGGAACGACCACGGCTCGAGGTCCTGCCATGGGATGGCGTCCGTCGTCGCGATGAAGTCCTACGCCTGGAACCGGAACGCGGCCTGGAACTGCTCCTCCCCTGGACAGCTCCGCGTCGTTTCGGGGACCGCGACTTGCGTGATGCTGAGTGCTCGCCACGCGGCCTCGGAGACGAGGAGTCTGCTCTCAGGGTCTGCGGTTGACGGGCGGCAGGAACCTGTTGGGGCAGGCTTTCGCTGCTGTCGGGTGATTCCCGCCGCACAGAGAGCACCGAGGGTGGCACTCGTGCTGCTCCGTTGCTAGCGAAGTGCCGCACTCTCTGCACTTGGGTGTGGTGGGGGGCCGCGGGCAGACGTTCTCTCTGTGGCCTGTCTCGTTGCAGGTTCGGCAATGTGGCACGGTTCTCTTGTAGAGGTAGCACCGCAGAAGAAGGCCGGAAAATTCGATGTAATATGGCACTGTTTTTCCCAAGAATGTGATCACCATAGTGGTTGTGTTTCCCAGTCTTCTACATGTTAGTGCCTCGTATCCGGGAGATACCCGCCGTGGTTGCTCAGTGGCTGTGGTGTTAGGCTGCTGAGCACGAGGTCGCGGGATCGAATCCTGGCCACGGCGGCCGCATTTCGATGGGGGCGAAATGCGAAAACACCCGTGTACTTCGATTTAGGTGCACGTTAAAGAACCCCAGGAGGTCAAAATTTCCGGAGTCCCCCACCACGGCGTGCCGCATAATCAGAAAGTGGTTTTGGCACGTAAAACCCCATATATTATTATTAAGTATCCGGGAGATTCAATGCGTTTAAGTAACATTTCGGGCGTGGTGTCGTGATCGATGTTGTATATTACCCCTTTGCAAGAGTTATCGGGGGAAATTCCGTATGATGCAATATCATATGTTGTTGCATCAATTGTAATTTTTTGCATCTTGCTTAGTGCCGAGGCCGTAGCTTCTCAGGCAGTGCTCAGAACAAGGATGTTTTGGTCTTCGTCGATGCGTATTTTGAATCCGGTGGAGCCGATTTGTAGCTTTGCCTCATTTGTGATGGCGTCCACTAACTTCCCTGGGCTCACCTTGTTGAGCTGCAGGCCGTTCCGTGGACGAACCGCCAACTTGTAATCATCGGCAGGAAGGGGGGGTTGTCGGGGCTTGCGCATCGCCGGTCGGCTGTGGCGGAGAACGGGCTTCGGTGGCGTTCGGGAAAGTTGGGGCGTGGTCGAGCGTGTCTGCAGCCGACGGCGACGGGCACGACTGGTAACATTGATCCACGGCTCATTGTCTTCTTCGTTCTCCTCAGCAGCCCGAAGGAGTCCTTGGGATTCGCGAATTTCCATGTACTCGTCCTCCGGGGCCCCGGTAGACGATTGGTGGGCTTTGTCGGCGTCGGCATTGAGCAGCGCGTTCGCCATCTGCAGCGGTGCGGCAGCCGAAGCCTTTGCTAGGCCTCGCCACTAGCGAAGTAGGTTTAGCGGGGCGGCCCCGCTTCGAAACTTGATGTGGCCGTAAAATGCAAAATATAGCACTTACACCCTCAAGTTTGGTGTTGACGTGCTCTGGCTGACTTCAGGCACAGGATGATTGCGTAGAATCTGGATGCGGAGGTGATTTCGCCGAAAATGTAGCTTCTGTGCGGAGCAGATGTGGAGCCCATCCGACCCGTCGTCTTTCACGCTTGAGACTTGGGATTCTCCTTTTTGAACAACGCTTGAGACTCGTTGTTCAAAAAGGAGAATCCCAAACCTCCCAAGCGTGCAAGTTTTGAAAATCGCGTTCTCCACCCTAGTAGGTTCAGTTCAGTTCACTGGCATAGCACACTTTCCACACTCGGTGACTGAACGTCGACGGTAGGTCCTCCTCCGGCCGCAAATGAAGAAGAGGTGTGCAAGTTGAAAGGTTGTTCGTGTGCGGCTCGCTAAGGGACGGAGACAAGAACTCTACGAGCGCTTGGCCTGTACGGTACGAGTGGTCTGTATTTGCGCTACGCCTGCGAACTAGTCATGCACTTTCATTGCTACGTCGTCTAGCTGTTCATAAGTGCCCAGAGGAAAGTGTTTTGTCACTTCGTTGCTCCACTCTAGTTCGTCGTGTCCGTTTCTGCCAGAGGCCGGCTTTCAGGTTAACACCAGGAAAATCTATTACTAGTGCTTTAGGCTCTGTCATCGCAGTCTATTTGCCGGCAAAATGTGCCATATGTTGCCCCCCAGAGAATACCGGCTAACAGTGCTTATAAATTAAATCTCCCATTGCTCGAGGCAGGCGAGGGGTGCCGTTCTGCTCGCCCCGTTTATTTTAGTGGGAAGATCTTTAACGCTCTTCCATCAATCTTGAAGGGCACTGCCGCCTGTCGTTCACGGGTAGCATGTCGGATACTGCGAGTTGTCGTCCCGGCCACTTGTCTTTATTTTGCGCGAGACTGGGCTCTGTTCGTTAACCCAGCCGTTTGCGGCTGTTGCAGAGTGCTATTCAGCCGGTATCAATGTATAAAGAGCGCCTATCGGCTACGGTGAAATATTCTGGAAACAAATTCACCCCACAGATACGTTGGCATTAATGAGATGGCCACGAAGCCAACCAATGCGGAATAACTGCCAGCAAGATTTATTTCGAGCTAGTGCCTGCCGTCTAAATGGCTTCAACATATGTAATGTCTTCCGAGACATTGTTTCTGATGGCCCAGGCAACTGTACCATTAGAAAATTCCTACAGTTAATAATTAAAAATAAATCAAAGTAATTTCCGCTCCCAATGAAATGTATTCTTTTTTTCACATTTGACTTTCGGACCAAACCGAAAGAATGTGACCCAGTTACCGCACAAAACATGCCTATTGAAGAGCGACAGCTATATTAATCTTTTTTTTTTTCATTCCTGTTGCCATGTATACATATGGAACCAAGTGCAGATACACCTTAAAATGTTTAACATAGAGAAGGGTAGCAGATTGAACTGCTTGGTATGTCATGTTACTGTGGAGACTGGTAGTGTGAAGTAAAGGAACATTGGAGAATGAGACAGACAAGTACGTGAGTTGGAAGTAATGCTGTGAAGCAGTGTGCTGCATGGCTTTAGCATCTATCACAGCTGCTAGTCAGGGCATTTGCACACCTTCTGCAAGAGAGCTTCCGCCTCAAGACAGAGCCCCCGTGAATGGAGGATAGACAAGGTGAAAAAGGTACCTCGCCGATGTGTGCCAGTCTGAGCAATTGATACACCAAAGACAGCCAAGCTATTAACAGAAGTTCTCGTACCATTCAGAAGGATTGTGGGTCTGTTCGCTGGCTGCAAGGGTGCAAACTTTTGGATAGCTTGCTGTGTGTTTAAATTGGTTAATGCGTCGAACGGCCACAGCTTGGTGAAGGCTCACTGCGTGACATTGCGCGATATATTTACCAATGTATATGTTGTTTTCAACCGCTCTTGAACTTGAATGTGTGTTCACAGGGACTGACTCAGCCCGCGGCGCTATAACAAGGCATTTTCACCTGTGCTCAAAAGGAATGGCCGAAACTAACTCGAGCGATGGCAGCAAAAAATTACAAAGGAATCGAAATAACTTATGTGAAGCGGAAAGCAAAAAGTATAGCACGCACCGCTCTCATCTCGCGCTTACATCGAACGAATTCTTGGACGATACACCGAAATCGACACATACAAGAACCCGATACAGAGTCTCAAATTAAAATGGTTTTACCAGCGAAAGAAAACGCAAAAGAAGAAAATGACAGTGCAGCAATTGAACCGTACTTATTTGCAACTAACAAGCAACTCAGGAATGAGCAAATATACTGTGCAGCAGCTGGCAGTGTTGGAGCAATTGAAGAATGGTTCTTTGGGCGTGTATGTGCGCGGTTTCACGTTGTGCTAATTAACAACAATGGCCTACGATGACTTTCTTTACGATGACTTTCTCGACGGAAGAGGCACAGCGCATATCGGGGGCAAGAATTATTCGCCACTATATATATATATATATGCACACACAAACTGACATAACTGTACCAAGACATTAATTAAAATGTAACAGCTCACTAAAACACCAGAAAACAAACTGAGTGCAAAGATTCCAGCTGTTAACGGGCGTTTATTTATTTCATTCGGCAAAACGTAAACGCGGTCGCTTTCCGAATAAAAACCCACGAAGGAAGACGCTGCGGAATTCTTGGTCACGTTTGTTTATGCATAACACTCGTCTAAGCGCGCACTTTAGTCAATGCTTGCTACACTTTGATAATGTTTTGCGGCTATGTTAACATACCTGCAATTCGTTACAATACTCAACATTTGTACGGCACCACCATATATACATTTCGCTTAAAAATTATGTCTGTAGACAATATGTAGCCTGTGTCACCTAAATTTCGGTCGCAGACAAAAAAAAATTACCGACGATTACGTTACTTCCTAATGCGAAATTTGAGCGCAGCAAATAAGCTGTTTCACCTTTTCGATAGATTGAGGCAAAGAAATCGAGCAACACATGTATGCGCTATCACAGAATTTTTTTTTTTATTTTTCACACGTATTCCTTTAACAAAGACTCCATTAACAGTTCTTGACAGTCATGAAGGAAGCTTTGTGGTCGGAGAAATAGACTGATATATGTTCGACTTGGTACACCAATGCTTGATTCTCAAAGACGAGATCTATACAAGTGCCTCGCGAGGTTGTCACAGCCGTGGGACGCGTTACGAGCGAGAGGAACGGGATGTTCTCCCGCATAAGTGTTAGGAAATTGCTGTTTGTCTTTATGTCAACATTAAAGTCCCCCACTACTAACATCGGTGTGGATCGATGGACGGTTAATGCGAGTTGCAGGAAGTGCACGACGTCTTTCGTGAGTGCGGTAGCGGACTCACGAAAGCGGTATCAGTCGGTCGCTGCTAGCGCTGGGGGGATGAAAGGAGGGCGGAGCTGGTTATCAGGCCGACGACAACGCGAAACCCAGGAACGGACGCCAAAAAGCCATTTGTGTAGCCAGCCCTCCTCCACAGTCTCTCCTCCTCCCTTCCATCACCCTCCCTCGCCCGGAGAGCCGACAGCGCGCATGCGCGGCGGCGGAGCAGCGGCGCATGCGCGGCGGCGGAGCGCGGCGGCGGAGGCGAGCTGGTTACGAGGCCGACGCCGACGACGCCGACGACGACGCGAAACCCAGGAACGGACGCCAAAGAGCTGCGCTCTAAAAAAAATGAATTGATGACTTTGCTACTCGTTGAAGATCGGCAAGCGAACTTTCTTCTTGAAGGCACTTTCTCGCCACGGAACTGTTTTCTTTCGTCCATACGCCATGACGAAGCCGGTTGTAACGTGGTGCTGTAGCCGAACGTAGCCGAACCAATCCGAGGTCACTGCGGTTGCAGTGTTGCCAGGTTTGGCTATATAGAGCCAAATTGGGCTACAGAAAAAGAAATTTTGGCGTCGACTTCGGTGAGTTGGCTACGTGGCTATATTTGGGCTACTGAAAATCTGTGACTTGGCTTTGTTTAGGCTGTGAGTGGATCCTTAATCCACGCTCCAGAGGTAACTCTCATAGAGTAGAAACAAAACTTGAAGGCTATGTTTTAGCTGGCTGAGCCAGCAGCGTGGCTGTGCGTGTGTGCGCGAAAAGCCCCCTCTCCCTCAGTGCATCATTCTTTGAGCCGATGATTTTATCCTTAGCCAACTTAAATTTACACCGCGCTTCACCATGCTAGCATTTACTCCAGCAATGTTGTCTCATCTTCCCCTTATGCCGACACCCAATCACCGGGCATCGGGATGAGCCTGGGAGTGGAGGGTGTTTCACAGTGCACTGTACTAACATGGCTATGCTGAGAAACAGAGAGCAATATTGTTGTGCCATCGTGGCGCCGACATGAAAGAATGGAAGCCTGGGTAAATGACACGCTCCAGTGTGTCCAAGGCGAAGGTGTCTGGTTGAAGTATGGCGCTAGGCTCAGTTTCTGACCTAGTCCGCGTTTAACACGGTAAGCTTTTTACTGCCATTTTCCTTTGCGTGTGAAATGAACTTTAATGCAACAGGCGTTAAGGGCCCCGTGTCGCAGAAGATCCGGCGTCGACGCCGTTGCTGTGTGAAAAAATTATCCCGAACCACGTAGGCCCTTCGGCTGGCGCATATGCATTACTAAAGTAACTGACTTTCTCAAAGTAAAACGCGGCAGAAAATTCGTGAAATACGACTTACACTCACTCTATAGACATGGTAGCGTTGAATTGTAATTTGATTATACGAGAAAACTATGTTTGTTACGCGGAACCTCGAACACAACCCCTTTTCTAGCTGCTATTCGACATCTTAGTAGGGGGGCGATGGTTTGGGCTAGTTGGTTTTCCATGAGACTGAGTGGTGCAGCGCGAATCATGACGTGGGACACAGGAAAAAAACGAAGACAAGCGGTTACTGCCAAGTAGGACCGGCGCGCCCCGCTCGGTTCTATGCAACACCATACAGATGGCACTCGCCTCCGCAGCATCGGCGGCGCCTGCCATGCGAGTGGAATGAAAAAAAAAGAACCATAAATCTCGCCTTCATGCATATTGCTCGCCTCCAGCGTTTGCAGGTAAACATTATGGTTGCATACGCTGCAGTTGCTGGGAAGGGTGAGAAGCAGTCAGGGATCTTTGAATGCTATCACATTCCACTCTTAAATGTGAATATTAAAGAGCTGAGAGCCAATTTTTATGGTACCTATTTTTTAATGCAATGAAAAGTTTGCTGGTCAGAGTGTGTAATCATGAAGTGGTAACGCGGAAAACGCCGTGGAACATTTTTTTATCAGAATTTTTTTGTCTGCAGTGACGATGTAGTCTTTCACTGGCAGCTTGTTGGCAGCGGTGGTAGGTGAGCGCGATAGTGATTATACGCCGGCATTAAGGGGAGGCAGACGACAAGTGCGGCCGTAAGTGCGACAAAGTACTTTGCCTAACAATTCGACGTTCCTGCGATTCATGTTTTCCGAAGTCTTAAGTACTTTTGCGGTAATAGCTACGTGTTTTCATTGCTTCCTGCTCAACTGCTTTGGCATTCAAACAGTCAAAGCGAAACCAATCGGATTGAAAACGAAACGACTATTTGACGCGTGATACGCAGTTCAGCGTGTTGCCGTAGCCATGCGTCCGCTTTTGATTTCCGAAAAAAGCATAGAATAAAGCGCAAGTCCCTAATACCATAGCAACTGCAATTTTAAGCAATAATTATGTTGTATTAAATAACAGCCGACTTACTTACAGTAATCGCATAGACTACATTCGAAGTACCAACATTTCATTGCCAGGCCTCGCCACTCACTGGTCTTTGAGATATACTTTGCCAATTTTAAATTATAATCCCTACTTCAATCCCGAACAGCGTGCCTGTTTCTATCGCCATAAATCATGATCACTTCATTTCCATCAACGTCCCACAACACTTTCTGACCAGTTGTCCTCCAAGCGTCCTCCAAGTTTTTTGTTCGTGCTTCCATTCAACATCGAGGGAGACCACGAGGGAGATTATGGAGGTCTAATATATCAGGAAAAAAGGGTCGCGTTGCGTAAGCAAGCCATCGTTAAATTTGCATGACAGTGAATATGAATTTTCAAGCCGCCTCATAGTGCAACATTAGATTACAGGGTTTTACGTTTTTTCCCTGTGCACTGTTAATGACGTCATTGATGGGAGAGCACGTGGCTATGGGTTGTGTACATAAGTTTGTGAATGCCTTCGAATGAAGTTAGTTGTGAGATCAGCGCTGTCCTGTGTGTTCCTGCCTTCTGTCTTCATCATATTGCGCTGCCCCTTCAAGATGTTTAGCTGTTGTAGATGTCAAGGGTCGACCATCACGGCATCACGGACATTTTTTTACGATGGGTTGTACAAAAAGCGATTACCGTAGTCGAATGCGAAAATGTATGTACAGATAAAACTGAAAATAACAATGGCTATATTTGGCTACAAATTTGTTTTGCTCTTTTTTGTGTTTGGCTACATTTGGGCTACAGTTTCTCTAGCTTTGGGCTACTCCACGTTGTCCGACCTGGCAACACTGTGCGGTTGGCACAGCACGGTTGAGCCACAAGGAGCAACGATGCTGGCGTACATACGTGAAATACCACGACGGATATCGGGCTATTTTGCCCACCAGCCTCATCAAAATGTTTTCTCCGAAATCCGAAGAAGATTTCGATAAAGGCGAAACCGTCCAGGCGTTCTGGCGGAGCGAGGACGGTGACGTTCAAGGATACTACCCAGCCTTTGTTGTCGCAGGTGAGTGCCCTGCAAAATTTTCACCTCTCTTGATGGTTTTCTGTTGCGGATATGGTCAACCACATTTCTTGCCGGCTGGATGTATGTGAAGCGTAGATTTTCGCTAAGTTGCCGTCGCGAACCGACGTGTGTAATGTCGTGTTCCTTGCACGTGCCAGTATTGTTGATCTAGCCGGCGACGCATGTCATTCGTAATGCGGGTGTGACACGGGCACTTTCGATCGCTATCGAGCCCAATCGGGGCCGAAAGTGGCCCGTGTGCATTAAGTATAACATTCACAATTTATTGTTTGCACACGCAACTGTTCTTATGCCAGCACGTGTGCATGCATGAAATACATGGCCGTGGATCTCGACAACGTTGCACCTGCGTGCTTGTCTAAAGAAACGCTACCTGCTCTCATATTACTTTTATGTACCGTACGATTCTAGCAGTCTGTGAAGGCCAAATTGCCAACTATACTTTAATTCTTTATCATAGTTTTGCATGTTACTAAATTGGCCTTAACTGAATTCAATTATTAACTAATAAGTGTCAGCATCACTGTACTGTTCGCCGACGCTTGTGAATAACTTGTACTTTATTAAGTTGCTTTTCCGCGTCTGTTGGTGTTATTGTAATGCCGCTTCCAGCTGGTAGTAGTAAGTATTCCAATGATATACTTTTAAGTTCGCTGCTAGTACTTGTTTCACAAGTTCCTTGCAAATTGATTTTTGTTTGAAATGAATGTCGCGAACGCGCTTGCTGGTCCAAATATTTAATTTCTTTTGCCTCTGTGAAATGCCTTCGAGTGCCTTTGTGATGCAACAGCATTTTCTCAATACTGCTACAGAATTTTAGTGGTCACTTTAGTTTTGCAAAAGCTGTTGCTCAGAAATGAACTTGAACAAAGTTGTGTTTAGGAGTAAACAGAAAAAAAGAAAACAGTCTGGCCCAATCTTCTTACACTAGTACACCTGGTGGTCTTTGTTAAGCATAACCTACGTGATATGTTTGTCATAGCTGCCCTTTCTCTTAGTGTCGTCACAGCCACTACAGTGCTCCGTACGTTTTCATCACTGTGCACCACTACTTTAGAAGATCCATCGAGGTGGTGTAGTTGCTTCATCATTGGGATGCTGATCCCAAGGTCACATGAATAATACTGGCCGTGACAGTTTGATGGGGGATGAAACGCAAAAATGCCCTTAAACTGTGCATTGTGGGGATGTTAAGAAAGCCAGAGTGGTCAAAATTAACCCAGAGTCCCCTACTATGGTGCGCCTCACAGTCATATCCTGGTTTTGGCACATGAAACACCAGAATTTCATTAAAGCGCCCCTGAAATGGTTTGGACAAATTTTGTAGATGCTTAGGGTACAGCTATAGTAAACCATTCGCACCACAGTTTGTGTGAAGCGTCTCATATTAAGGGAGCTACGGATGATTACAAGTTACCCTCCTCCATGGCCATGCATTTTCTCCAACTTGTTTGCCGAGGCATCGGGGCTAAGCTCCACCTTCACTGGTGCTGCGTCATGATAGCACATCGTGTCGTCTACTTCCGGTTCTCTAGAACCAAGTGCATGAAGCCTCTCCGCCAGCAGCTTGGCAGTCGACTCTAAGGGAGAGCTATCGAAGCAGCAAAGCATTGCGAGCATTCTGTCACAGCACCAAGTGTGTCCAGTATTCCGGTAACCACAGGCGTGATGGGCATTTCGACGGATCGGTGGAGGCGTACATTTAAGCTGATGACGAAACTTTAGTGTAGACGTACGTGAGCTGCCTGATCGGTCTGCATGGTCCAGCCACCTGGTGGCACAGAGCTTGCAGCAAATACCTAATATTTCTCTAAACAAGTGTAAAATATTTACAAAAACAATGTGTACACGATTACGCACCTGAGGAAATATTACATCAGCAGCAAAGTAGAAAAGAGTTCATTACAGCTACTGTGTTTGAGCTCATGCTACCAGGTGGCTGCACCGTGTAGACCATTCACGTTTGTGCCTCTGCTCATCCCGTAAAATGGCACGGTCAAATGGCCTGACCCAGTCTGCTTGTGCTTGCATTTACGCAAACACTGGACACGTGAAACACTATTAGCCCAGGGAACGACCTACAGGGGCTCTGCGAGCACCGCTCGTGTGACATCAGGGCACGGACTCGCGCCTGTCTGCTGTAGTTCGGGCAGTGTTCGGGTGCCTTCTGCGGTGGTTTTGTTTGTTGGCTGTTGTTCCTTCTGCTTGTATACTCATGGTGGTAGTCTCAAATATATTTTTATGGCATCTTGGTTTGCGGAAATTTATTCAAAGAGCTTATTTCTTAGATGACGGTACAGTTCTCAAAGGCAACGCTACAATGCCAGCCGAAGGAGCACAGGCTAGCCCATTGCAGGTTTTTCATGCGCGGATTGACAACCGCAAGAACATAGCACATAAGAATCCAGTTATACCATACCTCCAGCGGTTCAGCAGGTATGTCACAAACGCTGGCAATGTACGACTTCAACAACAGTTACCTTGATTTTAATTTGCTAAAACAGGTTTGCTCATGACGAATAGTTCATGGTATAATATTGAATTTTTGCATTTATTCACAGGAACACTCGGCAGTAACACGAGGACTTAACAGTGCAGTTTAGATTCTACCAGCACCACTTGCTTCTTTAACTGCTTCTGAAAATTAGGCGGTTCTTCACACGTTTATTTTAAGGGGCAGTTTTTTGAAGTAAAGCTAATTAATTGAAGCTTACAGCTGTTTGCAGAATATGAAAGGGAATGCACCAATGTATATTTCCTTTTCCATGGTGCATGTTCAACTCACTTGAGCAATTTACTGGTGTTTGCTGCTTGAGGAATATGCACGACGAATCTGTTTGGCAAACTGACACAGGTTGCGCAGTCCAAATTTTTTTAGTTAGATGTACTTTTCGGACCAAGTGGCTGCAGCTAGAAAGAAGCTGAAGCATCATTCATTAGTAATATGGGACATATTGAATTTAATTGCCCGGTGCAGGGTCAAAACTCAAGTGAGACATGTAAGACTTGTGATGCCTTGCTTAAGAAGGTTTGCGAGATTTTCTTTTACATACTGATGAAGTGAATAGTTCTCCAATTAAATAACACTCGATCGAGACATAGTGAGGTAGAAGGTGCTTGACTTTTGCTTTTCTAGGCAGCCTAAGCTGCACTTGTGTACCTCGAGTATGCTTTAGGCATTACAATTGACGCTGCAAAAAACTGCCTCATGGTTTCAGTTCGAACTTGTAGTGAACTGATAGGTTTCATGAACAATGCGTGCTTCGCCATAATGACAGTGGGTTGCTTCTGTTGTGCGAGGGGTGTGCCATATTGTAGGTAAAGGCCACTGAGGGCCACCATGAAACATTTCATCGCTTGCAGTTGATTAGCTCTTGATCTTAAGCACGAAACTTTTCTTTTCAAGTAATTGCCACTATGGTTGTTTGTGAATTAACTCTACATAATGCGTCATCGTGTTAGCAGCCATGAGCAATTCGTTTTATGGGGTCTTGTTTCAGAGAGCAGCGAAAGTAGCAGCAAATGGTTTATATGAAATGAGCGCCTAGTTCTATCTTTTACACATTAATAAAGTGGCCATATTTGACTAGAACAACTCACCAGAGTAATAAGAATGATGAATGCTTCGCTGGGCCGTGTCTTTCTAACATGGATAACATGATGCCAAATAGCAAGCTTTTTCTTCCATGTAAAATGCAGTATCTCTCGTAGCTAAGTACTAAGGCAATGGTAAATGTTCAGTGAAGCATCATACACAACTTCGCATATTGAGTTCGTAGACCTTCTTTTTACGAAAAATTTATAAACAGAGATGGCGCATATATGCATTGCAAAACCAGTAGATCCTTTTAACGCTACATAGCTTGTGATATCCAAGCCGCAAATTTTCTCGATTCACGCGTTTTAGAAGAAAGAACTGGGGTTCAGGCATGGCAGCAGAAAGAAGCCGACATATCCTTCGATAAGTACGGTTCGAGCCACTCATACCTCAAAAATACAGGAAGGGAACGAGCGCGCGTGGCAGCCGAGCGACTCAGAGCGAGCGGCGTCCTGGCCGTGACGTCACTCGCACGAGGGAGCCACTCCAAATTCTCTCCGCTAATTGGGGTAGTAATCCTGGCACCGATCGGTTGCCAACAGTATGATGCGCTGTAGCCGCTCCGCTTATCTGCTGCCTTGCAGAGACACGTGATGTCACAGCTTGACATATTGCCAGTTGCTACGTGTGCGGCCCACAATGTAAAAAGTCCGAACCATGGTGCTTGCAAAAATAAAGATCGAGATCAACCCTGACCCCGGAGCTCTTGTCCACACGGAACACGTAACACAAGCAAATAACACTTGCTTTATGCTGGAGGTGCTTAAGGGTATTGAAAAATTGTCTTTGTGCATTCTCTTTCTGTTACTTTCTTTTTATGGAAACAAGTTAACTAACATTACACCTATTGCAAACAACATTTGTTCACCATAAAGTTGGAAAAATTATCGATGACGCACCCTGGGCAGCCAATCGGATAGCTCGCCCTACTAGCATCATTAGGGCAATTTACGTCAAATGGTTAGGGGCGGCTGCAAATTGAGCCGAACGGTGTGCTGCGATCGGCAGCAACGTACATTTATAAAACCTTATAATAAATTACATGCTTTATGCGGAGCACTTAGATGCGTCATTTAAAGATAAAAAAGACCTACTCCAACGACTCAGTATGTTTGTACAAAATCGTGAAAATTGTTTCAGGGTCCCTTTAATTAGATCGTGTTAAATGTACTTGCTGTTAAATAGGGAGGAAAATGGCAAGGTAGCACTCAAATAGCAACACAATCAGTGTTGGTGGTTGCTAAATTCTCCCCAGTAGGTTATGACGAATGATGGGCTTTCATAGATTGCAACATGGCATCAATTGTAGCTATGTATGCCTAACCAAAGGTTTGTATCATAAGAAGCCAACAAACACTGACACCTAGGACAACATAGGGCAAATGAGCTGTGCTTAATAAATGAAATAAAGAAACACTAAATTAATGGAATGAAAGTGGATGAAGAACCAATTTGCCGCAGGTGGGGAATGATCCCTCAGCCTTCACATTTCGTGTGCGATGCTCTGCCAATTAAGCTACCGTGGCGCCATTTTCCCATCCACTTTCTTGGGTATTTGTTTCCTAGCAGAACCCTGGGAGTGTTAGCCAGCGCCACCACTCACAGACGGCGGCGGACGTGGAACGCCCTTTCTGCCGCAGGCGTCATGAGAACGTGGTCTTTTTGGGTGAAGGCAACCGCGGTCAATAAACCCACACATGCTACCTGAAGGTATCAATGTTGGTCAGTGTTACTCAATCGGTAGAGCATCGCACGCGAAATGCGAAGGTTGTGGGATCGTTTCCTACCTGCGGCAAGTTATTTTTTCATCCACTTTCATTTCCATTAATTTATTGTTTCTTGATTTCATTTACTTAGGACAACTAATTTCCCCTATGTTGTCCTTGGTGTCAGTGTTTGTTGGCTTCTTGTGATATGACAAATAAAAATCGGGCCCCTCGGTTAACCCCTTTTGTCTTGTTTAACCAAATGTTCAAGCATACATAGCTGCAGTTGTATCCGCAGTGATGATCACACAGGCACACATTTAAACAAATAAAGCTGCAGACACTGATTATGCGGCTATCTAATAGATGCACATCTGCCTCCTGGTCCTTAACCACTGGGTGTAGCCAATTGTTTGTGAGTAAGGTTCCTGTGCCTGTGCTTATTTGGAGCTGTTGTATGATGAGAACCGGGCGTTGTACAACAGCCGTAAACGAGCACAGGCAATGGAACCTTAGTCATCATACAATGGTTATTATATAGGTTGTGCTTTTAGTCTAGACTTTGCTATGCACTTTATCATTTCATTTTTGTATGTTCCAAATATTCCGATACATGCCACTGGTAAAAGTCTATTGCTTTTTATCTAGGTGGTCTGGACTCCCTGCGACTCAAGATAAAAAGCATGCGGGAGCCATTTCCAAGGCTAATTGAAGCAGAAGAGGAGGCATCATCGAAGAAGAAAGAAGTGGGTTTTACTATGGGCTAAAGCTATAGAATAATTTATTGTAGTACACAATATGGTAGAAAATTTGGTGTAGCACTGAGCATCTATTGAATCCTTGTTTGTGATGAAATAAGCAAATAACTTGAATGTCACTGTAAGTCTTTATTTGTTGAGTGATTTCAGGTAATGTTATTAGGTGACCTTGGTAATGACCTTGGTAGGAAAAGAGCTCAGGGTGACTGACAAATTTGGTTGGTTTGTGCATGAAAAATTATAGGTCATGTGAAGGTGGTGTGCAGCATTTGCGCATTCTGTTGCTTTTTTTCTAAGTTTGCTTGAAGTTTAGGGATGTGTATCACAGTAAAATTGAGAAAGATGTTTGATGATATTGCTGCAAACTTTATGCACACAGCACAACATGCCAGATAATTTCTCTGGCCATCAGCCTTCTGCGCGTGCATTGGATTTTATAATAATGTATCTTGGGCCTGCAGGGGCACATTCTTCTGCAAACTTTGTCTACCTTTAACTGGAAGGAGTTGCAAAGTGGAATGTTATAAGTTAATTATGTGGTTTATCAATCACTTAATATAGTGGCACTGGCTCATCACAGCAAGAGTGACAGGACAATGGGATAATAACCATTTCATTGCTACATGCATACCTGCCCACTCTCCTGAACTTTTCTGAAGGTTGACCTTGGGCTCCTGCTACATATTTATGAATGTCTGATCAATTCTACAGCATCGATGAGAGGGTAGCAGTAGTCGTAATCAAAATCAATAAAAGGTATAAATTAAAGGTAGTACAAACATAAGCTCCAACATCCAGTCACGACGATGAGGAAGTAGATCAGTTTTATGAAGATGTTGAATTAGCGATGAGGAAAGTGCAAACGCAGTATACAGTAGGAATGAGGGACTTCAATGCAAAAGTGGGGAAAAAGCAGGCGGGTGAACAAGCAATTGGCAACTACTGTGTCGATTCTAGAAACGCTAGAGGTGAGATGCTTGTAGAATTTGCAGAAAGGAATAAGGTGAGAATATATAATGAACACTTTTTTCAGGAAACATTGCAGCAGAAAATGGGGGGGACCTGGAAAAGCCCTAATGGTGAAACAAGAAATTAAATTGATTTCATACTTTCTGCCGATCCCAGCATAGTGCAGGATGTAGAAGTAATAGGTAGGGTAAAACGTAGCGATCATAGGGTAGTGAGGGCCAGGATCCACCTCAATTTAAAGAAAGAAAGAGCAAAATTGGTCAAGAAAAAACAGGCCAACTTAGAGGCAGTAAGAGTAAAAGCAGACAAATTTAGGCTGGTACTTGCAAACAAATATGCAGCCTTAGAACAGAGAGATGATGACATAGAGGTAATGAATGAAACCGTAACGAGGCTGGCTTCAGAGGCAGCAATTGAAGTGGGAAGCACGGCATCAAGGCAACCAGTAGGCAAGCTCCCCCAAGTAACAAAGGACCTAATAAAGAAACAACAAAGAATGAAAGTGTCAGGGCCTTGTAGGACATGAAACGGGAGAGAGCAGCAGGAGCAAATGGAATAACAGTCGATTTAAACATAGATGGAGGAGACATAATGCTTGGAAAACTGGCGACTCTCTGTACGAAGTGTCTATCGACTTCGAGTCCCAGAAAACTGGAAGAATGCAGACATTATGCTAATCCACAAAAAGGGAGACATTAAAGAATTGAAAAATTATACACCCATTAGCTTACTCCAGTATTACATAAAATATTTACCAAAATAATCTCCAGTAGAATAACGACAACACTGGACTTTAGTCAACCAAGGGAGCAGGCTGGCTTCAGGAAAGGTTACTCTATAATGGATCCCATCGATGTTATTAACCAGGTTATCGAGAAATCCGCAGAGTACAATAAACCTATCTATATGGCTTTCATAGATTACGAAAAAGCATTTGATTCAGTAGATACCAGCAGTCAGAGGCATTGTGTAATCAAGGAGTACAGACCGCTTACGTAAATACCCTGGAAAATATCTACAGAGATTCCACAGCCACCTTAATTCTACACAAGAAAAGTAGGAAGATACCTATAAAGAAAGAGGTCAGACAAGGAGACACTATCTCTCCAATGCTATTCACTGCGAGCTTGGAAGAAGTATTCAAGCTATTAAACTGGGTAGGCTTGGGAGTAAAGATAGACGGCGAATACCTCAACAACCTTCGGTTTGCCGATGACATCGTTCTATTCAGCAACAATGCACACGAGTTACAACAAATGATTCAGGACCTTAACAGGGAGAGTGTAAGAGTGAAGTTAATGATTAATATGCAGAAGACAAAGATAATGATAAATAACCGGGAAAGGGAACAAGAGTTCAAGATTGCAAGTCAACCTCTAGAGTCTGTGGAGGAGTAAGTTACTAATCACAGGGAACCCGGACCATGAGAAAGAAGTTCACAGAATAAAAATGGGTTGAATCGCATACGGCAGACATCATGAGCTCCTGAACCGGAACTTACCGTTATCATTGAAAAGGAAAGTATACAATCAGTGCATTTTACTGGTGCTGACATGCGGCACAGACTTGGAGGCTGACAAAGAAGCTTGAAAACAAGTTAAAGGGACCCTGAAACGATTTTGGCGATTTTCTACAAACGTACTGAGTCGTTAGAGTAGGTTCTTCTGATCATTAATTGATGCATCTAAGTGCTCTGCGTAAAGCGTGTAATTTATTACAAGGTTTTAAAAATACCCATCGCTGCCGATCGCAGCGCACTGCTCGGCGGAATTTTAAGCCGCCCCTACCCATATGATGCAAATAACCCATATTACGTCACATGGGCGAGCTATCTGATTGGCTGACCAGGGCGCGTGGTCGATAATTTTTCCAACTTTATGGTGAACAAATGATGCTCGTAATAGTTCGAATGTTAGGTTAGGTCTGATTAACCTTGGCCTGCAATTTGGAAACTCCTCAGCATGAATCATGTAGTATAAAGGTTGTAAACAAGGATAAAGTGCCTCAGAAAGGCTGGCCAATGTTTCAATAGGATGTATGTTCGTCAAAGGTGGCCTCGTCATCCTAGGCAGGTAAGTTTTAATGGGGTAATGGAGTGACGTCATGTGCAGTGAGTAGCGGCTGGCTGGAAGGAAGAAACTGAAAAGAAAATGGGCACTGTCATTTGACATCTCAGGCGTGGTTTCAAGATGAGGGGACAAGAGTAAGAAAGTGGGAAGGTGGCAAAAAAAAAATGAAGGATTTAAGACGGTGCGGTGTTGGGGGAGTGAGACTTAGTGAGCCTCCAGAGGTGTCTTAGGTGGCATGTGTTTGTGGTTATAGAAGAACGGGTCAGTGTGTGAGTAACAAAAAGGCACCAGTTGAAAGAATGACTTGACTTGCATAGCAGCAATGTGTCAGGTAATTTTTAAACTGCTAAGATGGCGACATGAAGTTTGGGGCTATGAATTTCACTCTCCCGCTCTTGTCCCCTCGTCTTAGAAACTGTGCCTAAAGACATCAAACGACAGTGGTCATTTTCTTCTTGGTCTCTTCCTTTACAGCCAGCTGCCAACCAAAACGACCACACCTAATGTCACTTCACTAACCCGTTAAAACGAACCTGCCGAAGATAACGAGGGCACCTTTGATGAACATAGGTCCTCCTATTGAAAGGTTGACCAGCCTTTCTGAGGCACTTCATCCCTGTTTACAACCTTTATATCGCGTGTGCGCTGCTCCATCTGTCAGCCCTCTTTTTGATTCAGCATGTAATTTTGCATGTATGTATTTAACCCTGAAAAGCCCAATGTATTATTTTTAATACTGAATTGGCTGCCTAAAAACTTATGCACTGGAAACTTTGTGTGGAGCCAAAACTAGTGTTTTTGATAAGCTGCAGGGAGTTTTCAGTTTGGACAGTCTAGCAAATCAATTACTAATCAAGTAATTGTAATAGTGAATAATTTTTGCTGTAAATTGTTTCATGGTTTCTTTTGTACCAATTTATCATCCGTGTCCAGAAATGAATGTGATCAAGTTGTTTTGATTTTCTGTAATGTGGGATGGTGCTCAGGTCTTCTTGGAGTTCATCTTTTCTACCTCACCTTTAGTTGCAGGTTCAGTGAGATGTCATGTGTTTTTCACTTGGTTTCTGTCTCTTTGCACTGGTTTCCTACAATGCATACGTACCAACTTGGCCAGCTTACTGTTTTAGAATGAACTGGTATATAGAGTTCTTTCATGCTTGCATGGGCAGTAGCATTTACGTGAATGGTCCCAAGAGGCTGTTTATAGAATAACAGCTAAACTATTTGATGGCTATCTCTCCATGAAGGCTTTTTCAAGGGACAGAAAAGCTTAGAATTTTATTATTATAGAGGGCTATGTTATTGTGAAATAGTAATGGGGTTCTTCCTTTTGGAATTTTTTCTTTAGAGGTAGCCCGAGCCAGTCATGGCGAAGTCATCGCAGAGTATTTGATGCCCTGCTCTTTGGATGCAGGTAATGCTTTCTTTCTACCCTTGAATGTCCCAATTTCATAATATACTAGTCACTCGATCAACTGTGTTTTGTGCCATTACAGGCACTGGGCTACCCGTGGAAATGGTGCCAGAGAGCGCAAATGATGCAGGTATGTTTAAGTGTTCTGTTATTGGCTGCTACTTGGATAGCTATATCTAGTTGAGCTGTAGTCCACTATACTTGGAGGTGGTGAACAGTATTTCTTTTTGCTTTGTATTTTCTAGACAAAAAGTTACATTGCTCACTCGCATATCTATTTTCAATGCAGGCATTGATGCCTTTGATGTGCCCGACGTTGATGCTTTTGACATGCCCTGTAGAGAGCAGGATCTGGCTGCATCTTCTGGTGAGTATTGGCTGCATTCTTCAGTGTTGCAAGGAAGGATGACATAATTAGTACTATCTTTGTTTTTGACATATTTGGATGACTCTCATTATTTGTGCAGGCATTGATGTCGCTGTGGAAAGTGGCCCCATCGCGGGACATTGTTCTGCATCCAGTGGTGAGTGTTGAGCTTGCTTTTTTATGTTTTGGAAGTGGATGCTATTACTTGACACCACATCCTTGTTTAGTGCATGTACTTAGACAAAGCAGAATTGCAGTTATACTATTGCCTTTGTTCTATCCTATTGTTCTGGATCAACAATAACATTATGTGGGTGTAATTTAGCAATAAAACAGCAAACCCAAAGGCAAAAAATAGCATACGTGCAGTTTACAATGAATAGGATGCGCAATAACTGCAACACATTGCACATCCTAGATGTTGGGCGAGTCTGATATGGGCCAATCTAAATGTACTGGGCCTGTCTAATCTAAATTTACAGCTTGACAAACTTAACAAAAGAAACCTGTTTTCACAGGTTTTTGAAATGAAGGTTAAAGGCAATCAAGATTGACGAAATCTCGTCTAGTCTGAAAGCAACCGGATAATAGGAATAAAAACATAATGCTGACCAAAATGGGGTTGTCTAAAAATTCTTATGCATTTCAGCTTCCACACGGAAGCCTTGTTCATTGAGCTGAGAGGCACAAAAACTTCAGCTTAAATCCACATAAAAAATCGTTTCAGGCATCTTGCGCATGTTGGCGGGAGATTTCCATCATTTCGATTAAGCGTGTATGCGGTTGTTTGCATTGTCAGGGATTCCAGATACTATCGCTTCGTCCAGTTCTTGGGCGATGACTGAAGCTTGGCTCCAGTTGAAATCGTGTTATGTGGATTCTGCGTCTTCAGCAAGTGCACTGGAAGGGACTTTTTTTTTTTCACATCATTCATGTGTTTCTTTAGGCACTGCTAAAAATTTCCACTTTCACTAGTGTAGACATACCGTATTTACTCGCATAATGATCGCACCTTTTTTGTCAGAAAAATTGACGCAAATTCAGGGGTGCGATCATTACGCGGGTTAAATTTCCCGCGAAAAAAAATAATTTTTTTTTTCGTACCGTGTTTGCTGCGAGATGTGAGATTGCGGGTGCGGGACACCAAAACAAAAATGGCGGCTGGCGGAGCAAGCCGAACGCGCCGAACGCGATTTTTTTTCTTCTCGTGAGTACATTACGTGCATTGAAACACTTTCTTCCGTATCAGTGATGAATAATATCGTTAATATCGGCAAGTTTGCGGCAATAACCTAGCCATGTCCATTTTGAGGGGACAGAAACAGGTGGGCGCGCTTAGCAGCCAGTGACATATAAACACATGACGGGCATGCTGCGGAAACTGCGGCATCTGTCTTCACTACTATGCTAATACGGCACGTTTCCGCTAAGGGTGGGCGAATATCTTAGCTGTGTTACAAGCGTCGGCGTATGAATAGGGTACACTTTTAACGTATCAGAGTAAACGCGGCTAATATCATTGCCGCGCGCGATTTGTTGCGTGCTCACGAGTGCAAAAGCAGATGAAAAGAATCGAAATGGGCCTTTATTGTTTTTGTTGACATCAGCCATTATAAAGCCAACCAATAATAAAGGCAAGTTTGGTTGTACCTCATTTTGTCATAGAAGTGCGGAAAATGATGAAAGTAATGAAATGAGGCATCTACATAAGAATGTTTAGTGCGTGCAGGCCGCTTGGCTTGTCTTAGAGTCGTTCGCGTAGCATTCGACAGGTGGTAAGCACGATCATTATTCGCTAGACTTAGCACACGACATATCGCTGCGACAAGTTCGGGGCGCGATCATTACGCGGGAAATAAAAAAAAAATCGAATTTTGACGACAAAATTTAGGGGTGCGATCATTACGCGAGCGCGATCATTATGCGAGTAAATACGGTAATTGCAGACTGCACACAGTATCTTATATATTGACAACCCTATTTTGGTTGTTCTGTTTTATTCCTATTATAAAGGTTAAAGTACTTAGTGCTTTTTGTGGCAAAGAATGGAATTATACTACTTGACCAGGTGATGCAACAGGTGGCACTTATGTAAAGCCTATCAATGAATAAAAATAAGGCCATCAATTAAACTTCGGCACTTCTGCACTTACTTTTTGCCATTCCCCCCCTCCCACACCTCCAGCTTTTTGCCTCTTTTGTCATCTTGTGACATTGTGCGGCTTTCATTTCATTGCTGCTTTGATCAGAAGTGTGCAATTTATAGACGACTCTCTGCCGCTACTTCTGTTACAGTTGCATGTATACTTAAAAGGGTAACTGACACAAAATTTGTGTGTCATAGCCACTGACTTTGTAATCAGTGGGTGTGACGCAGTTCCTTAAACGTGCAATTCCTAAATAACATATTTTAATTTGATGAATTAAAAGAACGCATGAAATGTTTTGCTGAAGGGTTCGCTTACAAGGGACCTTTGTATGTCATGAACATTGGATGTGATCACAAGGTATCACTGATGCAGTAGTAACAGCTGAATTGTGATCATCCTTGTAAAAACCTTCAAACAAGATAATAGGAGAGAAAGCTGCAAAAGATAAAAGGCGCTGTGCATTTTGGCAGAATCAACAATAGGGGACCAAGCTCATCATTCCTTGTTTAAAGCCGGGAAGCGCAGAGTGAAAGAGGGCAGTGGTTTATTCGGCACTTAGGCTTTCTGAAATACATAGTCATTGTGCAGCTTGCAACCAGTGGACTTGACCGATGAATATGTGAACTTCGCACGACAAAAGTCTGCTATTTTCATTTTCGTTTGATGACCTGGCCTAGCAGCGACGACAGCAGCCTCAAACTTGCTGAAGCTGCGAGTCACGTTTTCAGCCAGCCCCCTTTCTCGGCAAACACTCGCGTGGCAGATTCCTTGTTGGCGCTGCATATTCTCCATGCACGGGTGCTGTTCTTGTCAGTACGATTGCATTCATGATGCTGACATAACGTGCAGCTTCTGCTACTGTCAGGTTTGAATTGCTCACGCTGTTGTCCTCATCACTGTCGTTAGGTGACACTTAGGCAACGATGGCGAAAAACTGAACCTTGTAGCCGTCATTTTTTCACAACTTCTTTGCATTCCAAATGCCACTCACCGTAGTCAACAGTAGATGCCTGTCGCGTGCCAGCACCAACTTCGTGCCACGTTTCATGGCACGATGTCCAATTTTTCTTCTATGCTGGTATTTTTTATCTGAGCTTCGGCATGACGCGAGTCCTCGCTTGCACGACGCCGAAATTATGTTGATGTGGCTTCACGCACAAATACTTAAGGCACTTGGAGACTGTTCTGACCTCTGAGACTTGTTGTACTAACGGGCCGTCCAATGAGGACGACGCACCGCTGTGATTGCGCGACAAAAAGTGGAAACACTACGCACTAACCGATACGTACGCAATAAGCTTGTGCGGTTCATGCAGATACAAAACGCAATGTGTTTAATGGCCGCTGAGTCAGGGATTTGATTTTACTACTTTTAAAATGAAACTACTGTTTAGGCAGGTACAGTTCAACGAGGTTTTACTGTAATTGCATTTTTTCACAATGTAAGTGTTGTTGCGACATACAACCGGTGCCACCAGTGTTATGACTCCCAACCGGTGCCACCAGTGTTGCGAACTTGCACCGCTGCACCACGATTATGGCTTTGTGGTCCCGTAGCGCTCGTCACCCGTTTCGTGACAGAGCGTTGGTAGTGAAGACTCCGAGCCTGGCGTCGATGAGAATAACAAAAGGGACTTTATACATTATATACAGGTTATCATACAGGACATGAACGGGTCGGCACTGGGGCCGAGTGCTCACAACAAACGCGACTGTTCTCGCACGACGACGTCCGGCGAAAACGCGTTACACATCTCACCCCAGTCGGGAGCGACACTCTCTCCCGGTGGGGTCGGCGGATCCTGTTTTTCAGGCGGCGTGTCGCTGCTTTTATAATCCCCGAGGACCATTGTCACTCAAACGGCCCAATACAAAGTCAGCACACGACGGTCGTCCGAGGGGTCCAACCAGCGACCGCGCTGGCCACCCGGTTCAAAGTTCGCGCGCGCGGTGACCTCCAGGCAAAGGGAGGTGCGGCGCCGGGCTGTCTGGCACACGCTGACATGTCCAAACTTGCGGCTCGCCGAGGCTTCTCCCGTGCGCTGCCTGACGGCTCAGCATCTTGACTTGTGAAGAGAGAATTAGGGCGCTCGCAGGATAGATTCCGCATCTTGCAGATTCGGAATCCGGGCTTGTGGTAATGGCACAACAGTGTATGCAATTTGGTATGAGTGGGTTCAACTGTATTTGGTTCTAAGGGCATAATGCTCCCACACAGTGTCCTTTAGCATTGCACTTGAGCTCAAGAAGCACAATGGCGACTATTTATTTTGATGTAATGCTACCAATTTCGCAGAGAAACAGCAGCCTGCACTTGCAGCGCCCCCAGACTTCACGAGCTCAAGCCAGGCACCAAAAACACCCCCACACTTCGCAAGCCAGGCACCAGCAGGCTTGTTTGAAGAAGTCAATGGCCAGGTGACACTGCTTACGATTTATTGTGATTGTAATTATAGTGCGGACAGTCAAACTTTTTTCCCAAGGATTAACTGCATGTTGTAAATATTGTCCAGTATTTGCTGTTCGCTTATTTGGTGTGGTTTAATGATATTTCATAAGTTGTGGGAGTTCTGTGTTGTATACACACCAGTGAAAATTCAGTAAACCTCAAAGTGGGAAAATCCAAAGCATGGTCTTTATGTATTTGCTTACACATGGGCATAGTGCACAGTAGTACTGTGATCTTGTGTTATGTGATCAGAGTTTGGTCAAATAATATTGTAGGGGCACATTCTTTTTTATGTACACTAGACATTTAAAGATAGCTGCTGCATTGAATGACACTGCCGTTTCAATCTGCCCATTATGATGTCATATTTCTGCTGATAATGATTTCTAGGATTAATTTAGCAGCAGAAAAACAGCAGACTGCTACAATTTCGCTTTGCTTTAGTATTAATTATCAAGGAACTGCAGAAGTTAAATCTAAAGGTGCTACATATGGCATACATATGGCACAGGGAGTGATATCGCCCTTTTAAAGCAAAAATTCTGTTTTTGATGGGTGTATGATGAGGATTGGTGTCAGTATACCTCCTCCTGAGCCTAAGAAGAAACGGGGTTTACTGAGAAGCCCTTCTCATCATATCATGAGAAGCCAACAAGGACTCCAAGGAAAACAAGGGAAATTACTTGTACTTACTAATTGAATTAAAGAAATGATAAATTAATGGCAATGAAAGTGGATGAAAAAACAACTTCCCACAGCTGGGGAGCGTTCCCACATCGTTGCATTATGCATGCAATGCTCTAACCAATTGAGCTACTACAGCGTGCGGCATAGTAGGCCAGCGCCACCACTCACAAACCTTGGCAGCGGATGTGGAGCATCCTTTCTGCCGCAGGCGTCACGAGTACATGATCTTTCTGGGTGAAAGCAACTGTTCAATAAACCCGCACATGCTATATGAAGGCATCAATGTTGCCGGATTTGAGACCGTCATTATGTAAGAACGAGAAAAAAGGGGGTTAACTGAGGGGCCCAATATTTATTAATCATATCATGAGAAGCCAACAAACAGAAAACATAAGGGAAATTACTTGCATTTACTAATTGAATTAAAGAAATGATAAATGAAAAAACAAATTGTCACAGACTGGGAACGATCCCCGTCTTTGCATTCTTCCTGAGGCTGTTGCTTAAAGGGACACTAAAGGGAAACAATAAATCAGTTTAGACTAATGGAGCATTGTTTGAGAACCCTACAGGCAGTCATTTCAAAAAGATAGTTTGATTATTAGATGAGAAAATGAAGGTACAAGTATCAGTATTTGAATTTCGCGCCGAAACCCCAGCGCCGGTACGTCAGCGTGACGTCAGGGATTTCAAAGTATGTTTTCACATTTGAGCCGTGTTGGCTGAATATCGGTTCCTAAAACTTACCATGTTTAATACTTGGTCCTTTCAGAACACAATGTAGTCAATCTGTACCACTATATATAATTACTAGGCCCTAGAAGATGCCATCAAAATCCATGACGTCACAGCCCCCAAGTGCGGGAACTCAAGTAGGCGTCGCCACCTGTATTTCGTTCTTGCGCTTTTTCTGGCTAACCAAACGTCTTATCGTTGTAAGAGTGGTGTTCTTGGTGTTGTAGAACGTAAATTTACTGATGCAGGAGAAATAATTCTTTACTTTAGTGTCCCTTTAAAATGGTGTGTGCAAGTTTATTTTGCTGATGACTGTTTTACATTACTAGGCAGCGAAATTTTTTTCTTGTCTTGTGGGATATATACTTGACTCCTCCTTTATAGATAGTTATATTTTAGCAAAAAAATAATTGTTACTTTTCATCACTATCTTTATGCAGGTAAAAGTTGGTGAAAACACCTTCATGCCATTAGACAAATGGCTGTTTGTGATGAAGAATGTGTCCGACGGCAAGTGCTGTTTGGAGCTGGCCAAACACTTTTGGCTACCTTCTAAGGCTGCCACACGCAGCCTTACAGGCCAGGCGTGCCGCAGCATGGCCACGAACTTGACAAAGCTGCCGGCCACCCCAGAGAAGGTGGAGATGGTAAAGAGTAAGTATATACTACAGCAGACATTTCTTCACACTATTACACATATTGCCCTGCAGTGGCTATGGTGTTTTGCTGCTGACCATGAAGGCTACAAGCTTGACTCCCACTCGCTTCCAATATGGGAAGAATTCAAGAACATTGGGTTCTTTAGGAATTCTTGAAGAACCCAATGTGGTCATAAAAATCGGGAACCCTCTACTACAGCATTTCTTGTAGCTCAGCTATTTTTGCTATGTTAATTCTCATCAGTTAACCAATTGGTCTACCCAAATAAGTCTGTAGAACCAAAATGTATACTCTTGACTCCAGTGATAGAAAACTCACCTTAGTGGAACTACTGTATAAACTTAAATAGGGTTGCAACATTGGCTGGCTGCCCATTGGAATGATAATGATATAGTGTATTTCCGTTAACTAGTCTGGTTAATTCGATCCTGTTCTGAAAGCTTCAGCTGGCACTCATACATTTCCATTGGCTCAAATGCATTATTTCTATTTGAAGTTGGCCTTCGCTAGATAATGCAAACTTAGGTAATCGTAATCATGCATGCTGTACCCCCCGAAGAGTTCTTCAATAGCTGCTGTGTTTGTCTTGGGTGTTACTTAAGGCACAGTGAATGCATTGAACGTATATCTTCCTCCAAATACCCCATTTATGGCTTGCCTGTGGACATTTTAAGAAATGAAAACAGTTTACAAATAATTATACACTATTTGCTTGGATTTAATGTGCACATTTTTTTTATAGTAACATTAGTCTAAAAATTTCCTCTGCAGTACAGTCTAATGAAAAAGACGAGAATAGAGTGCCGCGCACGCCTAGCGAAGCTATATGGGCTGGATGCAGTGCGTGGCCAAAGATGAGTTGGAGACTAGTGGTATAGACTACAAAAGCAAGCTACTATAGTTCAAATTGCCTAGCATTACACAGAATATTATCAAGAGGAACACTCATGACGGACGCTGGACACTTGCCCTGAGTGTCGTCGTGTTGGCGTGCAGCCTGGCTGTTACTTTGATGGCAGTGATCGGCATCTACTGCACGCATGCCCGCAGTGGGCTGATGAAGAAGAGACGGAAGCCACCGGACAAGAACTTCAAGAGCGACCTCAGTTTGAATGGGCGTGATGACGTTGACTCTGTGCACATTGGAGACCACAAGGCCCACCTCCACCAGTTTTTGTCACGGAAAGACAATTGAAGATGTACCTGGCGTTGGCGAGACAGACGTTGTCCAAGATGGCGTACACCAAAAACTCAAGCTGGCGTTCTCGGCCTCTGCTTCTTCTTCTTCAGCGCCTACCTCTTGCGGAGCACGCGTTCAAGTCACTTCTTTTTCAGCGCTGGCGCGTGACACCTAGCGGCAATATGCTTTATCGCATAACAATGACGTATTGCCGCAAAGCTGATAAGAAACCGGTCGCCATTGTGCAACACATATTTTTATTGCTAGAAAACCCGGTGCTCATTATATTTATTCTGTGTTTAGGAGCTTTAGTGTCATTTGTGTTCTCTACTTTGGACACACAGAAAACTGGTGCTCATTTGATTCAGGGGTGTGTTAACATTGGGCAAATAAATCAGTGCTGTGTTTTGGAGTTTTTTCTGCATCTTGAGTAATTTGAACCACCGGATAATTCGATAAGTTTTGTCAGTCCCATGTAAGTCAAATTAACAGAAGTCTACTGTATTTTGCTTAGCAGATGGAGGACAGAAACGAGGCTTAAACAGTCTGCTGTTCCGAACGTTCTGGTCAGTTTACAGTATTCAAAAATACCAAGTAGTTGATTTTAGAATCCGAATCAGATGCTACGCACTAACTATTCGTATTTCAAAGTGCAAACATTGGCCTATTCCTAAATGCACGGTCACTTTTTGTCAGAATAATGAAACGCTTATAAGAGGTTAACGAGGCTCCAAATTTAACATGTGAATGAACAAATTCTGGGCGTGCGGAACCAACATCGGTGGAACTCGCAAAACAATGCAGCTTTACAATTAAGCTTGCTGGGCTTGACTTGTCCTGTACTTTGGGCGCCGTCAATGCTGCATAAACTAGACTTCACTAGTTTTGGTTTCGAGGAGATGCCTGCAAGATGGCCGATTACCACGCTTTGGCAATGTTTATAGTTTCTCTTACAGGAATGAATTATCGAATGGAGTGCTGTAAGGCGTCTGAAATTTCTAGTGCCCTTATACGCTGTCTATGGGACCAGTGACGCAATAGCAAGGAAACGAAGGTATAGAAGCTTTGCACAGATATAGAGTGGAATCTCAATAAACGGAAATTGCTTAAACATAACTGCCACTTAAATGGAACGTCACCCTGGAACTACTGATCAACAGAATGTATTTCTCTGGTCCCTTGACGTTCCGTAAGGAGAGTTGGCTGTAGTCTAATCCTTCTATGAGCCAACATAGATTTAAAACTTGCTTTACAAAATTAAGTCGTGGGATCAAATTCCTCCCATGGCAGCCACATTACGATAGAGGTGAAATGCAAAAACACCCATGGTGCCATGCATTGGGTGGCCAATAAAGCTCTTTAGGTGGCCAACATTAACCCAGAGTGTCTTACTACACTGTTCCTCATAATAAGATTGTGGTTTTGGCAAATGAAACCTCAGAATTTAAAAAAAAGGAAATAAGACGTTTAAGTCTTCCAAAGCCCTTAAAGGGACACTAAAGGTAAATACTAAGTCGACATGGACTGTTTAAATACTATTCAAGACTCCTGGCAACGCTTGTTTCATGTCAAGAAAAGACTTAGTTTATGAGAAAATTGCATCTGAAGGGTCCGAACACCTCTATCGCAATTCAAGTATCCAGCCACCCGACCGGGGAATGGTGACGTACATGTGCCATTGCCGTCCTTTGCTGCCTTCAGTGAGTAAAACGGTGCCCGACAGACGGCGGTACGGATTTTTGCATGGAACGCAAACGCGCAGCCATGGAGAAACCGAGCCAAGACAGAGCGGTGGATTCACTGCCACTGCAACTGCCTTTCATCAAGTGGCGTGGTCAGTTCGGGCTTCCCGATACATCACACGGAAGGGGAGTTCTCTGCTACTTGCAGTTTGTGCGAGTTTCGCGAAACAGCGAAACCAGCGCAGCACTACGAGATAACGAAACTACTGAAACACGAAAGCACGGGCGGCGCAGAGTCGAGCAAAAGGATGGATAAGTGGGCTAGTTGGTGCGTGCTTTTAGCATTTTGTAGTTCCTGTGCGTTTTTAGCGCTCAAAGCTTTTATTATAATGCAGAGTCGAGCGAAAACAAAACCTTTCGACCGCCTGTGTTGTTGTCAAGGGTAATGTCAATCAATTCTTTAAGAAATAATGAAATGAACTGGGCAAGTAGCATTTTCTTTCGTCTTATAAAGCTATGCAATGGTGTTTTTATAACGAGTAGCTGAGAACTAGTGACAGAGCTTAAATGAGCAGTACCTTCGTCATCCGGGGAGTCTCTAATTGTGTGCTGCATATACTGCAGTTTCTCGATTACTAAGGCTCTCTGTTTGTGACAATATTAACGCCTTAGAGATTATTTGCTTTTGGTGTCCCTTTAAGTTTTACGAAGTGCTAAGAAATTCTTGAATTTTGCTTTCAGCAAAGTTTAGTGAATTTATTTGTGTATTTGACCATGAGATTTTCGCAAGCTGTAATTTCAAGCAATTGAACCTGATTAGCATCTTTGTGGTGGTGGTAGGCAGAGGTTTATGTGCAAAAGGCCAAATGAGCATTTGTCAGCAATAAAAAAAAAGTTTGCTTGTTGTTTACACAATGTCTTCCGTGAAGATTTCATGCATTATGTGGTGCTTTATTTCTTATAAATGTACTGTTGGGGTGCTTAAATGCCATGAAAACATACTAATTTTGTACGCAAGAGCTATTGCAAACCCTGTATCCAATATTCGTTAGCATATATATATATATATATATGTATATCGTACACGCTCATATCGACAATATTATAGAGTTGCTTTGTTATATCCAATAATTTGACATTTTTGCATGGTAAATCAGGGTTCAACTGTGCTATTTCTGTATTGTTCCCCTAGCTTATTCCATGGCTAGTGTATCACTGTGTCGTTTTGTTTCTCTACTCGGTACTTGCATTACAACCAATGATAAAACGAAAGTAATATACAGTTAACTGTCGATATAACGAACTTGAATATAATGAAATTCTAGATATAATGAAGTATTTAACATTCTATCATTTCCTGTCCATGAACACTATGTATATTGAAACTCAGCATAACAAAGTGTGTTTATACCCAATTCAGGCACGTACCCGCCCCCCCCGACATTAAGACGCATACCCCCCCTCCCCGCCCACACGCCACCACTTCTCATACACATTCCTATAGCGCCGCCAAATCAATGTTGAAACTTGACAGCTATTCGGCGGTGAACACTTTGTTGCCTTTTTCACTCCTTTTGGATGGCGGTAGTTATCGGCATCCTTTGGGGTGTGAAGGCCAGTTCCCTCATCGATTCGGTGCCCACGCGATTAACTCGAGATGCATTTAGTTGTCACCATCTTTTCTACGGTCTTGTGCTTCGCTGTTGCTTCGTTCGTGCAGCGTTCTTCGTTTAGACTGATCCAGGTACCAAGAAAGGGATTCGGTTCGTGGTCAGCTGGTCTGTATGCACATGGAACGAGTTGCTGCCAGAGAAAACGCCAATTGCGTTTAATGTTTCCTTTTGCTTCATTATTTCCTCGAGTAACGGCTCGCCGCGACGCTGACAGGTTCTCGTAACCATATAACTGCGATACGGGTTAGATAAGGCGAAAAATAAAATAATGCGAAACAGCGTCCATCATGAAACCCTGCAATAACCCTTAAATCCATAAGCAACATGGATGTCATCCGTTACCTCGTCTGGTTTTTGCCTAATTGTAGAGCACTTTTTGTGCAAAATTGCCAACTGGAAACTAGATTTGTAAGGCGTTGAGAAATTAAGCGACCTAGTGAGGAATCCATTGTCGGCAACCGAGGCAACAGCCAAAGAGGAAGAAAAAGCAAAAGTTAACAAATTGAACCATTGTTTATGAAAATATTTATAGATCAACATCTTTTTATTTAAAGAGGATGTAGAAAAAACGCCGCCAGAAGTGCATAACAATTCCATGTGCTTCGAATGACGCTTCTACAGTTACCAGTCGAGCGGCCTGACGTAGCCACTTCTATGCTGTGCTTATATAAGTGTCTTGCCTAGCTTCCGCAGTGGGGATAGCACGTTTAGAATCGCAGCGTCCTGCGCCCTACGAGGTTGTGCTGGACTGGCAGCCAAGCATTGCTACGTAACTTCCCAAATAACAATACAAGTCGTTTGCAGCACTTAACTTGGTAGAGCATAAACGAGGGATCCAAAAGAACTGTGACGGTTCCTCAAATATATATTTCTCTATAGTTCTTCCAGAGCTCATTCAAAATACGCTACTGTAGTCGGATACAAATTATGTCTGCAGTGAAACCCCGCCCACGCCCTCATAACCGCCAGCCACTGTTCCTCCGGGAGGCTGGAAATAATTCGTACTTCAAACTTTTTCTGTTCCCCAAATAAGGTGGTAACCACAAAAATAAAATTATTAGCACGTAATTTTATACATTTTTCCTCGCCTATTACAGTTGAATGGCCAAACCCTAATTCTTTATTGAACTGAAATAACATGCTTGCTTTGCTGCCACTGTTTATTAAGTTTCGCTTTAGTTGGCAGTGAAGTTTCATGAGTAAAACGGGTTCAGCAGTGAAATGAAAGGCACCGCACACTTTTGAAGAGTGAAATGCTCAGACTCCATACACTTGGTCCGTGTCTGTAGCACACTTCATTGCTTCCGCCGATGAAAAGACTCTTCAAGAACAGCAGACGCTCTGGAGGTATCAAGTATGACTACATTTTGAAAAGGCCGCATGGTGACGATTTTGTTTGCTTCTGTAATTGGCTGGCGAAGTAACACAACCACGCGCGGTTTTTGTGCCTTGGTTTCCAACTGCTGTTTTTTTTTTTTTTAAGTTGTATTCTACTAAAGTAATCTTTGTTTTACATCTTGGCTTCTTTACTTCTTGGCAGTGTTCTTCCTGCGGTTCTTTCCTGCGCTTATTTCATTTCTCTTTCGTGGGTTTACGAGTTTTTATGGTGAATGGTGGACGTTATTCACATTTATTCTAGTAAAGTACACCCTCCCCCCTCATTTGCATAGAAGTTACCTTGGGTTGCCCCCTCCCCCCCGAAAAAACATCCTGCGTACGTGCCTGACACAATTTGAATATAACGAAATGTCACTGCCGCTGTGAAGGAATACCGAGGCACTAAATAGAAATTTCTGAGGACTCAGTTGGTCAAATGGTTGAAATACATGTGGCTGCTTAAGAACTTGCCTCTACAATTGTGCAACCCAGAGCGGCCACCAAAGCAGTACAGTGTCATGTTCCTTGTAAAGTAAAAATGTGACGAGATTCTATCACGCCCCATGTGTGACCTATCACACCCCATGTACCTGGAGCACTGTGTGCTGTAGGTACAAGTGAAAGGATGGAAGGGTGAGCCAAGAAGGATGCTGGCTTGATGAGCACACTCTTCCCGCGTGAGGAAGGGGAAAGGAGCGAGCTTCCGGTAACGCATGGGTGATTGGGGCAAGCGTTAACGTGCGTCTCCTTTTCTAGCGCAGCTGTGGCTGCGCATGGCCGTCAGTGTGGCTTGACTGCATACACAGCCTGTGTGCCCTGCTTTTGAGGTGACCTGCCACACGCGCAAAGACTGGGCGAGCTGAGATGGCGTGGCCCTGTGCACCGTCTTCGCTCTTTTAGTGATGGAGGTTGCGCAATCTCAAGTTTTGAAGATGCATCTAAGCAACAAGCAGACGAAGCATTTGTCTCCCGGCTGCTGGTGCTTTTCATGATAACATCGCCCCACTGTGACCAACACTACGAGCTGCGGGGGCAGAGTGTACATGAAAGCATGGCTGGCTTCGCTTTGTACCGCCAATGTGATGATACCGTCAACACGGTATGAAACCGTATGTTTCGTTGCTGACTCTCAAGTTGAACAAAACAATTGTTTTTTTTCATTCAAACCTGTTCTTGCCTATTTCGTCGTAATTTGGAGAATTTCGCAGCCCCTTCCGTGTAAGAGAAGTTCATCTGTGACTACTCATTCTGCATAAAGTATTGAATGTCAGTATAACAAAATTTGGTATAACAAAACAGTCTTCCTTATATGATGTGTACATCTATGCAGTTTTAAGGCCAACTTGCTGATCGACTAACCCAGCAACAATATCCACACATTTATGAAACCGCACCTTGTCACTAGCACAGCACCTTGTTTTGTTGTGACACCTTGTGTGGCATGTGCATTGTTGCAGAAGAAGCCTCTCTTCAAGCTACAAGCCCCCACATACGAATACCTGTTGTCGTTTATCAAGAATGAACCTGACGATGAAAATGACCCAGACTGGTGTCCCAACAGTGAAAGGAGCCAGGTAACCGCACGTTTCACCTTCATTACTCTGGACCAGTTCACAGTAATCTGCCCTGTGCTCAACAAATGCAACATTCAGATGTTTGCAGCAGTTGTTGTGCAACAGAATTATGAGGCGCTTTTATCACAACTAGGCTCTTTTATCACAACTACAGGGTTGCTAAAAAGAAATAGGTGAGGCTAGATTGCTGGTGTATATTTACGGATATTAGTTAGGATCACTTGCCTAGTTTACCATTCGTGACACCATGGACCAAGGAAATTCGTCGCCAAGTCCTAGCATTGTTGTTCCACATTATCGCATTCATGCATGTGCATCCCTAGCTACACACACAAGACTTGTGTCTCACCTCCATTCGTTTCCTACTCAACTAACATGCACAATCCTTCCCATTATCCTTGCCCAGGGTGCCCTCACATGGAATTGCTCATAGGTTGGGCCTTACTGTGAACTGAAGATTCATACTTGAGAAAGGACTAAAAACAATTGAAGCTGGTGATAGCCATAGGATCAATTTCTCTCAACTATAGTATTGGCTTCCTGTGACGTACAACACAAAAACCATTTGAGACAATTGGCACGTGAGTCGGGTCGTATACCATGTGAGAGTGCACCAATTTCTATTGGGTCACAGATAAAGGAATGAAACACAAGAATCGTAATCAACCATACCACTACTTTTTTCATGCGTCGTATCTAATGGCAGCAAGTTTCTTATAAAAGCAAGAGACTTGGTAGGGGTGGGGGAACGGCTTGTGATGACCAACCCTGTCCGTGCCAGGAGCCTCCAACGCTGACCCGCTGAGCAGATCTTCGACAACTGCCGACTCTGCTACACGTCTCCCTCAAATCTTTTGCCTCAATATATTGCGAAATGAAAACGCATATAGAGCTGCATTCAAATGTTGCATTGGGGAGTGTTGTAACCGTGAGTGAATCTTTTTCACCTCTATGAATGGCCTTAGAAATGGTAAGCTGCCGTGTAAGAAGCGTCATTCAAAGCACTGTTGTGTGCATGAGTTTAGGGGAAGCTTCTCCCAAGAAGCTCCTATTCTGGTACATGGGAATGAAGAAATCATTTTGCTCAGCATGCACTGCGCCACATTTATTGTCATTTGTTGCATTTGAAAGAAAGTTCAAATCTGCCAACTGCTAGAGTAGATAATTTTACACCATTTTTTTTACAGAAATTGTTCAAAATCACATAATTTAACAAGTGTAGCACTGTGCTTGCAACTCTAACTTAAGCATAATGAAACATAACTTATGTAGCCTGCACTCGTTAGACATCTTAAGTGGACAAAATTGATATTTTGTGCAGCACTATGAAAACTCCACTAATTCACAAGTACTTTTGCAAAACCATCGTAAACATAAAAATATCATGTAAGCTGCTATATATTGTCGGTTATAGAGGCTATGACAGATGCAATTCTTTCTCAACTTGTCAATTTTCTGTAACTTCTATTGAAAAAAATTGAGGCCCTAGTTTGAAATTTCGGTTTGAGGCCCTAGGGTGAAATTTTGCTTCCTATGGTTGGTAGAATTCTGCTCTCTTATGTGCAGCAAATTTCATTCATACTAGCAGTTGTCTAACAAGAGCATTGCACTACTTCACATGTAAATATGAAAGTGAGAGTTGGCCCAGAGTTATAATCTCCTGGCTAAATCCACCTTCCTTTACACTGAATGTGCACCTTCCGATGAGATGAAGGCCAAAATCCAATCATTGCAACTGCATGTAAGCTGTCCATCAATTCCCACTTCCTTCTTCATGCCAACTTTATTCTTTCTATGCACCTCACCACTGGCACGCACACGTAATGGCTCTGTGCACACTGTACATAATGTAAGTACTTTGCATGTTGTGTTAGGGGGAGGGCACCTACGATGGGGGCTACTATCAGCCGCACCCCAAGGAAACAAGAAAGACGAGATCTCCAGGAAGAATACCAGCTAGTCGGTGGCCAAGGACGAGTGGTGTGCCGGACCACCGGTACTGCCACACTAAATGTGGCTGCAGTCTCCTTCAATGGTAGTCTCTACAGATTGAACTAAACTACACCGCCCCGCTGCATTGCGCTTTCTTATTGAAATCTGGAATGCTGTGATGGTTGAGCGAGGCCCGTCAGTGTTGCCACTGCAGTTGGAAAGTGGCTGCAACATTCTGTTGCTTAACCTGCAGTCGCATGTTTGATTCCCGCTGGCAACATTTTGATGGGTACCGTGCATTGGGTGCACGTTAAAGAATCCCAGGTGGTCAAAATTAATCCGGAGCCCCCCCACTATGGCGTGCCTCATAGTCGTATCATGGTTTTGGCACGTAAAAGTCCAGAATTTATTTGTAATTTCAACATTTCGGTGGGGACAAGATGGGAAAAAGATAAAGCTTGTGTATCATGTTTTGGGTGCAAATTGAGCGACCCATAGTGGTGAAAATTAATCCAGAGCCCTTCTCTTCAGCACCTCTCATAGCCTTTGGGTTGGTTTGTGATGTTAAATTGAATCACTCTTCTTTTGTTCCCTTCAGGCCAGCCGCAAGCGGAAGTTGCAGGAGCCTAAATCCATGAAGGTATGTTATTGCTCTTCTGTGCCTTGGAAGGGGGACTTCATTAATGGAGTTAGGGGAATCACTTTCGGCATGCATGCGCGTATAGGTAACTCCTGCACCACACCTCGCACTTGTCAGAAGAGGACAGGCAAAAATTTGTTCAAGCTCAAGCACTTTGCCAACACAGCGCTCCAGTCGAATCCAGATATGGATGTTTCTCTCGTGGAGAAACTGCAAAGCCAGGTACTACTTTGGTCTGCTTTGATATGCTGCCTGCAAAAAAAGAGGGAGAGAGAGAAAATGGCAAAATATTACTAGTGGTGCTACAGTGTTCTGGTGCTAAAGTCAGTTAAACTTATTAGTTTTCAAACCTGTCTTCGCACTTACTGAAGCTGTTGTTTGTTTTGAACATAAGCGTCTGCATATGCCTACTTTGTACGCATAGGTACATGCGTGTAATGTTGTACTGTAAGAAGGTAATGTTTACTTTTTTTGTTAATCATTCGATGCCTCTCTGAAGCATATTTGCAGTTAAGTGGCCCATTGCCACCAAAGGAGTGGCTCACTACCTCTGTCAAGGTGCTCAGTTCGATAGCTTTTGTGTGGCTGCTCCCTCCATGTTATCTGGGGAAAGTAAACTTGAAGTAAATGTGATGGCACTAATAAGGCCTGCAGTCAGTTTTGCTTGGGTCTTTTGCCAGGATCCCTGCATTTGTCATTTATCTAGAAGCAAAAGCTACAGAAATATTCAGCAGAGAGCATTGAACTGCTGACCTTGTTTGCATGAAGGCAGCTGAAGCACAGTACCAGCCGCATTCGCTCAGCGGCTGTGGCGTTCTGCTGCCGAGCACAAGGTTGCAGGCTTCAGTCCCAGCCACAGCGGCTGCACTTCGATGGGGGTGAAATGCGAAAATGCTCATTTAGTTAGATTTAAATGCACAATATAAAGAATTCCACATGGTCCACACAAGGAAGCAACAATTAATCCGAAGCCCTCCACTGAGGCATCCCTAGTAAACCACTGCAATTCCAAGACATTAAATTTTACAATTGGGGACCTTTAGAGGAATATTCATAGAATGATGATGGTGATAACTGAATTTTTATTTGGAAGCATAGAAGCAACCATGAAAAGCAAAGAAACAACTCTGTTAGTGAAGTTGATTGCACTTTCGACTGTCACAGACCAACTCACCTGCTCACAGCTTGCTTAGGGGTCCCCACAATGCATGCAGAGAGTGCCAGGCATAATGCGGAAGTGAAATGGTCTCAGAAAGTCATCAACCGAGAAAGCTGCCCTAGTGAGTATGGAAAACGCGAAAGCATGTGACAAGATCGAACCAATTAGCCACCAGAAGGCGAGCAAATATGCCTATCTTTTTAGGGGGAACAAGCATGTTATCTGGAGGAATTTTCATTCATTGCGCATTGGTTAATTAAATTTTTCGCTTCATTTGACCTTTACTGAAGATCCTTGTAACAAACAATGACATTCATACATAAGCTGAAGCTTCCATTGTTTTGTTCCTAAAAGAGAGCAGGTGTTGGATGAGTTGACCTCTGCTAATGTTCACACATACATTCGTGTAACCCATGGTATAGTTTTACCACATAAAGACTAGCGGGCATTTGAATGCAGCATTTCTGCATGAGATAAACAAGTACAGTTGCAAGGAAAAGAGAAAGGTATTTTCTGGTGCATCTGACGCAGGTCCTGGAACTATCTAGGTTGCAGGATGTCCACGATGAGCTGAAGAGAAAGACTGAAGAAGTGGAGACCTTGAAAAAGGTAGGATGCCACTTTCATTTACCATCACTATGTATGCTGAGTGCCAGCTGTCCGAGTCCTGTGTAGCACAGGGCGCCGTATGCAAGTTTAAAGAAATTGTGCAGAAACCTTCGAAGCTGATTGATTTGAGCAAGGCTTCTCGTAGTTTGACTGTCTGTGCAATCTGTCACTGCCGTTGAGCATCTAGTCTTTTGCGTTAAGCAGCTTCATGTGGTGTGTCACTCCCCACTAACCAATGGGCTACTACTTCGTTTGCAGCCATTTCTCTAGTGTTCCGCCATGCATGCCAACACAGAGAACTGGTGTAACCTGTGTCGCTGAGTTTTGTAACCCTTCCACGAACGAGCACAGGTGTGCATTCACTGCAACGGAAATGACGTTGTTACTGCTGCAACCAAACGTGTATCGTGCCCCGTGCATACTCTCCTCCTCTCCATCTCTCAGCATCTTGTCCATTGTCTTCCTCTCCACGCTTTCCTCTCCACGCTTTCCTCTTCCTCTTCACAGTCCAAACACTGAAGCATGAAAACTCGTTCCACTCTGGAAAGAAAGGTTTGACTTATTGAATTGGCACATAAATCGGGATAGGAATATGAGTGCATGACACTGATCACATACAATGGCAGTTAGCCTATTGGCACATGTGAAAGAATGTTGGATTGATTTCATTGCTCTTCTTCTGTCCATACTCTTTGGGGATGTAAGCAAAATTTTTGTTCTCATTGCTCTTTCTCCATGCACTTCCTTTATATGCAACTATTACTTTCAAATATATCCCCTTCAGGTGCCAATTCTGTCCCATAAGAATTTAGCTTTACCACGTTTCTTTCATCTTCATAACCATCAAAGGTCTACAGCTGCTAAGTGAATTAAGAATTTTTAATGCTTAGAGTTCCGTCAAGTTTACAGAATCTGGATTCGATGCAAAAACTCTTCAGGAATGCTGAGTATCACATACATTAACCATTTCATGTCGAACATACATGAAAAATACCTGTACAGCCACTTGAAAGATATTCCTGATGTACACCATAGAGAAATATGATGAAACAAGTGAACCCACTATGTGATCACACACTGACACCAAGAGATAGCATCCAGCAGTTTACTTTCCAACTCGTTTTGCTGATGTATTTGCAGCACACGTGCAATCAGAATTGGTTCGAAATGCATGGACACCTCTGAAATACATTATCAAAGTGTTGATGCACTATGTGGACATGCACAATTAAGTACGCCGCACCTGAAGGGGATATATACCATTCCTGAGCAAGTCGCAGTACATTTGTACCAATAGCTGCAGCCTTACTAACCCCGGTATATTTGTCCTCCCACTTTGACTGTTTATTCAAAGGGCACCTTTTTTTTCTTTCCAGAAAAGTTCTATAAAATATGACACACTCATTAGATTCGAGTGCGAAGCCAAAACTACAATAGGTGCTACCACGTCCCATCCCCCGATTTCGGATCCCGTCTACTATGGTGTGCAACACAAAGAAATAATGGATCTCAAATGGCATTTATGGCACTGTAGATAACAGGCTCAGGGCAGTCAAATAGTGATAAAGGCTTGGACTGTGATCACTAGTGATGTTCGGCCCACTGTGGCTTGGATGCAATACATTCTATTTTTCCAAGTGGGAGATGGCTTGGAAATGCAAAATGCTATTTCTGTCTCTTATTGTGAAAATCTGATGACGGAACGATCGAGGGTATTGCGTTATGAATTTTCTGAAGTATGGAAATTCGGGTGTGCATTTATCGAGGGCAACTGCCTATTTCGTTTCTGGCTGTAAGGAATTTGGTGTGCGTTACAGTTGGACATATAAAAAAAGCATGAACACTAAATACAGTAACTGCGTTTACTTTCCTTCCATACGAGAAAGGTGCTAGTATCTCCATTGGGATATGCTAGAAGTCCTGCTGGATGAGTTATAGAACCAATTCTATAACAGAAACGTAAATTGCGGCTGCCATTACACAAATGTTTAATGAGTATACATTATAAATTGTCCTTTTGTTTGTCTCTGTTGCTGTTTTAGCATCAGCTGTAAAGCAGAGAATCTGTTTAAAGTCCTTATGAAGCAGTCTGTGGTTTAAAAAAAAGAAAACTGAACTGATACAGTAATATAACTTTTAGTGTTTGTACGAAAATTTAGTATTTCTTGGCTTTGGTTGTAGCATTGTTCAAATTTGAAGCTTGGCGAGTCTGCAGTAGCTCCAGTTCTTTGCCCATGTGCATTTTCGCTCATTGTACTATACAGTAACTCTATTGGTAGCATGTTATTCTTGTACCTTTTGAGAAATTGGAACGGTTTTATATGGTTTTATGTGGCATTTGTGTAGCAGCTAATGTAGCTCTAAATCATAGTAGCATGCTTGGCTGGCACATAGTAGGCCCACAATCAATGGAATCCTGAGATAGTTATGATTTTCCTTTTTTCCCTTCTGTATTTAAATCTGCTATTTACATTGGTTACATTCAATGTCGCATGCCAATTTGAGCCTGAGAAAAGTTTAGAAAAGCTATTGCGTTGGTGTAAAGCTCACATACTTCAAGGTCTTGTGGGGGCAAGCGAAATTGAAGCTCAGCCTCTTTCATAAGGAGTCACAGAGCATAATGATCGTGAATCACTTGGGTGAGGCTGAGAGTGGTGTAGCAGTGAGAAGAGTGAGGTACATAATTCACCCACTGCCGATGTGGTACAGTGAAGGCATTGTTCATTGCTTGCAGGCACTCGCAAACTTCAAAGGCAGCCGCGTCGAGTTCTTCAAAGACCTCAGTTCTGCCAAAAAGATCAAGCGGAAGCCTCGAGCCGTAAGGGTTGTTTGTGATCCTGTTGGTGTTCTATTTGGTACACCCCCCTCCCTCCCGTGCATTGCTTTTCTGCTCATTGCTGGTAAACGGTGCAAAAAGACAGGGAAACGCATAATGCGGCATCCCTTTTTTGCAATGCACCTTGTTGCCCTGTTCAATAGTGCTTTATTACTAACCCAAGAAGATAACATATTTTAACAGTTTCATCTAATAGAAAAATGTCATAGTTTATCTGCAGGTTTTGTAGTGTTCCTTGAAAGTGAAACTGTTTTACCCGGCGTAGTGGCTTAGCAGCTATGATGTTGCACTGCTAAACATTAAGTCGTGGGATCAAATTCCTCCCATGGCAGCCACATTACGATAGAGGTGAAATGCAAAAACACCCATGGTGCCATGCATTGGGTGGCCAATAAAGCTCTTTAGGTGGCCAACATTAACCCAGAGTGTCTTACTACACTGTTCCTCATAATAAGATTGTGGTTTTGGCAAATGAAACCTCAGAATTTAAAAAAAAGGAAATAAGACGTTTAAGTCTTCCAAAGCCCTTAAAGGGACACTAAAGGTAAATACTAAGTCGACATGGACTGTTTAAATACTATTCAAGACTCCTGGCAACGCTTGTTTCATGTCAAGAAAAGACTTAGTTTATGAGAAAATTGCATCTGAAGGGTCCGAACACCTCTATCGCAATTCAAGTATCCAGCCACCCGACCGGGGAATGGTGACGTACATGTGCCATTGCCGTCCTTTGCTGCCTTCAGTGAGTAAAACGGTGCCCGACAGACGGCGGTACGGATTTTTGCATGGAACGCAAACGCGCAGCCATGGAGAAACCGAGCCAAGACAGAGCGGTGGATTCACTGCCACTGCAACTGCCTTTCATCAAGTGGCGTGGGCAGTTCGGGCTTCCCGATACATCACACGGAAGGGGAGTTCTCTGCTACTTGCAGTTTGTGCGAGTTTCGCGAAACAGCGAAACCAGCGCAGCACTACGAGATAACGAAACTACTGAAACACGAAAGCACGGGCGGCGCAGAGTCGAGCAAAAGGATGGATAAGTGGGCTAGTTGGTGCGTGCTTTTAGCATTTTGTAGTTCCTGTGCGTTTTTAGCGCTCAAAGCTTTTATTATAATGCAGAGTCGAGCGAAAACAAAACCTTTCGACCGCCTGTGTTGTTGTCAAGGGTAATGTCAATCAGTTCTTTAAGAAATAATGAAATGAACTGGGCAAGTAGCATTTTCTTTCGTCTTATAAAGCTATGCAATGGTGTTTTTATAACGAGTAGCTGAGAACTAGTGACAGAGCTTAAATGAGCAGTACCTTCGTCATCCGGGGAGTCTCTAATTGTGTGCTGCATATACTGCAGTTTCTCGATTACTAAGGCTCTCTGTTTGTGACAATATTAACGCCTTAGAGATTATTTGCCTTTGGTGTCCCTTTAAGTTTTACGAAGTGCTAAGAAATTCTTGAATTTTGCTTTCAGCAAAGTTTAGTGAATTTATTTGTGTATTTGACCATGAGATTTTCGCAAGCTGTAATTTCAAGCAATTGAACCTGATTAGCATCTTTGTGGTGGTGGTAGGCAGAGGTTTATGTGCAAAAGGCCAAATGAGCATTTGTCAGCAATAAAAAAAAAGTTTGCTTGTTGTTTACACAATGTCTTCCGTGAAGATTTCATGCATTATGTGGTGCTTTATTTCTTATAAATGTACTGTTGGGGTGCTTAAGGGCCATGAAAACATACTAATTTTGTACGCAAGAGCTATTGCAAACCCTGTATCCAATATTCGTTAGCATATATATATATATATATATATATATATATATGTATATCGTACACGCTCATATCGACAATATTATAGAGTTGCTTTGTTATATCCAATAATTTGACATTTTTGCATGGTAAATCAGGGTTCAACTGTGCTATTTCTGTATTGTTCCCCTAGCTTATTCCATGGCTAGTGTATCACTGTGTCGTTTTGTTTCTCTACTCGGTACTTGCATTACAACCAATGATAAAACGAAAGTAATATACAGTTAACTGTCGATATAACGAACTTGAATATAATGAAATTCTAGATATAATGAAGTATTTAACATTCTATCATTTCCTGTCCATGAACACTATGTATATTGAAACTCAGCATAACAAAGTGTGTTTATACCCAATTCAGGCACGTACCCGCCCCCCCGACATTAAGACGCATACCCCCCCTCCCCGCCCACACGCCACCACTTCTCATACACATTCCTATAGCGCCGCCAAATCAATGTTGAAACTTGACAGCTATTCGGCGGTCAACACTTTGTTGCCTTTTTCACTCCTTTTGGATGGCGGTAGTTATCGGCATCCTTTGGGGTGTGAAGGCCAGTTCCCTCATCGATTCGGTGCCCACGCGATTAACTCGAGATGCATTTAGTTGTCACCATCTTTTCTACGGTCTTGTGCTTCGCTGTTGCTTCGTTCGTGCAGCGTTCTTCGTTTAGACTGATCCAGGTACCAAGAAAGGGATTCGGTTCGTGGTCAGCTGGTCTGTATGCACATGGAACGAGTTGCTGCCAGAGAAAACGCCAATTGCGTTTAATGTTTCCTTTTGCTTCATTATTTCCTCGAGTAACGGCTCGCCGCGACGCTGACAGGTTCTCGTAACCATATAACTGCGATACGGGTTAGATAAGGCGAAAAATAAAATAATGCGAAACAGCGTCCATCATGAAACCCTGCAATAACCCTTAAATCCATAAGCAACATGGATGTCATCCGTTACCTCGTCTGGTTTTTGCCTAATTGTAGAGCACTTTTTGTGCAAAATTGCCAACTGGAAACTAGATTTGTAAGGCGTTGAGAAATTAAGCGACCTAGTGAGGAATCCATTGTCGGCAACCGAGGCAACAGCCAAAGAGGAAGAAAAAGCAAAAGTTAACAAATTGAACCATTGTTTATGAAAATATTTATAGATCAACATCTTTTTATTTAAAGAGGATGTAGAAAAAACGCCGCCAGAAGTGCATAACAATTCCATGTGCTTCGAATGACGCTTCTACAGTTACCAGTCGAGCGGCCTGACGTAGCCACTTCTATGCTGTGCTTATATAAGTGTCTTGCCTAGCTTCCGCAGTGGGGATAGCACGTTTAGAATCGCAGCGTCCTGCGCCCTACGAGGTTGTGCTGGACTGGCAGCCAAGCATTGCTACGTAACTTCCCAAATAACAATACAAGTCGTTTGCAGCACTTAACTTGGTAGAGCATAAACGAGGGATCCAAAAGAACTGTGACGGTTCCTCAAATATATATTTCTCTATAGTTCTTCCAGAGCTCATTCAAAATACGCTACTGTAGTCGGATACAAATTATGTCTGCAGTGAAACCCCGCCCACGCCCTCATAACCGCCAGCCACTGTTCCTCCGGGAGGCTGGAAATAATTCGTACTTCAAACTTTTTCTGTTCCCCAAATAAGGTGGTAACCACAAAAATAAAATTATTAGCACGTAATTTTATACATTTTTCCTCGCCTATTACAGTTGAATGGCCAAACCCTAATTCTTTATTGAACTGAAATAACATGCTTGCTTTGCTGCCACTGTTTATTAAGTTTCGCTTTAGTTGGCAGTGAACTTTCATGAGTAAAACGGGTTCAGCAGTGAAATGAAAGGCACCGCACACTTTTGAAGAGTGAAATGCTCAGACTCCATACACTTGGTCCGTGTCTGTAGCACACTTCATTGCTTCCGCCGATGAAAAGACTCTTCAAGAACAGCAGACGCTCTGGAGGTATCAAGTATGACTACATTTTGAAAAGGCCGCATGGTGACGATTTTGTTTGCTTCTGTAATTGGCTGGCGAAGTAACACAACCACGCGCGGTTTTTGTGCCTTGGTTTCCAACTGCTGTTTTTTTTTTTTTTTAAGTTGTATTCTACTAAAGTAATCTTTGTTTTACATCTTGGCTTCTTTACTTCTTGGCAGTGTTCTTCCTGCGGTTCTTTCCTGCGCTTATTTCATTTCTCTTTCGTGGGTTTACGAGTTTTTATGGTGAATGGTGGACGTTATTCACATTTATTCTAGTAAAGTACACCCTCCCCCCTCATTTGCATAGAAGTTACCTTGGGTTGCCCCCTCCCCCCCGAAAAAACATCCTGCGTACGTGCCTGACACAATTTGAATATAACGAAATGTCACTGCCGCTGTGAAGGAATACCGAGGCACTAAATAGAAATTTCTGAGGACTCAGTTGGTCAAATGGTTGAAATACATGTGGCTGCTTAAGAACTTGCCTCTACAATTGTGCAACCCAGAGCGGCCACCAAAGCAGTACAGTGTCATGTTCCTTGTAAAGTAAAAATGTGACGAGATTCTATCACGCCCCATGTGTGACCTATCACACCCCATGTACCTGGAGCACTGTGTGCTGTAGGTACAAGTGAAAGGATGGAAGGGTGAGCCAAGAAGGATGCTGGCTTGATGAGCACACTCTTCCCGCGTGAGGAAGGGGAAAGGAGCGAGCTTCCGGTAACGCATGGGTGATTGGGGCAAGCGTTAACGTGCGTCTCCTTTTCTAGCGCAGCTGTGGCTGCGCATGGCCGTCAGTGTGGCTTGACTGCATACACAGCCTGTGTGCCCTGCTTTTGAGGTGACCTGCCACACGCGCAAAGACTGGGCGAGCTGAGATGGCGTGGCCCTGTGCACCGTCTTCGCTCTTTTAGTGATGGAGGTTGCGCAATCTCAAGTTTTGAAGATGCATCTAAGCAACAAGCAGACGAAGCATTTGTCTCCCGGCTGCTGGTGCTTTTCATGATAACATCGCCCCACTGTGACCAACACTACGAGCTGCGGGGGCAGAGTGTACATGAAAGCATGGCTGGCTTCGCTTTGTACCGCCAATGTGATGATACCGTCAACACGGTATGAAACCGTATGTTTCGTTGCTGACTCTCAAGTTGAACAAAACAATTGTTTTTTTTCATTCAAACCTGTTCTTGCCTATTTCGTCGTAATTTGGAGAATTTCGCAGCCCCTTCCGTGTAAGAGAAGTTCATCTGTGACTACTCATTCTGCATAAAGTATTGAATGTCAGTATAACAAAATTTGGTATAACAAAACAGTCTTCCTTATATGATGTGTACATCTATGCAGTTTTAAGGCCAACTTGCTGATCGACTAACCCAGCAACAATATCCACACATTTATGAAACCGCACCTTGTCACTAGCACAGCACCTTGTTTTGTTGTGACACCTTGTGTGGCATGTGCATTGTTGCAGAAGAAGCCTCTCTTCAAGCTACAAGCCCCCACATACGAATACCTGTTGTCGTTTATCAAGAATGAACCTGACGATGAAAATGACCCAGACTGGTGTCCCAACAGTGAAAGGAGCCAGGTAACCGCACGTTTCACCTTCATTACTCTGGACCAGTTCACAGTAATCTGCCCTGTGCTCAACAAATGCAACATTCAGATGTTTGCAGCAGTTGTTGTGCAACAGAATTATGAGGCGCTTTTATCACAACTAGGCTCTTTTATCACAACTACAGGGTTGCTAAAAAGAAATAGGTGAGGCTAGATTGCTGGTGTATATTTACGGATATTAGTTAGGATCACTTGCCTAGTTTACCATTCGTGACACCATGGACCAAGGAAATTCGTCGCCAAGTCCTAGCATTGTTGTTCCACATTATCGCATTCATGCATGTGCATCCCTAGCTACACACACAAGACTTGTGTCTCACCTCCATTCGTTTCCTACTCAACTAACATGCACAATCCTTCCCATTATCCTTGCCCAGGGTGCCCTCACATGGAATTGCTCATAGGTTGGGCCTTACTGTGAACTGAAGATTCATACTTGAGAAAGGACTAAAAACAATTGAAGCTGGTGATAGCCATAGGATCAATTTCTCTCAACTATAGTATTGGCTTCCTGTGACGTACAACACAAAAACCATTTGAGACAATTGGCACGTGAGTCGGGTCGTATACCATGTGAGAGTGCACCAATTTCTATTGGGTCACAGATAAAGGAATGAAACACAAGAATCGTAATCAACCATACCACTACTTTTTTCATGCGTCGTATCTAATGGCAGCAAGTTTCTTATAAAAGCAAGAGACTTGGTAGGGGTGGGGGAACGGCTTGTGATGACCAACCCTGTCCGTGCCAGGAGCCTCCAACGCTGACCCGCTGAGCAGATCTTCGACAACTGCCGACTCTGCTACACGTCTCCCTCAAATCTTTTGCCTCAATATATTGCGAAATGAAAACGCATATAGAGCTGCATTCAAATGTTGCATTGGGGAGTGTTGTAACCGTGAGTGAATCTTTTTCACCTCTATGAATGGCCTTAGAAATGGTAAGCTGCCGTGTAAGAAGCGTCATTCAAAGCACTGTTGTGTGCATGAGTTTAGGGGAAGCTTCTCCCAAGAAGCTCCTATTCTGGTACATGGGAATGAAGAAATCATTTTGCTCAGCATGCACTGCGCCACATTTATTGTCATTTGTTGCATTTGAAAGAAAGTTCAAATCTGCCAACTGCTAGAGTAGATAATTTTACACCATTTTTTTTACAGAAATTGTTCAAAATCACATAATTTAACAAGTGTAGCACTGTGCTTGCAACTCTAACTTAAGCATAATGAAACATAACTTATGTAGCCTGCACTCGTTAGACATCTTAAGTGGACAAAATTGATATTTTGTGCAGCACTATGAAAACTCCACTAATTCACAAGTACTTTTGCAAAACCATCGTAAACATAAAAATATCATGTAAGCTGCTATATATTGTCGGTTATAGAGGCTATGACAGATGCAATTCTTTCTCAACTTGTCAATTTTCTGTAACTTCTATTGAAAAAAATTGAGGCCCTAGTTTGAAATTTCGGTTTGAGGCCCTAGGGTGAAATTTTGCTTCCTATGGTTGGTAGAATTCTGCTCTCTTATGTGCAGCAAATTTCATTCATACTAGCAGTTGTCTAACAAGAGCATTGCACTACTTCACATGTAAATATGAAAGTGAGAGTTGGCCCAGAGTTATAATCTCCTGGCTAAATCCACCTTCCTTTACACTGAATGTGCACCTTCCGATGAGATGAAGGCCAAAATCCAATCATTGCAACTGCATGTAAGCTGTCCATCAATTCCCACTTCCTTCTTCATGCCAACTTTATTCTTTCTATGCACCTCACCACTGGCACGCACACGTAATGGCTCTGTGCACACTGTACATAATGTAAGTACTTTGCATGTTGTGTTAGGGGGAGGGCACCTACGATGGGGGCTACTATCAGCCGCACCCCAAGGAAACAAGAAAGACGAGATCTCCAGGAAGAATACCAGCTAGTCGGTGGCCAAGGACGAGTGGTGTGCCGGACCACCGGTACTGCCACACTAAATGTGGCTGCAGTCTCCTTCAATGGTAGTCTCTACAGATTGAACTAAACTACACCGCCCCGCTGCATTGCGCTTTCTTATTGAAATCTGGAATGCTGTGATGGTTGAGCGAGGCCCGTCAGTGTTGCCACTGCAGTTGGAAAGTGGCTGCAACATTCTGTTGCTTAACCTGAAGTCGCATGTTTGATTCCCGCTGGCAACATTTTGATGGGTACCGTGCATTGGGTGCACGTTAAAGAATCCCAGGTGGTCAAAATTAATCCGGAGCCCCCCCACTATGGCGTGCCTCATAGTCGTATCATGGTTTTGGCACGTAAAAGTCCAGAATTTATTTGTAATTTCAACATTTCGGTGGGGACAAGATGGGAAAAAGATAAAGCTTGTGTATCATGTTTTGGGTGCAAATTGAGCGACCCATAGTGGTGAAAATTAATCCAGAGCCCTTCTCTTCAGCACCTCTCATAGCCTTTGGGTTGGTTTGTGATGTTAAATTGAATCACTCTTCTTTTGTTCCCTTCAGGCCAGCCGCAAGCGGAAGTTGCAGGAGCCTAAATCCATGAAGGTATGTTATTGCTCTTCTGTGCCTTGGAAGGGGGACTTCATTAATGGAGTTAGGGGAATCACTTTCGGCATGCATGCGCGTATAGGTAACTCCTGCACCACACCTCGCACTTGTCAGAAGAGGACAGGCAAAAATTTGTTCAAGCTCAAGCACTTTGCCAACACAGCGCTCCAGTCGAATCCAGATATGGATGTTTCTCTCGTGGAGAAACTGCAAAGCCAGGTACTACTTTGGTCTGCTTTGATATGCTGCCTGCAAAAAAAGAGGGAGAGAGAGAAAATGGCAAAATATTACTAGTGGTGCTACAGTGTTCTGGTGCTAAAGTCAGTTAAACTTATTAGTTTTCAAACCTGTCTTCGCACTTACTGAAGCTGTTGTTTGTTTTGAACATAAGCGTCTGCATATGCCTACTTTGTACGCATAGGTACATGCGTGTAATGTTGTACTGTAAGAAGGTAATGTTTACTTTTTTTGTTAATCATTCGATGCCTCTCTGAAGCATATTTGCAGTTAAGTGGCCCATTGCCACCAAAGGAGTGGCTCACTACCTCTGTCAAGGTGCTCAGTTCGATAGCTTTTGTGTGGCTGCTCCCTCCATGTTATCTGGGGAAAGTAAACTTGAAGTAAATGTGATGGCACTAATAAGGCCTGCAGTCAGTTTTGCTTGGGTCTTTTGCCAGGATCCCTGCATTTGTCATTTATCTAGAAGCAAAAGCTACAGAAATATTCAGCAGAGAGCATTGAACTGCTGACCTTGTTTGCATGAAGGCAGCTGAAGCACAGTACCAGCCGCATTCGCTCAGCGGCTGTGGCGTTCTGCTGCCGAGCACAAGGTTGCAGGCTTCAGTCCCAGCCACAGCGGCTGCACTTCGATGGGGGTGAAATGCGAAAATGCTCATTTAGTTAGATTTAAATGCACAATATAAAGAATTCCACATGGTCCACACAAGGAAGCAACAATTAATCCGAAGCCCTCCACTGAGGCATCCCTAGTAAACCACTGCAATTCCAAGACATTAAATTTTACAATTGGGGACCTTTAGAGGAATATTCATAGAATGATGATGGTGATAACTGAATTTTTATTTGGAAGCATAGAAGCAACCATGAAAAGCAAAGAAACAACTCTGTTAGTGAAGTTGATTGCACTTTCGACTGTCACAGACCAACTCACCTGCTCACAGCTTGCTTAGGGGTCCCCACAATGCATGCAGAGAGTGCCAGGCATAATGCGGAAGTGAAATGGTCTCAGAAAGTCATCAACCGAGAAAGCTGCCCTAGTGAGTATGGAAAACGCGAAAGCATGTGACAAGATCGAACCAATTAGCCACCAGAAGGCGAGCAAATATGCCTATCTTTTTAGGGGGAACAAGCATGTTATCTGGAGGAATTTTCATTCATTGCGCATTGGTTAATTAAATTTTTCGCTTCATTTGACCTTTACTGAAGATCCTTGTAACAAACAATGACATTCATACATAAGCTGAAGCTTCCATTGTTTTGTTCCTAAAAGAGAGCAGGTGTTGGATGAGTTGACCTCTGCTAATGTTCACACATACATTCGTGTAACCCATGGTATAGTTTTACCACATAAAGACTAGCGGGCATTTGAATGCAGCATTTCTGCATGAGATAAACAAGTACAGTTGCAAGGAAAAGAGAAAGGTATTTTCTGGTGCATCTGACGCAGGTCCTGGAACTATCTAGGTTGCAGGATGTCCACGATGAGCTGAAGAGAAAGACTGAAGAAGTGGAGACCTTGAAAAAGGTAGGATGCCACTTTCATTTACCATCACTATGTATGCTGAGTGCCAGCTGTCCGAGTCCTGTGTAGCACAGGGCGCCGTATGCAAGTTTAAAGAAATTGTGCAGAAACCTTCGAAGCTGATTGATTTGAGCAAGGCTTCTCGTAGTTTGACTGTCTGTGCAATCTGTCACTGCCGTTGAGCATCTAGTCTTTTGCGTTAAGCAGCTTCATGTGGTGTGTCACTCCCCACTAACCAATGGGCTACTACTTCGTTTGCAGCCATTTCTCTAGTGTTCCGCCATGCATGCCAACACAGAGAACTGGTGTAACCTGTGTCGCTGAGTTTTGTAACCCTTCCACGAACGAGCACAGGTGTGCATTCACTGCAACGGAAATGACGTTGTTACTGCTGCAACCAAACGTGTATCGTGCCCCGTGCATACTCTCCTCCTCTCCATCTCTCAGCATCTTGTCCATTGTCTTCCTCTCCACGCTTTCCTCTCCACGCTTTCCTCTTCCTCTTCACAGTCCAAACACTGAAGCATGAAAACTCGTTCCACTCTGGAAAGAAAGGTTTGACTTATTGAATTGGCACATAAATCGGGATAGGAATATGAGTGCATGACACTGATCACATACAATGGCAGTTAGCCTATTGGCACATGTGAAAGAATGTTGGATTGATTTCATTGCTCTTCTTCTGTCCATACTCTTTGGGGATGTAAGCAAAATTTTTGTTCTCATTGCTCTTTCTCCATGCACTTCCTTTATATGCAACTATTACTTTCAAATATATCCCCTTCAGGTGCCAATTCTGTCCCATAAGAATTTAGCTTTACCACGTTTCTTTCATCTTCATAACCATCAAAGGTCTACAGCTGCTAAGTGAATTAAGAATTTTTAATGCTTAGAGTTCCGTCAAGTTTACAGAATCTGGATTCGATGCAAAAACTCTTCAGGAATGCTGAGTATCACATACATTAACCATTTCATGTCGAACATACATGAAAAATACCTGTACAGCCACTTGAAAGATATTCCTGATGTACACCATAGAGAAATATGATGAAACAAGTGAACCCACTATGTGATCACACACTGACACCAAGAGATAGCATCCAGCAGTTTACTTTCCAACTCGTTTTGCTGATGTATTTGCAGCACACGTGCAATCAGAATTGGTTCGAAATGCATGGACACCTCTAAAATACATTATCAAAGTGTTGATGCACTATGTGGACATGCACAATTAAGTATAAACCCCATGCAAGCGATCTTGCACGCGACAGCGACAAGCGACGCGATGGAGATGGCTGTCGCGTTCGCTCGTCGCCCAGAAGTCAAGCTCCAAGCGAGCGACCGCTTCGCGCGACGGCTTTCCAGTGTTGCCGGTATGAGGGCAGCAATATAGGCGCCGAAACTAGCGTGACGCATGCTTTATTAACTTAAGTTGATGTATTTTACTGTAAAAAGCAGCATAAAATATTTCTGAAAGTCTTGCAATAGGTTCTTATCCTTGCATGTATAAAAATTCAATCGTTTCCTCGTTCCGTGCGACAGTCAGAAGTTCTGGAGTTATGTACATCCAGTTCCGGCTTTGCGCTATTGGCTAGTCGCGCATAGCACTTCCGGGCGACGAGCGACGAATTCTAGATTTGCAAAACCGAGCGATCGCGCGACAAGACCGAGCGATCTGTTCAAGCGACGGCCCGATCCGTCGCGCGAACCCGTCGCTCGTCGCTGTCGCGCACAAAATCGCGCCAATGGGGTTTAGCCTTTAAGTACGCCGCACCTGAAGGGGATATATACCATTCCTGAGCAAGTCGCAGTACATTTGTACCAATAGCTGCAGCCTTACTAACCCCGGTATATTTGTCCTCCCACTTTGACTGTTTATTCAAAGGGCACCTTTTTTTTCTTTCCAGAAAAGTTCTATAAAATATGACACACTCATTAGATTCGAGTGCGAAGCCAAAACTACAATAGGTGCTACCACGTCCCATCCCCCGATTTCGGATCCCGTCTACTATGGTGTGCAACACAAAGAAATAATGGATCTCAAATGGCATTTATGGCACTGTAGATAACAGGCTCAGGGCAGTCAAATAGTGATAAAGGCTTGGACTGTGATCACTAGTGATGTTCGGCCCACTGTGGCTTGGATGCAATACATTCTATTTTTCCAAGTGGGAGATGGCTTGGAAATGCAAAATGCTATTTCTGTCTCTTATTGTGAAAATCTGATGACGGAACGATCGAGGGTATTGCGTTATGAATTTTCTGAAGTATGGAAATTCGGGTGTGCATTTATCGAGGGCAACTGCCTATTTCGTTTCTGGCTGTAAGGAATTTGGTGTGCATTACAGTTGGACATATAAAAAAAAAGCATGAACACTAAATACAGTAACTGCATTTCCTTTCCTTCCATACAAGAAAGGTTGTAATATCTCCATTGGGATATGCTAGAAACTTTGCTGGATGACTTACAGAACCAATTCTTTAATAGAAACCTAAATTGCGGCTGCCATTACACCAATGTTTCATGAGTATACATTATAAATTGTCCTTTTGTTTGTCTCTGTTGCTGTTTTAGCATCAGCTGTAAAGCAGAGAATCTGTTTAAAGTCCTTATGAAGCAGTCTGTGGTTTAAAAAAAAGAAAACTGAACTGATACAGTAATATAACTTTTAGTGTTTGTACGAAAATTTAGTATTTCTTGGCTTTGGTTGTAGCATTGTTCAAATTTGAAGCTTGGCGAGTCTGCAGTAGCTCCAGTTCTTTGCCCATGTGCATTTTCGCTCATTGTACTATACAGTAACTCTATTGGTAGCATGTTATTCTTGTACCTTTTGAGAAATTGGAACGATTTTATATGGTTTTATGTGGCATTTGTGTAGCAGCTAATGTAGCTCTAAATCATAGTAGCATGCTTGGCTGGCACATAGTAGGCCCACAATCAATGGAATCCTGAGATAGTTATGATTTTCCGTTTTTCCCTTCTGTATTTAAATCTGCTATTTACATTGGTTACATTCAATGTCGCATGCCAATTTGAGCCTGAGAAAAGTTTAGAAAAGCTATTGCGTTGGTGTAAAGCTCACATACTTCAAGGTCTTGTGGGGGCAAGCGAAATTGAAGCTCAGCCTCTTTCATAAGGAGTCACAGAGCATAATGATCGTGAATCACTTGGGTGAGGCTGAGAGTGGTGTAGCAGTGAGAAGAGTGAGGTACATAATTCACCCACTGCCGATGTGGTACAGTGAAGGCATTGTTCATTGCTTGCAGGCACTCGCAAACTTCAAAGGCAGCCGCGTCGAGTTCTTCAAAGACCTCAGTTCTGCCAAAAAGATCAAGCGGAAGCCTCGAGCCGTAAGGGTTGTTTGTGATCCTGTTGGTGTTCTATTTGGTACACCCCCCTCCCTCCCGTGCATTGCTTTTCTGCTCATTGCTGGTAAACGGTGCAAAAAGACAGGGAAACGCATAATGCGGCATCCCTTTTTTGCAATGCACCTTGTTGCCCTGTTCAATAGTGCTTTATTACTAACCCAAGAAGATAACATATTATAACAGTTTCATCTAATAGAAAAATGTCATAGTTTATCTGCAGGTTTTGTAGTGTTCCTTGAAAGTGAAACTGTTTTACCCGGCGTAGTGACTTAGCAGCTATGATGTTGCGCTGCTAAACATTAAGTCGTGGGATCAAATTCCTCCCATGGCAGCCACATTACGATAGAGGTGAAATGCAAAAACACCCATGGTGCCATGCATTGGGTGGCCAATAAAGCTCTTTAGGTGGCCAACATTAACCCAGAGTGTCTTACTACACTGTTCCTCATAATAAGATTGTGGTTTTGGCAAATGAAACCTCAGAATTTAAAAAAAAGGAAATAAGACGTTTAAGTCTTCCAAAGCCCTTAAAGGGACACTAAAGGTAAATACTAAGTCGACATGGACTGTTTAAATACTATTCAAGACTCCTGGCAACGCTTGTTTCATGTCAAGAAAAGACTTAGTTTATGAGAAAATTGCATCTGAAGGGTCCGAACACCTCTATCGCAATTCAAGTATCCAGCCACCCGACCGGGGAATGGTGACGTACATGTGCCATTGCCGTCCTTTGCTGCCTTCAGTGAGTAAAACGGTGCCCGACAGACGGCGGTACGGATTTTTGCATGGAGCGCAAACGCGCAGCCATGGAGAAACCGAGCCAAGACAGAGCGGTGGATTCACTGCCACTGCAACTGCCTTTCATCAAGTGGCGTGGTCAGTTCGGGCTTCCCGATACATCACGCGGAAGGGGAGTTCTCTGCTACTTGCAGTTTGTGCGAGTTTCGCGAAACAGCGAAACCAGCGCAGCACTACGAGATAACGAAACTACTGAAACACGAAAGCACGGGCGGCGCAGAGTCGAGCAAAAGGATGGATAAGTGGGCTAGTTGGTGCGTGCTTTTAGCATTTTGTAGTTCCTGTGCGTTTTTAGCGCTCAAAGCTTTTATTATAATGCAGAGTCGAGCGAAAACAAAACCTTTCGACCGCCTGTGTTGTTGTCAAGGGTAATGTCAATCAGTTCTTTAAGAAATAATGAAATGAACTGGGCAAGTAGCATTTTCTTTCGTCTTATAAAGCTATGCAATGGTGTTTTTATAACGAGTAGCTGAGAACTAGTGACAGAGCTTAAATGAGCAGTACCTTCGTCATCCGGGGAGTCTCTAATTGTGTGCTGCATATACTGCAGTTTCTCGATTACTAAGGCTCTCTGTTTGTGACAATATTAACGCCTTAGAGATTATTTGCCTTTGGTGTCCCTTTAAGTTTTACGAAGTGCTAAGAAATTCTTGAATTTTGCTTTCAGCAAAGTTTAGTGAATTTATTTGTGTATTTGACCATGAGATTTTCGCAAGCTGTAATTTCAAGCAATTGAACCTGATTAGCATCTTTGTGGTGGTGGTAGGCAGAGGTTTATGTGCAAAAGGCCAAATGAGCATTTGTCAGCAATAAAAAAAAAGTTTGCTTGTTGTTTACACAATGTCTTCCGTGAAGATTTCATGCATTATGTGGTGCTTTATTTCTTATAAATGTACTGTTGGGGTGCTTAAGGGCCATGAAAACATACTAATTTTGTACGCAAGAGCTATTGCAAACCCTGTATCCAATATTCGTTAGCATATATATATATATATATATATATATATATGTATATCGTACACGCTCATATCGACAATATTATAGAGTTGCTTTGTTATATCCAATAATTTGACATTTTTGCATGGTAAATCAGGGTTCAACTGTGCTATTTCTGTATTGTTCCCCTAGCTTATTCCATGGCTAGTGTATCACTGTGTCGTTTTGTTTCTCTACTCGGTACTTGCATTACAACCAATGATAAAACGAAAGTAATATACAGTTAACTGTCGATATAACGAACTTGAATATAATGAAATTCTAGATATAATGAAGTATTTAACATTCTATCATTTCCTGTCCATGAACACTATGTATATTGAAACTCAGCATAACAAAGTGTGTTTATACCCAATTCAGGCACGTACCCGCCCCCCCGACATTAAGACGCATACCCCCCCTCCCCGCCCACACGCCACCACTTCTCATACACATTCCTATAGCGCCGCCAAATCAATGTTGAAACTTGACAGCTATTCGGCGGTCAACACTTTGTTGCCTTTTTCACTCCTTTTGGATGGCGGTAGTTATCGGCATCCTTTGGGGTGTGAAGGCCAGTTCCCTCATCGATTCGGTGCCCACGCGATTAACTCGAGATGCATTTAGTTGTCACCATCTTTTCTACGGTCTTGTGCTTCGCTGTTGCTTCGTTCGTGCAGCGTTCTTCGTTTAGACTGATCCAGGTACCAAGAAAGGGATTCGGTTCGTGGTCAGCTGGTCTGTATGCACATGGAACGAGTTGCTGCCAGAGAAAACGCCAATTGCGTTTAATGTTTCCTTTTGCTTCATTATTTCCTCGAGTAACGGCTCGCCGCGACGCTGACAGGTTCTCGTAACCATATAACTGCGATACGGGTTAGATAAGGCGAAAAATAAAATAATGCGAAACAGCGTCCATCATGAAACCCTGCAATAACCCTTAAATCCATAAGCAACATGGATGTCATCCGTTACCTCGTCTGGTTTTTGCCTAATTGTAGAGCACTTTTTGTGCAAAATTGCCAACTGGAAACTAGATTTGTAAGGCGTTGAGAAATTAAGCGACCTAGTGAGGAATCCATTGTCGGCAACCGAGGCAACAGCCAAAGAGGAAGAAAAAGCAAAAGTTAACAAATTGAACCATTGTTTATGAAAATATTTATAGATCAACATCTTTTTATTTAAAGAGGATGTAGAAAAAACGCCGCCAGAAGTGCATAACAATTCCATGTGCTTCGAATGACGCTTCTACAGTTACCAGTCGAGCGGCCTGACGTAGCCACTTCTATGCTGTGCTTATATAAGTGTCTTGCCTAGCTTCCGCAGTGGGGATAGCACGTTTAGAATCGCAGCGTCCTGCGCCCTACGAGGTTGTGCTGGACTGGCAGCCAAGCATTGCTACGTAACTTCCCAAATAACAATACAAGTCGTTTGCAGCACTTAACTTGGTAGAGCATAAACGAGGGATCCAAAAGAACTGTGACGGTTCCTCAAATATATATTTCTCTATAGTTCTTCCAGAGCTCATTCAAAATACGCTACTGTAGTCGGATACAAATTATGTCTGCAGTGAAACCCCGCCCACGCCCTCATAACCGCCAGCCACTGTTCCTCCGGGAGGCTGGAAATAATTCGTACTTCAAACTTTTTCTGTTCCCCAAATAAGGTGGTAACCACAAAAATAAAATTATTAGCACGTAATTTTATACATTTTTCCTCGCCTATTACAGTTGAATGGCCAAACCCTAATTCTTTATTGAACTGAAATAACATGCTTGCTTTGCTGCCACTGTTTATTAAGTTTCGCTTTAGTTGGCAGTGAAGTTTCATGAGTAAAACGGGTTCAGCAGTGAAATGAAAGGCACCGCACACTTTTGAAGAGTGAAATGCTCAGACTCCATACACTTGGTCCGTGTCTGTAGCACACTTCATTGCTTCCGCCGATGAAAAGACTCTTCAAGAACAGCAGACGCTCTGGAGGTATCAAGTATGACTACATTTTGAAAAGGCCGCATGGTGACGATTTTGTTTGCTTCTGTAATTGGCTGGCGAAGTAACACAACCACGCGCGGTTTTTGTGCCTTGGTTTCCAACTGCTGTTTTTTTTTTTTTTAAGTTGTATTCTACTAAAGTAATCTTTGTTTTACATCTTGGCTTCTTTACTTCTTGGCAGTGTTCTTCCTGCGGTTCTTTCCTGCGCTTATTTCATTTCTCTTTCGTGGGTTTACGAGTTTTTATGGTGAATGGTGGACGTTATTCACATTTATTCTAGTAAAGTACACCCTCCCCCCTCATTTGCATAGAAGTTACCTTGGGTTGCCCCCTCCCCCCCGAAAAAACATCCTGCGTACGTGCCTGACACAATTTGAATATAACGAAATGTCACTGCCGCTGTGAAGGAATACCGAGGCACTAAATAGAAATTTCTGAGGACTCAGTTGGTCAAATGGTTGAAATACATGTGGCTGCTTAAGAACTTGCCTCTACAATTGTGCAACCCAGAGCGGCCACCAAAGCAGTACAGTGTCATGTTCCTTGTAAAGTAAAAATGTGACGAGATTCTATCACGCCCCATGTGTGACCTATCACACCCCATGTACCTGGAGCACTGTGTGCTGTAGGTACAAGTGAAAGGATGGAAGGGTGAGCCAAGAAGGATGCTGGCTTGATGAGCACACTCTTCCCGCGTGAGGAAGGGGAAAGGAGCGAGCTTCCGGTAACGCATGGGTGATTGGGGCAAGCGTTAACGTGCGTCTCCTTTTCTAGCGCAGCTGTGGCTGCGCATGGCCGTCAGTGTGGCTTGACTGCATACACAGCCTGTGTGCCCTGCTTTTGAGGTGACCTGCCACACGCGCAAAGACTGGGCGAGCTGAGATGGCGTGGCCCTGTGCACCGTCTTCGCTCTTTTAGTGATGGAGGTTGCGCAATCTCAAGTTTTGAAGATGCATCTAAGCAACAAGCAGACGAAGCATTTGTCTCCCGGCTGCTGGTGCTTTTCATGATAACATCGCCCCACTGTGACCAACACTACGAGCTGCGGGGGCAGAGTGTACATGAAAGCATGGCTGGCTTCGCTTTGTACCGCCAATGTGATGATACCGTCAACACGGTATGAAACCGTATGTTTCGTTGCTGACTCTCAAGTTGAACAAAACAATTGTTTTTTTTCATTCAAACCTGTTCTTGCCTATTTCGTCGTAATTTGGAGAATTTCGCAGCCCCTTCCGTGTAAGAGAAGTTCATCTGTGACTACTCATTCTGCATAAAGTATTGAATGTCAGTATAACAAAATTTGGTATAACAAAACAGTCTTCCTTATATGATGTGTACATCTATGCAGTTTTAAGGCCAACTTGCTGATCGACTAACCCAGCAACAATATCCACACATTTATGAAACCGCACCTTGTCACTAGCACAGCACCTTGTTTTGTTGTGACACCTTGTGTGGCATGTGCATTGTTGCAGAAGAAGCCTCTCTTCAAGCTACAAGCCCCCACATACGAATACCTGTTGTCGTTTATCAAGAATGAACCTGACGATGAAAATGACCCAGACTGGTGTCCCAACAGTGAAAGGAGCCAGGTAACCGCACGTTTCACCTTCATTACTCTGGACCAGTTCACAGTAATCTGCCCTGTGCTCAACAAATGCAACATTCAGATGTTTGCAGCAGTTGTTGTGCAACAGAATTATGAGGCGCTTTTATCACAACTAGGCTCTTTTATCACAACTACAGGGTTGCTAAAAAGAAATAGGTGAGGCTAGATTGCTGGTGTATATTTACGGATATTAGTTAGGATCACTTGCCTAGTTTACCATTCGTGACACCATGGACCAAGGAAATTCGTCGCCAAGTCCTAGCATTGTTGTTCCACATTATCGCATTCATGCATGTGCATCCCTAGCTACACACACAAGACTTGTGTCTCACCTCCATTCGTTTCCTACTCAACTAACATGCACAATCCTTCCCATTATCCTTGCCCAGGGTGCCCTCACATGGAATTGCTCATAGGTTGGGCCTTACTGTGAACTGAAGATTCATACTTGAGAAAGGACTAAAAACAATTGAAGCTGGTGATAGCCATAGGATCAATTTCTCTCAACTATAGTATTGGCTTCCTGTGACGTACAACACAAAAACCATTTGAGACAATTGGCACGTGAGTCGGGTCGTATACCATGTGAGAGTGCACCAATTTCTATTGGGTCACAGATAAAGGAATGAAACACAAGAATCGTAATCAACCATACCACTACTTTTTTCATGCGTCGTATCTAATGGCAGCAAGTTTCTTATAAAAGCAAGAGACTTGGTAGGGGTGGGGGAACGGCTTGTGATGACCAACCCTGTCCGTGCCAGGAGCCTCCAACGCTGACCCGCTGAGCAGATCTTCGACAACTGCCGACTCTGCTACACGTCTCCCTCAAATCTTTTGCCTCAATATATTGCGAAATGAAAACGCATATACAGCTGCATTCAAATGTTGCATTGGGGAGTGTTGTAACCGTGAGTGAATCTTTTTCACCTCTATGAATGGCCTTAGAAATGGTAAGCTGCCGTGTAAGAAGCGTCATTCAAAGCACTGTTGTGTGCATGAGTTTAGGGGAAGCTTCTCCCAAGAAGCTCCTATTCTGGTACATGGGAATGAAGAAATCATTTTGCTCAGCATGCACTGCGCCACATTTATTGTCATTTGTTGCATTTGAAAGAAAGTTCAAATCTGCCAACTGCTAGAGTAGATAATTTTACACCATTTTTTTTACAGAAATTGTTCAAAATCACATAATTTAACAAGTGTAGCACTGTGCTTGCAACTCTAACTTAAGCATAATGAAACATAACTTATGTAGCCTGCACTCGTTAGACATCTTAAGTGGACAAAATTGATATTTTGTGCAGCACTATGAAAACTCCACTAATTCACAAGTACTTTTGCAAAACCATCGTAAACATAAAAATATCATGTAAGCTGCTATATATTGTCGGTTATAGAGGCTATGACAGATGCAATTCTTTCTCAACTTGTCAATTTTCTGTAACTTCTATTGAAAAAAATTGAGGCCCTAGTTTGAAATTTCGGTTTGAGGCCCTAGGGTGAAATTTTGCTTCCTATGGTTGGTAGAATTCTGCTCTCTTATGTGCAGCAAATTTCATTCATACTAGCAGTTGTCTAACAAGAGCATTGCACTACTTCACATGTAAATATGAAAGTGAGAGTTGGCCCAGAGTTATAATCTCCTGGCTAAATCCACCTTCCTTTACACTGAATGTGCACCTTCCGATGAGATGAAGGCCAAAATCCAATCATTGCAACTGCATGTAAGCTGTCCATCAATTCCCACTTCCTTCTTCATGCCAACTTTATTCTTTCTATGCACCTCACCACTGGCACGCACACGTAATGGCTCTGTGCACACTGTACATAATGTAAGTACTTTGCATGTTGTGTTAGGGGGAGGGCACCTACGATGGGGGCTACTATCAGCCGCACCCCAAGGAAACAAGAAAGACGAGATCTCCAGGAAGAATACCAGCTAGTCGGTGGCCAAGGACGAGTGGTGTGCCGGACCACCGGTACTGCCACACTAAATGTGGCTGCAGTCTCCTTCAATGGTAGTCTCTACAGATTGAACTAAACTACACCGCCCCGCTGCATTGCGCTTTCTTATTGAAATCTGGAATGCTGTGATGGTTGAGCGAGGCCCGTCAGTGTTGCCACTGCAGTTGGAAAGTGGCTGCAACATTCTGTTGCTTAACCTGCAGTCGCATGTTTGATTCCCGCTGGCAACATTTTGATGGGTACCGTGCATTGGGTGCACGTTAAAGAATCCCAGGTGGTCAAAATTAATCCGGAGCCCCCCCACTATGGCGTGCCTCATAGTCGTATCATGGTTTTGGCACGTAAAAGTCCAGAATTTATTTGTAATTTCAACATTTCGGTGGGGACAAGATGGGAAAAAGATAAAGCTTGTGTATCATGTTTTGGGTGCAAATTGAGCGACCCATAGTGGTGAAAATTAATCCAGAGCCCTTCTCTTCAGCACCTCTCATAGCCTTTGGGTTGGTTTGTGATGTTAAATTGAATCACTCTTCTTTTGTTCCCTTCAGGCCAGCCGCAAGCGGAAGTTGCAGGAGCCTAAATCCATGAAGGTATGTTATTGCTCTTCTGTGCCTTGGAAGGGGGACTTCATTAATGGAGTTAGGGGAATCACTTTCGGCATGCATGCGCGTATAGGTAACTCCTGCACCACACCTCGCACTTGTCAGAAGAGGACAGGCAAAAATTTGTTCAAGCTCAAGCACTTTGCCAACACAGCGCTCCAGTCGAATCCAGATATGGATGTTTCTCTCGTGGAGAAACTGCAAAGCCAGGTACTACTTTGGTCTGCTTTGATATGCTGCCTGCAAAAAAAGAGGGAGAGAGAGAAAATGGCAAAATATTACTAGTGGTGCTACAGTGTTCTGGTGCTAAAGTCAGTTAAACTTATTAGTTTTCAAACCTGTCTTCGCACTTACTGAAGCTGTTGTTTGTTTTGAACATAAGCGTCTGCATATGCCTACTTTGTACGCATAGGTACATGCGTGTAATGTTGTACTGTAAGAAGGTAATGTTTACTTTTTTTGTTAATCATTCGATGCCTCTCTGAAGCATATTTGCAGTTAAGTGGCCCATTGCCACCAAAGGAGTGGCTCACTACCTCTGTCAAGGTGCTCAGTTCGATAGCTTTTGTGTGGCTGCTCCCTCCATGTTATCTGGGGAAAGTAAACTTGAAGTAAATGTGATGGCACTAATAAGGCCTGCAGTCAGTTTTGCTTGGGTCTTTTGCCAGGATCCCTGCATTTGTCATTTATCTAGAAGCAAAAGCTACAGAAATATTCAGCAGAGAGCATTGAACTGCTGACCTTGTTTGCATGAAGGCAGCTGAAGCACAGTACCAGCCGCATTCGCTCAGCGGCTGTGGCGTTCTGCTGCCGAGCACAAGGTTGCAGGCTTCAGTCCCAGCCACAGCGGCTGCACTTCGATGGGGGTGAAATGCGAAAATGCTCATTTAGTTAGATTTAAATGCACAATATAAAGAATTCCACATGGTCCACACAAGGAAGCAACAATTAATCCGAAGCCCTCCACTGAGGCATCCCTAGTAAACCACTGCAATTCCAAGACATTAAATTTTACAATTGGGGACCTTTAGAGGAATATTCATAGAATGATGATGGTGATAACTGAATTTTTATTTGGAAGCATAGAAGCAACCATGAAAAGCAAAGAAACAACTCTGTTAGTGAAGTTGATTGCACTTTCGACTGTCACAGACCAACTCACCTGCCCACAGCTTGCTTAGGGGTCCCCACAATGCATGCAGAGAGTGCCAGGCATAATGCGGAAGTGAAATGGTCTCAGAAAGTCATCAACCGAGAAAGCTGCCCTAGTGAGTATGGAAAACGCGAAAGCATGTGACAAGATCGAACCAATTAGCCACCAGAAGGCGAGCAAATATGCCTATCTTTTTAGGGGGAACAAGCATGTTATCTGGAGGAATTTTCATTCATTGCGCATTGGTTAATTAAATTTTTCGCTTCATTTGACCTTTACTGAAGATCCTTGTAACAAACAATGACATTCATACATAAGCTGAAGCTTCCATTGTTTTGTTCCTAAAAGAGAGCAGGTGTTGGATGAGTTGACCTCTGCTAATGTTCACACATACATTCGTGTAACCCATGGTATAGTTTTACCACATAAAGACTAGCGGGCATTTGAATGCAGCATTTCTGCATGAGATAAACAAGTACAGTTGCAAGGAAAAGAGAAAGGTATTTTCTGGTGCATCTGACGCAGGTCCTGGAACTATCTAGGTTGCAGGATGTCCACGATGAGCTGAAGAGAAAGACTGAAGAAGTGGAGACCTTGAAAAAGGTAGGATGCCACTTTCATTTACCATCACTATGTATGCTGAGTGCCAGCTGTCCGAGTCCTGTGTAGCACAGGGCGCCGTATGCAAGTTTAAAGAAATTGTGCAGAAACCTTCGAAGCTGATTGATTTGAGCAAGGCTTCTCGTAGTTTGACTGTCTGTGCAATCTGTCACTGCCGTTGAGCATCTAGTCTTTTGCGTTAAGCAGCTTCATGTGGTGTGTCACTCCCCACTAACCAATGGGCTACTACTTCGTTTGCAGCCATTTCTCTAGTGTTCCGCCATGCATGCCAACACAGAGAACTGGTGTAACCTGTGTCGCTGAGTTTTGTAACCCTTCCACGAACGAGCACAGGTGTGCATTCACTGCAACGGAAATGACGTTGTTACTGCTGCAACCAAACGTGTATCGTGCCCCGTGCATACTCTCCTCCTCTCCATCTCTCAGCATCTTGTCCATTGTCTTCCTCTCCACGCTTTCCTCTCCACGCTTTCCTCTTCCTCTTCACAGTCCAAACACTGAAGCATGAAAACTCGTTCCACTCTGGAAAGAAAGGTTTGACTTATTGAATTGGCACATAAATCGGGATAGGAATATGAGTGCATGACACTGATCACATACAATGGCAGTTAGCCTATTGGCACATGTGAAAGAATGTTGGATTGATTTCATTGCTCTTCTTCTGTCCATACTCTTTGGGGATGTAAGCAAAATTTTTGTTCTCATTGCTCTTTCTCCATGCACTTCCTTTATATGCAACTATTACTTTCAAATATATCCCCTTCAGGTGCCAATTCTGTCCCATAAGAATTTAGCTTTACCACGTTTCTTTCATCTTCATAACCATCAAAGGTCTACAGCTGCTAAGTGAATTAAGAATTTTTAATGCTTAGAGTTCCGTCAAGTTTACAGAATCTGGATTCGATGCAAAAACTCTTCAGGAATGCTGAGTATCACATACATTAACCATTTCATGTCGAACATACATGAAAAATACCTGTACAGCCACTTGAAAGATATTCCTGATGTACACCATAGAGAAATATGATGAAACAAGTGAACCCACTATGTGATCACACACTGACACCAAGAGATAGCATCCAGCAGTTTACTTTCCAACTCGTTTTGCTGATGTATTTGCAGCACACGTGCAATCAGAATTGGTTCGAAATGCATGGACACCTCTAAAATACATTATCAAAGTGTTGATGCACTATGTGGACATGCACAATTAAGTATAAACCCCATGCAAGCGATCTTGCACGCGACAGCGACAAGCGACGCGATGGAGATGGCTGTCGCGTTCGCTAGTCGCCCAGAAGTCAAGCTCCAAGCGAGCGACCGCTTCGCGCGACGGCTTTCCAGTGTTGCCGGTATGAGGGCAGCAATATAGGCGCCGAAACTAGCGTGACGCATGCTTTATTAACTTAAGTTGATGTATTTTACTGTAAAAAGCAGCATAAAATATTTCTGAAAGTCTTGCAATAGGTTCTTATCCTTGCATGTATAAAAATTCAATCGTTTCCTCGTTCCGTGCGACAGTCAGAAGTTCTGGAGTTATGTACATCCAGTTCCGGCTTTGCGCTATTGGCTAGTCGCGCATAGCACTTCCGGGCGACGAGCGACGAATTCTAGATTTGCAAAACCGAGCGATCGCGCGACAAGACCGAGCGATCTGTTCAAGCGACGGCCCGATCCGTCGCGCGAACCCGTCGCTCGTCGCTGTCGCGCACAAAATCGCGCCAATGGGGTTTAGCCTTTAAGTACGCCGCACCTGAAGGGGATATATACCATTCCTGAGCAAGTCGCAGTACATTTGTACCAATAGCTGCAGCCTTACTAACCCCGGTATATTTGTCCTCCCACTTTGACTGTTTATTCAAAGGGCACCTTTTTTTTCTTTCCAGAAAAGTTCTATAAAATATGACACACTCATTAGATTCGAGTGCGAAGCCAAAACTACAATAGGTGCTACCACGTCCCATCCCCCGATTTCGGATCCCGTCTACTATGGTGTGCAACACAAAGAAATAATGGATCTCAAATGGCATTTATGGCACTGTAGATAACAGGCTCAGGGCAGTCAAATAGTGATAAAGGCTTGGACTGTGATCACTAGTGATGTTCGGCCCACTGTGGCTTGGATGCAATACATTCTATTTTTCCAAGTGGGAGATGGCTTGGAAATGCAAAATGCTATTTCTGTCTCTTATTGTGAAAATCTGATGACGGAACGATCGAGGGTATTGCGTTATGAATTTTCTGAAGTATGGAAATTCGGGTGTGCATTTATCGAGGGCAACTGCCTATTTCGTTTCTGGCTGTAAGGAATTTGGTGTGCATTACAGTTGGACATATAAAAAAAAAGCATGAACACTAAATACAGTAACTGCATTTCCTTTCCTTCCATACAAGAAAGGTTGTAATATCTCCATTGGGATATGCTAGAAACTTTGCTGGATGACTTACAGAACCAATTCTTTAATAGAAACCTAAATTGCGGCTGCCATTACACCAATGTTTCATGAGTATACATTATAAATTGTCCTTTTGTTTGTCTCTGTTGCTGTTTTAGCATCAGCTGTAAAGCAGAGAATCTGTTTAAAGTCCTTATGAAGCAGTCTGTGGTTTAAAAAAAAGAAAACTGAACTGATACAGTAATATAACTTTTAGTGTTTGTACGAAAATTTAGTATTTCTTGGCTTTGGTTGTAGCATTGTTCAAATTTGAAGCTTGGCGAGTCTGCAGTAGCTCCAGTTCTTTGCCCATGTGCATTTTCGCTCATTGTACTATACAGTAACTCTATTGGTAGCATGTTATTCTTGTACCTTTTGAGAAATTGGAACGATTTTATATGGTTTTATGTGGCATTTGTGTAGCAGCTAATGTAGCTCTAAATCATAGTAGCATGCTTGGCTGGCACATAGTAGGCCCACAATCAATGGAATCCTGAGATAGTTATGATTTTCCGTTTTTCCCTTCTGTATTTAAATCTGCTATTTACATTGGTTACATTCAATGTCGCATGCCAATTTGAGCCTGAGAAAAGTTTAGAAAAGCTATTGCGTTGGTGTAAAGCTCACATACTTCAAGGTCTTGTGGGGGCAAGCGAAATTGAAGCTCAGCCTCTTTCATAAGGAGTCACAGAGCATAATGATCGTGAATCACTTGGGTGAGGCTGAGAGTGGTGTAGCAGTGAGAAGAGTGAGGTACATAATTCACCCACTGCCGATGTGGTACAGTGAAGGCATTGTTCATTGCTTGCAGGCACTCGCAAACTTCAAAGGCAGCCGCGTCGAGTTCTTCAAAGACCTCAGTTCTGCCAAAAAGATCAAGCGGAAGCCTCGAGCCGTAAGGGTTGTTTGTGATCCTGTTGGTGTTCTATTTGGTACACCCCCCTCCCTCCCGTGCATTGCTTTTCTGCTCATTGCTGGTAAACGGTGCAAAAAGACAGGGAAACGCATAATGCGGCATCCCTTTTTTGCAATGCACCTTGTTGCCCTGTTCAATAGTGCTTTATTACTAACCCAAGAAGATAACATATTATAACAGTTTCATCTAATAGAAAAATGTCATAGTTTATCTGCAGGTTTTGTAGTGTTCCTTGAAAGTGAAACTGTTTTACCCGGCGTAGTGACTTAGCAGCTATGATGTTGCGCTGCTAAACATTAAGTCGTGGGATCAAATTCCTCCCATGGCAGCCACATTACGATAGAGGTGAAATGCAAAAACACCCATGGTGCCATGCATTGGGTGGCCAATAAAGCTCTTTAGGTGGCCAACATTAACCCAGAGTGTCTTACTACACTGTTCCTCATAATAAGATTGTGGTTTTGGCAAATGAAACCTCAGAATTTAAAAAAAAGGAAATAAGACGTTTAAGTCTTCCAAAGCCCTTAAAGGGACACTAAAGGTAAATACTAAGTCGACATGGACTGTTTAAATACTATTCAAGACTCCTGGCAACGCTTGTTTCATGTCAAGAAAAGACTTAGTTTATGAGAAAATTGCATCTGAAGGGTCCGAACACCTCTATCGCAATTCAAGTATCCAGCCACCCGACCGGGGAATGGTGACGTACATGTGCCATTGCCGTCCTTTGCTGCCTTCAGTGAGTAAAACGGTGCCCGACAGACGGCGGTACGGATTTTTGCATGGAGCGCAAACGCGCAGCCATGGAGAAACCGAGCCAAGACAGAGCGGTGGATTCACTGCCACTGCAACTGCCTTTCATCAAGTGGCGTGGTCAGTTCGGGCTTCCCGATACATCACGTGGAAGGGGAGTTCTCTGCTACTTGCAGTTTGTGCGAGTTTCGCGAAACAGCGAAACCAGCGCAGCACTACGAGATAACGAAACTACTGAAACACGAAAGCACGGGCGGCGCAGAGTCGAGCAAAAGGATGGATAAGTGGGCTAGTTGGTGCGTGCTTTTAGCATTTTGTAGTTCCTGTGCGTTTTTAGCGCTCAAAGCTTTTATTATAATGCAGAGTCGAGCGAAAACAAAACCTTTCGACCGCCTGTGTTGTTGTCAAGGGTAATGTCAATCAGTTCTTTAAGAAATAATGAAATGAACTGGGCAAGTAGCATTTTCTTTCGTCTTATAAAGCTATGCAATGGTGTTTTTATAACGAGTAGCTGAGAACTAGTGACAGAGCTTAAATGAGCAGTACCTTCGTCATCCGGGGAGTCTCTAATTGTGTGCTGCATATACTGCAGTTTCTCGATTACTAAGGCTCTCTGTTTGTGACAATATTAACGCCTTAGAGATTATTTGCCTTTGGTGTCCCTTTAAGTTTTACGAAGTGCTAAGAAATTCTTGAATTTTGCTTTCAGCAAAGTTTAGTGAATTTATTTGTGTATTTGACCATGAGATTTTCGCAAGCTGTAATTTCAAGCAATTGAACCTGATTAGCATCTTTGTGGTGGTGGTAGGCAGAAGTTTATGTGCAAAAGGCCAAATGAGCATTTGTCAGCAATAAAAAAAAAGTTTGCTTGTTGTTTACACAATGTCTTCCGTGAAGATTTCATGCATTATGTGGTGCTTTATTTCTTATAAATGTACTGTTGGGGTGCTTAAAGGCCATGAAAACATACTAATTTTGTACGCAAGAGCTATTGCAAACCCTGTATCCAATATTCGTTAGCATATATATATATATATATATGTATGTATATCGTACACGCTCATATCGACAATATTATAGAGTTGCTTTGTTATATCCAATAATTTGACATTTTTGCATGGTAAATCAGGGTTCAACTGTGCTATTTCTGTATTGTTCCCCTAGCTTATTCCATGGCTAGTGTATCACTGTGTCGTTTTGTTTCTCTACTCGGTACTTGCATTACAACCAATGATAAAACGAAAGTAATATACAGTTAACTGTCGATATAACGAACTTGAATATAATGAAATTCTAGATATAATGAAGGATTTAACATTCTATCATTTCCTGTCCATGAACACTATGTATATTGAAACTCAGCATAACAAAGTGTGTTTATACCCAATTCAGGCACGTACCCGCCCCCCCGACATTAAGACGCATACCCCCCCTCCCCGCCCACACGCCACCACTTCTCATACACATTCCTATAGCGCCGCCAAATCAATGTTGAAACTTGACAGCTATTCGGCGGTCAACACTTTGTTGCCTTTTTCACTCCTTTTGGATGGCGGTAGTTATCGGCATCCTTTGGGGTGTGAAGGCCAGTTCCCTCATCGATTCGGTGCCCACGCGATTAACTCGAGATGCATTTAGTTGTCACCATCTTTTCTACGGTCTTGTGCTTCGCTGTTGCTTCGTTCGTGCAGCGTTCTTCGTTTAGACTGATCCAGGTACCAAGAAAGGGATTCGGTTCGTGGTCAGCTGGTCTGTATGCACATGGAACGAGTTGCTGCCAGAGAAAACGCCAATTGCGTTTAATGTTTCCTTTTGCTTCATTATTTCCTCGAGTAACGGCTCGCCGCGACGCTGACAGGTTCTCGTAACCATATAACTGCGATACGGGTTAGATAAGGCGAAAAATAAAATAATGCGAAACAGCGTCCATCATGAAACCCTGCAATAACCCTTAAATCCATAAGCAACATGGATGTCATCCGTTACCTCGTCTGGTTTTTGCCTAATTGTAGAGCACTTTTTGTGCAAAATTGCCAACTGGAAACTAGATTTGTAAGGCGTTGAGAAATTAAGCGACCTAGTGAGGAATCCATTGTCGGCAACCGAGGCAACAGCCAAAGAGGAAGAAAAAGCAAAAGTTAACAAATTGAACCATTGTTTATGAAAATATTTATAGATCAACATCTTTTTATTTAAAGAGGATGTAGAAAAAACGCCGCCAGAAGTGCATAACAATTCCATGTGCTTCGAATGACGCTTCTACAGTTACCAGTCGAGCGGCCTGACGTAGCCACTTCTATGCTGTGCTTATATAAGTGTCTTGCCTAGCTTCCGCAGTGGGGATAGCACGTTTAGAATCGCAGCGTCCTGCGCCCTACGAGGTTGTGCTGGACTGGCAGCCAAGCATTGCTACGTAACTTCCCAAATAACAATACAAGTCGTTTGCAGCACTTAACTTGGTAGAGCATAAACGAGGGATCCAAAAGAACTGTGACGGTTCCTCAAATATATATTTCTCTATAGTTCTTCCAGAGCTCATTCAAAATACGCTACTGTAGTCGGATACAAATTATGTCTGCAGTGAAACCCCGCCCACGCCCTCATAACCGCCAGCCACTGTTCCTCCGGGAGGCTGCAAATAATTCGTACTTCAAACTTTTTCTGTTCCCCAAATAAGGTGGTAACCACAAAAATAAAATTATTAGCACGTAATTTTATACATTTTTCCTCGCCTATTACAGTTGAATGGCCAAACCCTAATTCTTTATTGAACTGAAATAACATGCTTGCTTTGCTGCCACTGTTTATTAAGTTTCGCTTTAGTTGGCAGTGAAGTTTCATGAGTAAAACGGGTTCAGCAGTGAAATGAAAGGCACCGCACACTTTTGAAGAGTGAAATGCTCAGACTCCATACACTTGGTCCGTGTCTGTAGCACACTTCATTGCTTCCGCCGATGAAAAGACTCTTCAAGAACAGCAGACGCTCTGGAGGTATCAAGTATGACTACATTTTGAAAAGGCCGCATGGTGACGATTTTGTTTGCTTCTGTAATTGGCTGGCGAAGTAACACAACCACGCGCGGTTTTTGTGCCTTGGTTTCCAACTGCTGTTTTTTTTTTTTAAGTTGTATTCTACTAAAGTAATCTTTGTTTTACATCTTGGCTTCTTTACTTCTTGGCAGTGTTCTTCCTGCGGTTCTTTCCTGCGCTTATTTCATTTCTCTTTCGTGGGTTTACGAGTTTTTATGGTGAATGGTGGACGTTATTCACATTTATTCTAGTAAAGTACACCCTCCCCCCTCATTTGCATAGAAGTTACCTTGGGTTGCCCCCTCCCCCCCGAAAAAACATCCTGCGTACGTGCCTGACACAATTTGAATATAACGAAATGTCACTGCCGCTGTGAAGGAATACCGAGGCACTAAATAGAAATTTCTGAGGACTCAGTTGGTCAAATGGTTGAAATACATGTGGCTGCTTAAGAACTTGCCTCTACAATTGTGCAACCCAGAGCGGCCACCAAAGCAGTACAGTGTCATGTTCCTTGTAAAGTAAAAATGTGACGAGATTCTATCACGCCCCATGTGTGACCTATCACACCCCATGTACCTGGAGCACTGTGTGCTGTAGGTACAAGTGAAAGGATGGAAGGGTGAGCCAAGAAGGATGCTGGCTTGATGAGCACACTCTTCCCGCGTGAGGAAGGGGAAAGGAGCGAGCTTCCGGTAACGCATGGGTGATTGGGGCAAGCGTTAACGTGCGTCTCCTTTTCTAGCGCAGCTGTGGCTGCGCATGGCCGTCAGTGTGGCTTGACTGCATACACAGCCTGTGTGCCCTGCTTTTGAGGTGACCTGCCACACGCGCAAAGACTGGGCGAGCTGAGATGGCGTGGCCCTGTGCACCGTCTTCGCTCTTTTAGTGATGGAGGTTGCGCAATCTCAAGTTTTGAAGATGCATCTAAGCAACAAGCAGACGAAGCATTTGTCTCCCGGCTGCTGGTGCTTTTCATGATAACATCGCCCCACTGTGACCAACACTACGAGCTGCGGGGGCAGAGTGTACATGAAAGCATGGCTGGCTTCGCTTTGTACCGCCAATGTGATGATACCGTCAACACGGTATGAAACCGTATGTTTCGTTGCTGACTCTCAAGTTGAACAAAACAATTGTTTTTTTTCATTCAAACCTGTTCTTGCCTATTTCGTCGTAATTTGGAGAATTTCGCAGCCCCTTCCGTGTAAGAGAAGTTCATCTGTGACTACTCATTCTGCATAAAGTATTGAATGTCAGTATAACAAAATTTGGTATAACAAAACAGTCTTCCTTATATGATGTGTACATCTATGCAGTTTTAAGGCCAACTTGCTGATCGACTAACCCAGCAACAATATCCACACATTTATGAAACCGCACCTTGTCACTAGCACAGCACCTTGTTTTGTTGTGACACCTTGTGTGGCATGTGCATTGTTGCAGAAGAAGCCTCTCTTCAAGCTACAAGCCCCCACATACGAATACCTGTTGTCGTTTATCAAGAATGAACCTGACGATGAAAATGACCCAGACTGGTGTCCCAACAGTGAAAGGAGCCAGGTAACCGCACGTTTCACCTTCATTACTCTGGACCAGTTCACAGTAATCTGCCCTGTGCTCAACAAATGCAACATTCAGATGTTTGCAGCAGTTGTTGTGCAACAGAATTATGAGGCGCTTTTATCACAACTAGGCTCTTTTATCACAACTACAGGGTTGCTAAAAAGAAATAGGTGAGGCTAGATTGCTGGTGTATATTTACGGATATTAGTTAGGATCACTTGCCTAGTTTACCATTCGTGACACCATGGACCAAGGAAATTCGTCGCCAAGTCCTAGCATTGTTGTTCCACATTATCGCATTCATGCATGTGCATCCCTAGCTACACACACAAGACTTGTGTCTCACCTCCATTCGTTTCCTACTCAACTAACATGCACAATCCTTCCCATTATCCTTGCCCAGGGTGCCCTCACATGGAATTGCTCATAGGTTGGGCCTTACTGTGAACTGAAGATTCATACTTGAGAAAGGACTAAAAACAATTGAAGCTGGTGATAGCCATAGGATCAATTTCTCTCAACTATAGTATTGGCTTCCTGTGACGTACAACACAAAAACCATTTGAGACAATTGGCACGTGAGTCGGGTCGTATACCATGTGAGAGTGCACCAATTTCTATTGGGTCACAGATAAAGGAATGAAACACAAGAATCGTAATCAACCATACCACTACTTTTTTCATGCGTCGTATCTAATGGCAGCAAGTTTCTTATAAAAGCAAGAGACTTGGTAGGGGTGGGGGAACGGCTTGTGATGACCAACCCTGTCCGTGCCAGGAGCCTCCAACGCTGACCCGCTGAGCAGATCTTCGACAACTGCCGACTCTGCTACACGTCTCCCTCAAATCTTTTGCCTCAATATATTGCGAAATGAAAACGCATATAGAGCTGCATTCAAATGTTGCATTGGGGAGTGTTGTAACCGTGAGTGAATCTTTTTCACCTCTATGAATGGCCTTAGAAATGGTAAGCTGCCGTGTAAGAAGCGTCATTCAAAGCACTGTTGTGTGCATGAGTTTAGGGGAAGCTTCTCCCAAGAAGCTCCTATTCTGGTGCATGGGAATGAAGAAATCATTTTGCTCAGCATGCACTGCGCCACATTTATTGTCATTTGTTGCATTTGAAAGAAAGTTCAAATCTGCCAACTGCTAGAGTAGATAATTTTACACCATTTTTTTTACAGAAATTGTTCAAAATCACATAATTTAACAAGTGTAGCACTGTGCTTGCAACTCTAACTTAAGCATAATGAAACATAACTTATGTAGCCTGCACTCGTTAGACATCTTAAGTGGACAAAATTGATATTTTGTGCAGCACTATGAAAACTCCACTAATTCACAAGTACTTTTGCAAAACCATCGTAAACATAAAAATATCATGTAAGCTGCTATATATTGTCGGTTATAGAGGCTATGACAGATGCAATTCTTTCTCAACTTGTCAATTTTCTGTAACTTCTATTGAAAAAAATTGCGGCCCTAGTTTGAAATTTCGGTTTGAGGCCCTAGGGTGAAATTTTGCTTCCTATGGTTGGTAGAATTCTGCTCTCTTATGTGCAGCAAATTTCATTCATACTAGCAGTTGTCTAACAAGAGCATTGCACTACTTCACATGTAAATATGAAAGTGAGAGTTGGCCCAGAGTTATAATCTCCTGGCTAAATCCACCTTCCTTTACACTGAATGTGCACCTTCCGATGAGATGAAGGCCAAAATCCAATCATTGCAACTGCATGTAAGCTGTCCATCAATTCCCACTTCCTTCTTCATGCCAACTTTATTCTTTCTATGCACCTCACCACTGGCACGCACACGTAATGGCTCTGTGCACACTGTACATAATGTAAGTACTTTGCATGTTGTGTTAGGGGGAGGGCACCTACGATGGGGGCTACTATCAGCCGCACCCCAAGGAAACAAGAAAGACGAGATCTCCAGGAAGAATACCAGCTAGTCGGTGGCCAAGGACGAGTGGTGTGCCGGACCACCGGTACTGCCACACTAAATGTGGCTGCAGTCTCCTTCAATGGTAGTCTCTACAGATTGAACTAAACTACACCGCCCCGCTGCATTGCGCTTTCTTATTGAAATCTGGAATGCTGTGATGGTTGAGCGAGGCCCGTCGGTGTTGCCACTGCAGTTGGAAAGTGGCTGCAACATTCTGTTGCTTAGCCTGCAGTCGCATGTTTGATTCCCGCTGGCAACATTTTGATGGGTACCGTGCATTGGGTGCACGTTAAAGAATCCCAGGTGGTCAAAATTAATCCGGAGCCCCCCCACTATGGCGTGCCTCATAGTCGTATCATGGTTTTGGCACGTAAAAGTCCAGAATTTATTTGTAATTTCAACATTTCGGTGGGGACAAGATGGGAAAAAGATAAAGCTTGTGTATCATGTTTTGGGTGCAAATTGAGCGACCCATAGTGGTGAAAATTAATCCAGAGCCCTTCTCTTCAGCACCTCTCATAGCCTTTGGGTTGGTTTGTGATGTTGAATTGAATCACTCTTCTTTTGTTCCCTTCAGGCCAGCCGCAAGCGGAAGTTGCAGGAGCCTAAATCCATAAAGGTATGTTATTGCTCTTCTGTGCCTTGGAAGGGGGACTTCATTAATGGAGTTAGGGGAATCACTTTCGGCATGCATGCGCGTATAGGTAACTCCTGCACCACACCTCGCACTTGTCAGAAGAGGACAGGCAAAAATTAGTTCAAGCTCAAGCACATTGCCAACACAGCGCTCCAGTCGAATCCAGATATGGATGTTTCTCTCGTGGAGAAACTGCAAAGCCAGGTACTACTTTGGTCTGCTTTGATATGCTGCCTGCAAAAAAAGAGGGAGAGAGAGAAAATGGCAAAATATTACTAGTGGTGCTACAGTGTTCTGGTGCTAAAGTCAGTTAAACTTATTAGTTTTCAAACCTGTCTTCGCACTTACTGAAGCTGTTGTTTGTTTTGAACATAAGCGTCTGCATATGCCTACTTTGTACGCATAGGTACATGCGTGTAATGTTGTACTGTAAGAAGGTAATGTTTACTTTTTTTGTTAATCATTCGATGCCTCTCTGAAGCATATTTGCAGTTAAGTGGCCCATTGCCACCAAAGGAGTGGCTCACTACCTCTGTCAAGGTGCTCAGTTCGATAGCTTTTGTGTGGCTGCTCCCTCCATGTTATCTGGGGAAAGTAAACTTGAAGTAAATGTGATGGCACTAATAAGGCCTGCAGTCAGTTTTGCTTGGGTCTTTTGCCAGGATCCCTGCATTTGTCATTTATCTAGAAGCAAAAGCTACAGAAATATTCAGCAGAGAGCATTGAACTGCTGACCTTGTTTGCATGAAGGCAGCTGAAGCACAGTACCAGCCGCATTCGCTCAGCGGCTGTGGCGTTCTGCTGCCGAGCACAAGGTTGCAGGCTTCAGTCCCAGCCACAGCGGCTGCACTTCGATGGGGGTGAAATGCGAAAATGCTCATTTAGTTAGATTTAAATGCACAATATAAAGAATTCCACATGGTCCACACAAGGAAGCAACAATTAATCCGAAGCCCTCCACTGAGGCATCCCTAGTAAACCACTGCAATTCCAAGACATTAAATTTTACAATTGGGGACCTTTAGAGGAATATTCATAGAATGATGATGGTGATAACTGAATTTTTATTTGGAAGCATAGAAGCAACCATGAAAAGCAAAGAAACAACTCTGTTAGTGAAGTTGATTGCATTTTCGACTTCGACTGTCACAGACCAACTCACCTGCTCACAGCTTGCTTAGGGGTCCCCACAATGCATGCAGAGAGTGCCAGGCATAATGCGGAAGTGAAATGGTCTCAGAAAGTCATCAACCGAGAAAGCTGCCCTAGTGAGTATGGAAAACGCGAAAGCATGTGACAAGATCGAACCAATTAGCCACCAGAAGGCGAGCAAATATGCCTATCTTTTTAGGGGGAACAAGCATGTTATCTGGAGGAATTTTCATTCATTGCGCATTGGTTAATTAAATTTTTCGCTTCATTTGACCTTTACTGAAGATCCTTGTAACAAACAATGACATTCATACATAAGCTGAAGCTTCCATTGTTTTGTTCCTAAAAGAGAGCAGGTGTTGGATGAGTTGACCTCTGCTAATGTTCACACATACATTTGTGTAACCCATGGTATAGTTTTACCACATAAAGACTAGCGGGCATTTGAATGCAGCATTTCTGCATGAGATAAACAAGTACAGTTGCAAGGAAAAGAGAAAGGTATTTTCTGGTGCATCTGACGCAGGTCCTGGAACTATCTAGGTTGCAGGATGTCCACGATGAGCTGAAGAGAAAGACTGAAGAAGTGGAGACCTTGAAAAAGGTAGGATGCCACTTTCATTTACCATCACTATGTATGCTGAGTGCCAGCTGTCCGAGTCCTGTGTAGCACAGGGCGCCGTATGCAAGTTTAAAGAAATTGTGCAGAAACCTTCGAAGCTGATTGATTTGAGCAAGGCTTCTCGTAGTTTGACTGTCTGTGCAATCTGTCACTGCCGTTGAGCATCTAGTCTTTTGCGTTAAGCAGCTTCATGTGGTGTGTCACTCCCCACTAACCAATGGGCTACTACTTCGTTTGCAGCCATTTCTCTAGTGTTCCGCCATGCATGCCAACACAGAGAACTGGTGTAACCTGTGTCGCTGAGTTTTGTAACCCTTCCACGAACGAGCACAGGTGTGCATTCACTGCAACGGAAATGACGTTGTTACTGCTGCAACCAAACGTGTATCGTGCCCCGTGCATACTCTCCTCCTCTCCATCTCTCAGCATCTTGTCCATTGTCTTCCTCTCCACGCTTTCCTCTCCACGCTTTCCTCTTCCTCTTCACAGTCCAAACACTGAAGCATGAAAACTCGTTCCACTCTGGAAAGAAAGGTTTGACTTATTGAATTGGCACATAAATCGGGATAGGAATATGAGTGCATGACACTGATCACATACAATGGCAGTTAGCCTATTGGCACATGTGAAAGAATGTTGGATTGATTTCATTGCTCTTCTTCTGTCCATACTCTTTGGGGATGTAAGCAAAATTTTTGTTCTCATTGCTCTTTCTCCATGCACTTCCTTTATATGCAACTATTACTTTCAAATATATCCCCTTCAGGTGCCAATTCTGTCCCATAAGAATTTAGCTTTACCACGTTTCTTTCATCTTCATAACCATCAAAGGTCTACAGCTGCTAAGTGAATTAAGAATTTTTAATGCTTAGAGTTCCGTCAAGTTTACAGAATCTGGATTCGATGCAAAAACTCTTCAGGAATGCTGAGTATCACATACATTAACCATTTCATGTCGAACATACATGAAAAATACCTGTACAGCCACTTGAAAGATATTCCTGATGTACACCATAGAGAAATATGATGAAACAAGTGAACCCACTATGTGATCACACACTGACACCAAGAGATAGCATCCAGCAGTTTACTTTCCAACTCGTTTTGCTGATGTATTTGCAGCACACGTGCAATCAGAATTGGTTCGAAATGCATGGACACCTCTGAAATACATTATCAAAGTGTTGATGCACTATGTGGACATGCACAATTAAGTACGCCGCACCTGAAGGGGATATATACCATTCCTGAGCAAGTCGCAGTACATTTGTACCAATAGCTGCAGCCTTACTAACCCCGGTATATTTGTCCTCCCACTTTGACTGTTTATTCAAAGGGCACCTTTTTTTTCTTTCCAGAAAAGTTCTATAAAATATGACACACTCATTAGATTCGAGTGCGAAGCCAAAACTACAATAGGTGCTACCACGTCCCATCCCCCGATTTCGGATCCCGTCTACTATGGTGTGCAACACAAAGAAATAATGGATCTCAAATGGCATTTATGGCACTGTAGATAACAGGCTCAGGGCAGTCAAATAGTGATAAAGGCTTGGACTGTGATCACTAGTGATGTTCGGCCCACTGTGGCTTGGATGCAATACATTCTATTTTTCCAAGTGGGAGATGGCTTGGAAATGCAAAATGCTATTTCTGTCTCTTATTGTGAAAATCTGATGACGGAACGATCGAGGGTATTGCGTTATGAATTTTCTGAAGTATGGAAATTCGGGTGTGCATTTATCGAGGGCAACTGCCTATTTCGTTTCTGGCTGTAAGGAATTTGGTGTGCGTTACAGTTGGACATATAAAAAAAGCATGAACACTAAATACAGTAACTGCGTTTACTTTCCTTCCATACGAGAAAGGTGCTAGTATCTCCATTGGGATATGCTAGAAGTCCTGCTGGATGAGTTATAGAACCAATTCTATAACAGAAACGTAAATTGCGGCTGCCATTACACAAATGTTTAATGAGTATACATTATAAATTGTCCTTTTGTTTGTCTCTGTTGCTGTTTTAGCATCAGCTGTAAAGCAGAGAATCTGTTTAAAGTCCTTATGAAGCAGTCTGTGGTTTAAAAAAAAGAAAACTGAACTGATACAGTAATATAACTTTTAGTGTTTGTACGAAAATTTAGTATTTCTTGGCTTTGGTTGTAGCATTGTTCAAATTTGAAGCTTGGCGAGTCTGCAGTAGCTCCAGTTCTTTGCCCATGTGCATTTTCGCTCATTGTACTATACAGTAACTCTATTGGTAGCATGTTATTCTTGTACCTTTTGAGAAATTGGAACGGTTTTATATGGTTTTATGTGGCATTTGTGTAGCAGCTAATGTAGCTCTAAATCATAGTAGCATGCTTGGCTGGCACATAGTAGGCCCACAATCAATGGAATCCTGAGATAGTTATGATTTTCCTTTTTTCCCTTCTGTATTTAAATCTGCTATTTACATTGGTTACATTCAATGTCGCATGCCAATTTGAGCCTGAGAAAAGTTTAGAAAAGCTATTGCGTTGGTGTAAAGCTCACATACTTCAAGGTCTTGTGGGGGCAAGCGAAATTGAAGCTCAGCCTCTTTCATAAGGAGTCACAGAGCATAATGATCGTGAATCACTTGGGTGAGGCTGAGAGTGGTGTAGCAGTGAGAAGAGTGAGGTACATAATTCACCCACTGCCGATGTGGTACAGTGAAGGCATTGTTCATTGCTTGCAGGCACTCGCAAACTTCAAAGGCAGCCGCGTCGAGTTCTTCAAAGACCTCAGTTCTGCCAAAAAGATCAAGCGGAAGCCTCGAGCCGTAAGGGTTGTTTGTGATCCTGTTGGTGTTCTATTTGGTACACCCCCCTCCCTCCCGTGCATTGCTTTTCTGCTCATTGCTGGTAAACGGTGCAAAAAGACAGGGAAACGCATAATGCGGCATCCCTTTTTTGCAATGCACCTTGTTGCCCTGTTCAATAGTGCTTTATTACTAACCCAAGAAGATAACATATTTTAACAGTTTCATCTAATAGAAAAATGTCATAGTTTATCTGCAGGTTTTGTAGTGTTCCTTGAAAGTGAAACTGTTTTACCCGGCGTAGTGGCTTAGCAGCTATGATGTTGCACTGCTAAACATTAAGTCGTGGGATCAAATTCCTCCCATGGCAGCCACATTACGATAGAGGTGAAATGCAAAAACACCCATGGTGCCATGCATTGGGTGGCCAATAAAGCTCTTTAGGTGGCCAACATTAACCCAGAGTGTCTTACTACACTGTTCCTCATAATAAGATTGTGGTTTTGGCAAATGAAACCTCAGAATTTAAAAAAAAGGAAATAAGACGTTTAAGTCTTCCAAAGCCCTTAAAGGGACACTAAAGGTAAATACTAAGTCGACATGGACTGTTTAAATACTATTCAAGACTCCTGGCAACGCTTGTTTCATGTCAAGAAAAGACTTAGTTTATGAGAAAATTGCATCTGAAGGGTCCGAACACCTCTATCGCAATTCAAGTATCCAGCCACCCGACCGGGGAATGGTGACGTACATGTGCCATTGCCGTCCTTTGCTGCCTTCAGTGAGTAAAACGGTGCCCGACAGACGGCGGTACGGATTTTTGCATGGAACGCAAACGCGCAGCCCTGGAGAAACCGAGCCAAGACAGAGCGGTGGATTCACTGCCACTGCAACTGCCTTTCATCAAGTGGCGTGGTCAGTTCGGGCTTCCCGATACATCACACGGAAGGGGAGTTCTCTGCTACTTGCAGTTTGTGCGAGTTTCGCGAAACAGCGAAACCAGCGCAGCACTACGAGATAACGAAACTACTGAAACACGAAAGCACGGGCGGCGCAGAGTCGAGCAAAAGGATGGATAAGTGGGCTAGTTGGTGCGTGCTTTTAGCATTTTGTAGTTCCTGTGCGTTTTTAGCGCTCAAAGCTTTTATTATAATGCAGAGTCGAGCGAAAACAAAACCTTTCGACCGCCTGTGTTGTTGTCAAGGGTAATGTCAATCAGTTCTTTAAGAAATAATGAAATGAACTGGGCAAGTAGCATTTTCTTTCGTCTTATAAAGCTATGCAATGGTGTTTTTATAACGAGTAGCTGAGAACTAGTGACAGAGCTTAAATGAGCAGTACCTTCGTCATCCGGGGAGTCTCTAATTGTGTGCTGCATATACTGCAGTTTCTCGATTACTAAGGCTCTCTGTTTGTGACAATATTAACGCCTTAGAGATTATTTGCCTTTGGTGTCCCTTTAAGTTTTACGAAGTGCTAAGAAATTCTTGAATTTTGCTTTCAGCAAAGTTTAGTGAATTTATTTGTGTATTTGACCATGAGATTTTCGCAAGCTGTAATTTCAAGCAATTGAACCTGATTAGCATCTTTGTGGTGGTGGTAGGCAGAAGTTTATGTGCAAAAGGCCAAATGAGCATTTGTCAGCAATAAAAAAAAAGTTTGCTTGTTGTTTACACAATGTCTTCCGTGAAGATTTCATGCATTATGTGGTGCTTTATTTCTTATAAATGTACTGTTGGGGTGCTTAAAGGCCATGAAAACATACCAATTTTGTACGCAAGAGCTATTGCAAACCCTGTATCCAATATTCGTTAGCATATATATATATATATATATGTATATATATCGTACACGCTCATATCGACAATATTATAGAGTTGCTTTGTTATATCCAATAATTTGACATTTTTGCATGGTAAATCAGGGTTCAACTGTGCTATTTCTGTATTGTTCCCCTAGCTTATTCCAATGCTAGTGTATCACTGTGTCGTTTTGTTTCTCTACTCGGTACTTGCATTACAACCAATGATAAAACGAAAGTAATATACAGTTAACTGTCGATATAACGAACTTGAATATAATGAAATTCTAGATATAATGAAGTATTTAACATTCTATCATTTCCTGTCCATGAACACTATGTATATTGAAACTCAGCATAACAAAGTGTGTTTATACCCAATTCAGGCACGTACCCGCCCCCCCGACATTAAGACGCATACCCCCCCTCCCCGCCCACACGCCACCACTTCTCATACACATTCCTATAGCGCCGCCAAATCAATGTTGAAACTTGACAGCTATTCGGCGGTGAACACTTTGTTGCCTTTTTCACTCCTTTTGGATGGCGGTAGTTATCGGCATCCTTTGGGGTGTGAAGGCCAGTTCCCTCATCGATTCGGTGCCCACGCGATTAACTCGAGATGCATTTAGTTGTCACCATCTTTTCTACGGTCTTGTGCTTCGCTGTTGCTTCGTTCGTGCAGCGTTCTTCGTTTAGACTGATCCAGGTACCAAGAAAGGGATTCGGTTCGTGGTCAGCTGGTCTGTATGCACATGGAACGAGTTGCTGCCAGAGAAAACGCCAATTGCGTTTAATGTTTCCTTTTGCTTCATTATTTCCTCGAGTAACGGCTCGCCGCGACGCTGACAGGTTCTCGTAACCATATAACTGCGATACGGGTTAGATAAGGCGAAAAATAAAATAATGCGAAACAGCGTCCATCATGAAACCCTGCAATAACCCTTAAATCCATAAGCAACATGGATGTCATCCGTTACCTCGTCTGGTTTTTGCCTAATTGTAGAGCACTTTTTGTGCAAAATTGCCAACTGGAAACTAGATTTGTAAGGCGTTGAGAAATTAAGCGACCTAGTGAGGAATCCATTGTCGGCAACCGAGGCAACAGCCAAAGAGGAAGAAAAAGCAAAAGTTAACAAATTGAACCATTGTTTATAAAAATACTTATAGATCAACATCTTTTTATTTAAAGAGGATGTAGAAAAAACGCCGCCAGAAGTGCATAACAATTCCATGTGCTTCGAATGACGCTTCTACAGTTACCAGTCGAGCGGCCTGACGTAGCCACTTCTATGCTGTGCTTATATAAGTGTCTTGCCTAGCTTCCGCAGTGGGGATAGCACGTTTAGAATCGCAGCGTCCTGCGCCCTACGAGGTTGTGCTGGACTGGCAGCCAAGCATTGCTACGTAACTTCCCAAATAACAATACAAGTCGTTTGCAGCACTTAACTTGGTAGAGCATAAACGAGGGATCCAAAAGAACTGTGACGGTTCCTCAAATATATATTTCTCTATAGTTCTTCCAGAGCTCATTCAAAATACGCTACTGTAGTCGGATACAAATTATGTCTGCAGTGAAACCCCGCCCACGCCCTCATAACCGCCAGCCACTGTTCCTCCGGGAGGCTGCAAATAATTCGTACTTCAAACTTTTTCTGTTCCCCAAATAAGGTGGTAACCACAAAAATAAAATTATTAGCACGTAATTTTATACATTTTTCCTCGCCTATTACAGTTGAATGGCCAAACCCTAATTCTTTATTGAACTGAAATAACATGCTTGCTTTGCTGCCACTGTTTATTAAGTTTCGCTTTAGTTGGCAGTGAAGTTTCATGAGTAAAACGGGTTCAGCAGTGAAATGAAAGGCACCGCACACTTTTGAAGAGTGAAATGCTCAGACTCCATACACTTGGTCCGTGTCTGTAGCACACTTCATTGCTTCCGCCGATGAAAAGACTCTTCAAGAACAGCAGACGCTCTGGAGGTATCAAGTATGACTACATTTTGAAAAGGCCGCATGGTGACGATTTTGTTTGCTTCTGTAATTGGCTGGCGAAGTAACACAACCACGCGCGGTTTTTGTGCCTTGGTTTCCAACTGCTGTTTTTTTTTTTTTTAAGTTGTATTCTACTAAAGTAATCTTTGTTTTACATCTTGGCTTCTTTACTTCTTGGCAGTGTTCTTCCTGCGGTTCTTTCCTGCGCTTATTTCATTTCTCTTTCGTGGGTTTACGAGTTTTTATGGTGAATGGTGGACGTTATTCACATTTATTCTAGTAAAGTACACCCTCCCCCCTCATTTGCATAGAAGTTACCTTGGGTTGCCCCCTCCCCCCCCGAAAAAACATCCTGCGTACGTGCCTGACACAATTTGAATATAACGAAATGTCACTGCCGCTGTGAAGGAATACCGAGGCACTAAATAGAAATTTCTGAGGACTCAGTTGGTCAAATGGTTGAAATACATGTGGCTGCTTAAGAACTTGCCTCTACAATTGTGCAACCCAGAGCGGCCACCAAAGCAGTACAGTGTCATGTTCCTTGTAAAGTAAAAATGTGACGAGATTCTATCACGCCCCATGTGTGACCTATCACACCCCATGTACCTGGAGCACTGTGTGCTGTAGGTACAAGTGAAAGGATGGAAGGGTGAGCCAAGAAGGATGCTGGCTTGATGAGCACACTCTTCCCGCGTGAGGAAGGGGAAAGGAGCGAGCTTCCGGTAACGCATGGGTGATTGGGGCAAGCGTTAACGTGCGTCTCCTTTTCTAGCGCAGCTGTGGCTGCGCATGGCCGTCAGTGTGGCTTGACTGCATACACAGCCTGTGTGCCCTGCTTTTGAGGTGACCTGCCACACGCGCAAAGACTGGGCGAGCTGAGATGGCGTGGCCCTGTGCACCGTCTTCGCTCTTTTAGTGATGGAGGTTGCGCAATCTCAAGTTTTGAAGATGCATCTAAGCAACAAGCAGACGAAGCATTTGTCTCCCGGCTGCTGGTGCTTTTCATGATAACATCGCCCCACTGTGACCAACACTACGAGCTGCGGGGGCAGAGTGTACATGAAAGCATGGCTGGCTTCGCTTTGTACCGCCAATGTGATGATACCGTCAACACGGTATGAAACCGTATGTTTCGTTGCTGACTCTCAAGTTGAACAAAACAATTGTTTTTTTTCATTCAAACCTGTTCTTGCCTATTTCGTCGTAATTTGGAGAATTTCGCAGCCCCTTCCGTGTAAGAGAAGTTCATCTGTGACTACTCATTCTGCATAAAGTATTGAATGTCAGTATAACAAAATTTGGTATAACAAAACAGTCTTCCTTATATGATGTGTACATCTATGCAGTTTTAAGGCCAACTTGCTGATCGACTAACCCAGCAACAATATCCACACATTTATGAAACCGCACCTTGTCACTAGCACAGCACCTTGTTTTGTTGTGACACCTTGTGTGGCATGTGCATTGTTGCAGAAGAAGCCTCTCTTCAAGCTACAAGCCCCCACATACGAATACCTGTTGTCGTTTATCAAGAATGAACCTGACGATGAAAATGACCCAGACTGGTGTCCCAACAGTGAAAGGAGCCAGGTAACCGCACGTTTCACCTTCATTACTCTGGACCAGTTCACAGTAATCTGCCCTGTGCTCAACAAATGCAACATTCAGATGTTTGCAGCAGTTGTTGTGCAACAGAATTATGAGGCGCTTTTATCACAACTAGGCTCTTTTATCACAACTACAGGGTTGCTAAAAAGAAATAGGTGAGGCTAGATTGCTGGTGTATATTTACGGATATTAGTTAGGATCACTTGCCTAGTTTACCATTCGTGACACCATGGACCAAGGAAATTCGTCGCCAAGTCCTAGCATTGTTGTTCCACATTATCGCATTCATGCATGTGCATCCCTAGCTACACACACAAGACTTGTGTCTCACCTCCATTCGTTTCCTACTCAACTAACATGCACAATCCTTCCCATTATCCTTGCCCAGGGTGCCCTCACATGGAATTGCTCATAGGTTGGGCCTTACTGTGAACTGAAGATTCATACTTGAGAAAGGACTAAAAACAATTGAAGCTGGTGATAGCCATAGGATCAATTTCTCTCAACTATAGTATTGGCTTCCTGTGACGTACAACACAAAAACCATTTGAGACAATTGGCACGTGAGTCGGGTCGTATACCATGTGAGAGTGCACCAATTTCTATTGGGTCACAGATAAAGGAATGAAACACAAGAATCGTAATCAACCATACCACTACTTTTTTCATGCGTCGTATCTAATGGCAGCAAGTTTCTTATAAAAGCAAGAGACTTGGTAGGGGTAGGGGAACGGCTTGTGATGACCAACCCTGTCCGTGCCAGGAGCCTCCAACGCTGACCCGCTGAGCAGATCTTCGACAACTGCCGACTCTGCTACACGTCTCCCTCAAATCTTTTGCCTCAATATATTGCGAAATGAAAACGCATATAGAGCTGCATTCAAATGTTGCATTGGGGAGTGTTGTAACCGTGAGTGAATCTTTTTCACCTCTATGAATGGCCTTAGAAATGGTAAGCTGCCGTGTAAGAAGCGTCATTCAAAGCACTGTTGTGTGCATGAGTTTAGGGGAAGCTTCTCCCAAGAAGCTCCTATTCTGGTACATGGGAATGAAGAAATCATTTTGCTCAGCATGCACTGCGCCACATTTATTGTCATTTGTTGCATTTGAAAGAAAGTTCAAATCTGCCAACTGCTAGAGTAGATAATTTTACACCATTTTTTTTACAGAAATTGTTCAAAATCACATAATTTAACAAGTGTAGCACTGTGCTTGCAACTCTATCTTAAGCATAATGAAACATAACTTATGTAGCCTGCACTCGTTAGACATCTTAAGTGGACAAAATTGATATTTTGTGCAGCACTATGAAAACTCCACTAATTCACAAGTACTTTTGCAAAACCATCGTAAACATAAAAATATCATGTAAGCTGCTATATATTGTCGGTTATAGAGGCTATTACAGATGCAATTCTTTCTCAACTTGTCAATTTTCTGTAACTTCTATTGAAAAAAATTGCGGCCCTAGTTTGAAATTTCGGTTTGAGGCCCTAGGGTGAAATTTTGCTTCCTATGGTTGGTAGAATTCTGCTCTCTTATGTGCAGCAAATTTCATTCATACTAGCAGTTGTCTAACAAGAGCATTGCACTACTTCACATGTAAATATGAAAGTGAGAGTTGGCCCAGAGTTATAATCTCCTGGCTAAATCCACCTTCCTTTACACTGAATGTGCACCTTCCGATGAGATGAAGGCCAAAATCCAATCATTGCAACTGCATGTAAGCTGTCCATCAATTCCCACTTCCTTCTTCATGCCAACTTTATTCTTTCTATGCACCTCACCACTGGCACGCACACGTAATGGCTCTGTGCACACTGTACATAATGTAAGTACTTTGCATGTTGTGTTAGGGGGAGGGCACCTACGATGGGGGCTACTATCAGCCGCACCCCAAGGAAACAAGAAAGACGAGATCTCCAGGAAGAATACCAGCTAGTCGGTGGCCAAGGACGAGTGGTGTGCCGGACCACCGGTACTGCCACACTAAATGTGGCTGCAGTCTCCTTCAATGGTAGTCTCTACAGATTGAACTAAACTACACCGCCCCGCTGCATTGCGCTTTCTTATTGAAATCTGGAATGCTGTGATGGTTGAGCGAGGCCCGTCGGTGTTGCCACTGCAGTTGGAAAGTGGCTGCAACATTCTGTTGCTTAACCTGCAGTCGCATGTTTGATTCCCGCTGGCAACATTTTGATGGGTACCGTGCATTGGGTGCACGTTAAAGAATCCCAGGTGGTCAAAATTAATCCGGAGCCCCCCCACTATGGCGTGCCTCATAGTCGTATCATGGTTTTGGCACGTAAAAGTCCAGAATTTATTTGTAATTTCAACATTTCGGTGGGGACAAGATGGGAAAAAGATAAAGCTTGTGTATCATGTTTTGGGTGCAAATTGAGCGACCCATAGTGGTGAAAATTAATCCAGAGCCCTTCTCTTCAGCACCTCTCATAGCCTTTGGGTTGGTTTGTGATGTTGAATTGAATCACTCTTCTTTTGTTCCCTTCAGGCCAGCCGCAAGCGGAAGTTGCAGGAGCCTAAATCCATAAAGGTATGTTATTGCTCTTCTGTGCCTTGGAAGGGGGACTTCATTAATGGAGTTAGGGGAATCACTTTCGGCATGCATGCGCGTATAGGTAACTCCTGCACCACACCTCGCACTTGTCAGAAGAGGACAGGCAAAAATTAGTTCAAGCTCAAGCACATTGCCAACACAGCGCTCCAGTCGAATCCAGATATGGATGTTTCTCTCGTGGAGAAACTGCAAAGCCAGGTACTACTTTGGTCTGCTTTGATATGCTGCCTGCAAAAAAAGAGGGAGAGAGAGAAAATGGCAAAATATTACTAGTGGTGCTACAGTGTTCTGGTGCTAAAGTCAGTTAAACTTATTAGTTTTCAAACCTGTCTTCGCACTTACTGAAGCTGTTGTTTGTTTTGAACATAAGCGTCTGCATATGCCTACTTTGTACGCATAGGTACATGCGTGTAATGTTGTACTGTAAGAAGGTAATGTTTACTTTTTTTGTTAATCATTCGATGCCTCTCTGAAGCATATTTGCAGTTAAGTGGCCCATTGCCACCAAAGGAGTGGCTCACTACCTCTGTCAAGGTGCTCAGTTCGATAGCTTTTGTGTGGCTGCTCCCTCCATGTTATCTGGGGAAAGTAAACTTGAAGTAAATGTGATGGCACTAATAAGGCCTGCAGTCAGTTTTGCTTGGGTCTTTTGCCAGGATCCCTGCATTTGTCATTTATCTAGAAGCAAAAGCTACAGAAATATTCAGCAGAGAGCATTGAACTGCTGACCTTGTTTGCATGAAGGCAGCTGAAGCACAGTACCAGCCGCATTCGCTCAGCGGCTGTGGCGTTCTGCTGCCGAGCACAAGGTTGCAGGCTTCAGTCCCAGCCACAGCGGCTGCACTTCGATGGGGGTGAAATGCGAAAATGCTCATTTAGTTAGATTTAAATGCACAATATAAAGAATTCCACATGGTCCACACAAGGAAGCAACAATTAATCCGAAGCCCTCCACTGAGGCATCCCTAGTAAACCACTGCAATTCCAAGACATTAAATTTTACAATTGGGGACCTTTAGAGGAATATTCATAGAATGATGATGGTGATAACTGAATTTTTATTTGGAAGCATAGAAGCAACCATGAAAAGCAAAGAAACAACTCTGTTAGTGAAGTTGATTGCATTTTCGACTTCGACTGTCACAGACCAACTCACCTGCTCACAGCTTGCTTAGGGGTCCCCACAATGCATGCAGAGAGTGCCAGGCATAATGCGGAAGTGAAATGGTCTCAGAAAGTCATCAACCGAGAAAGCTGCCCTAGTGAGTATGGAAAACGCGAAAGCATGTGACAAGATCGAACCAATTAGCCACCAGAAGGCGAGCAAATATGCCTATCTTTTTAGGGGGAACAAGCATGTTATCTGGAGGAATTTTCATTCATTGCGCATTGGTTAATTAAATTTTTTGCTTCATTTGACCTTTACTGAAGATCCTTGTAACAAACAATGACATTCATACATAAGCTGAAGCTTCCATTGTTTTGTTCCTAAAAGAGAGCAGGTGTTGGATGAGTTGACCTCTGCTAATGTTCACACATACATTTGTGTAACCCATGGTATAGTTTTACCACATAAAGACTAGCGGGCATTTGAATGCAGCATTTCTGCATGAGATAAACAAGTACAGTTGCAAGGAAAAGAGAAAGGTATTTTCTGGTGCATCTGACGCAGGTCCTGGAACTATCTAGGTTGCAGGATGTCCACGATGAGCTGAAGAGAAAGACTGAAGAAGTGGAGACCTTGAAAAAGGTAGGATGCCACTTTCATTTACCATCACTATGTATGCTGAGTGCCAGCTGTCCGAGTCCTGTGTAGCACAGGGCGCCGTATGCAAGTTTAAAGAAATTGTGCAGAAACCTTCGAAGCTGATTGATTTGAGCAAGGCTTCTCGTAGTTTGACTGTCTGTGCAATCTGTCACTGCCGTTGAGCATCTAGTCTTTTGCGTTAAGCAGCTTCATGTGGTGTGTCACTCCCCACTAACCAATGGGCTACTACTTCGTTTGCAGCCATTTCTCTAGTGTTCCGCCATGCATGCCAACACAGAGAACTGGTGTAACCTGTGTCGCTGAGTTTTGTAACCCTTCCACGAACGAGCACAGGTGTGCATTCACTGCAACGGAAATGACGTTGTTACTGCTGCAACCAAACGTGTATCGTGCCCCGTGCATACTCTCCTCCTCTCCATCTCTCAGCATCTTGTCCATTGTCTTCCTCTCCACGCTTTCCTCTCCACGCTTTCCTCTTCCTCTTCACAGTCCAAACACTGAAGCATGAAAACTCGTTCCACTCTGGAAAGAAAGGTTTGACTTATTGAATTGGCACATAAATCGGGATAGGAATATGAGTGCATGACACTGATCACATACAATGGCAGTTAGCCTATTGGCACATGTGAAAGAATGTTGGATTGATTTCATTGCTCTTCTTCTGTCCATACTCTTTGGGGATGTAAGCAAAATTTTTGTTCTCATTGCTCTTTCTCCATGCACTTCCTTTATATGCAACTATTACTTTCAAATATATCCCCTTCAGGTGCCAATTCTGTCCCATAAGAATTTAGCTTTACCACGTTTCTTTCATCTTCATAACCATCAAAGGTCTACAGCTGCTAAGTGAATTAAGAATTTTTAATGCTTAGAGTTCCGTCAAGTTTACAGAATCTGGATTCGATGCAAAAACTCTTCAGGAATGCTGAGTATCACATACATTAACCATTTCATGTCGAACATACATGAAAAATACCTGTACAGCCACTTGAAAGATATTCCTGATGTACACCATAGAGAAATATGATGAAACAAGTGAACCCACTATGTGATCACACACTGACACCAAGAGATAGCATCCAGCAGTTTACTTTCCAACTCGTTTTGCTGATGTATTTGCAGCACACGTGCAATCAGAATTGGTTCGAAATGCATGGACACCTCTAAAATACATTATCAAAGTGTTGATGCACTATGTGGACATGCACAATTAAGTATAAACCCCATGCAAGCGATCTTGCACGCGACAGCGACAAGCGACGCGATGGAGATGGCTGTCGCGTTCGCTCGTCGCCCAGAAGTCAAGCTCCAAGCGAGCGACCGCTTCGCGCGACGGCTTTCCAGTGTTGCCGGTATGAGGGCAGCAATATAGGCGCCGAAACTAGCGTGACGCATGCTTTATTAACTTAAGTTGATGTATTTTACTGTAAAAAGCAGCATAAAATATTTCTGAAAGTCTTGCAATAGGTTCTTATCCTTGCATGTATAAAAATTCAATCGTTTCCTCGTTCCGTGCGACAGTCAGAAGTACTGGAGTTATGTACATCCAGTTCCGGCTTTGCGCTATTGGCTAGTCGCGCATAGCACTTCCGGGCGACGAGCGACGAATTCTAGATTTGCAAAACCGAGCGATCGCGCGACAAGACCGAGCGATCTGTTCAAGCGACGGCCCGATCCGTCGCGCGAACCCGTCGCTCGTCGCTGTCGCGCACAAAATCGCGCCAATGGGGTTTAGCCTTTAAGTACGCCGCACCTGAAGGGGATATATACCATTCCTGAGCAAGTCGCAGTACATTTGTACCAATAGCTGCAGCCTTACTAACCCCGGTATATTTGTCCTCCCACTTTGACTGTTTATTCAAAGGGCACCTTTTTTTTCTTTCCAGAAAAGTTCTATAAAATATGACACACTCATTAGATTCGAGTGCGAAGCCAAAACTACAATAGGTGCTACCACGTCCCATCCCCCGATTTCGGATCCCGTCTACTATGGTGTGCAACACAAAGAAATAATGGATCTCAAATGGCATTTATGGCACTGTAGATAACAGGCTCAGGGCAGTCAAATAGTGATAAAGGCTTGGACTGTGATCACTAGTGATGTTCGGCCCACTGTGGCTTGGATGCAATACATTCTATTTTTCCAAGTGGGAGATGGCTTGGAAATGCAAAATGCTATTTCTGTCTCTTATTGTGAAAATCTGATGACGGAACGATCGAGGGTATTGCGTTATGAATTTTCTGAAGTATGGAAATTCGGGTGTGCATTTATCGAGGGCAACTGCCTATTTCGTTTCTGGCTGTAAGGAATTTGGTGTGCGTTACAGTTGGACATATAAAAAAAGCATGAACACTAAATACAGTAACTGCGTTTACTTTCCTTCCATACGAGAAAGGTGCTAGTATCTCCATTGGGATATGCTAGAAGTCCTGCTGGATGAGTTATAGAACCAATTCTATAACAGAAACGTAAATTGCGGCTGCCATTACACAAATGTTTAATGAGTATACATTATAAATTGTCCTTTTGTTTGTCTCTGTTGCTGTTTTAGCATCAGCTGTAAAGCAGAGAATCTGTTTAAAGTCCTTATGAAGCAGTCTGTGGTTTAAAAAAAAGAAAACTGAACTGATACAGTAATATAACTTTTAGTGTTTGTACGAAAATTTAGTATTTCTTGGCTTTGGTTGTAGCATTGTTCAAATTTGAAGCTTGGCGAGTCTGCAGTAGCTCCAGTTCTTTGCCCATGTGCATTTTCGCTCATTGTACTATACAGTAACTCTATTGGTAGCATGTTATTCTTGTACCTTTTGAGAAATTGGAACGGTTTTATATGGTTTTATGTGGCATTTGTGTAGCAGCTAATGTAGCTCTAAATCATAGTAGCATGCTTGGCTGGCACATAGTAGGCCCACAATCAATGGAATCCTGAGATAGTTATGATTTTCCTTTTTTCCCTTCTGTATTTAAATCTGCTATTTACATTGGTTACATTCAATGTCGCATGCCAATTTGAGCCTGAGAAAAGTTTAGAAAAGCTATTGCGTTGGTGTAAAGCTCACATACTTCAAGGTCTTGTGGGGGCAAGCGAAATTGAAGCTCAGCCTCTTTCATAAGGAGTCACAGAGCATAATGATCGTGAATCACTTGGGTGAGGCTGAGAGTGGTGTAGCAGTGAGAAGAGTGAGGTACATAATTCACCCACTGCCGATGTGGTACAGTGAAGGCATTGTTCATTGCTTGCAGGCACTCGCAAACTTCAAAGGCAGCCGCGTCGAGTTCTTCAAAGACCTCAGTTCTGCCAAAAAGATCAAGCGGAAGCCTCGAGCCGTAAGGGTTGTTTGTGATCCTGTTGGTGTTCTATTTGGTACACCCCCCTCCCTCCCGTGCATTGCTTTTCTGCTCATTGCTGGTAAACGGTGCAAAAAGACAGGGAAACGCATAATGCGGCATCCCTTTTTTGCAATGCACCTTGTTGCCCTGTTCAATAGTGCTTTATTACTAACCCAAGAAGATAACATATTATAACAGTTTCATCTAATAGAAAAATGTCATAGTTTATCTGCAGGTTTTGTAGTGTTCCTTGAAAGTGAAACTGTTTTACCCGGCGTAGTGACTTAGCAGCTATGATGTTGCGCTGCTAAACATTAAGTCGTGGGATCAAATTCCTCCCATGGCAGCCACATTACGATAGAGGTGAAATGCAAGAACACCCATGGTGCCATGCATTGGGTGGCCAATAAAGCTCTTTAGGTGGCCAACATTAACCCAGAGTGTCTTACTACACTGTTCCTCATAATAAGATTGTGGTTTTGGCAAATGAAACCTCAGAATTTAAAAAAAAGGAAATAAGACGTTTAAGTCTTCCAAAGCCCTTAAAGGGACACTAAAGGTAAATACTAAGTCGACATGGACTGTTTAAATACTATTCAAGACTCCTGGCAACGCTTGTTTCATGTCAAGAAAAGACTTAGTTTATGAGAAAATTGCATCTGAAGGGTCCGAACACCTCTATCGCAATTCAAGTATCCAGCCACCCGACCGGGGAATGGTGACGTACATGTGCCATTGCCGTCCTTTGCTGCCTTCAGTGAGTAAAACGGTGCCCGACAGACGGCGGTACGGATTTTTGCATGGAGCGCAAACGCGCAGCCATGGAGAAACCGAGCCAAGACAGAGCGGTGGATTCACTGCCACTGCAACTGCCTTTCATCAAGTGGCGTGGTCAGTTCGGGCTTCCCGATACATCACGCGGAAGGGGAGTTCTCTGCTACTTGCAGTTTGTGCGAGTTTCGCGAAACAGCGAAACCAGCGCAGCACTACGAGATAACGAAACTACTGAAACACGAAAGCACGGGCGGCGCAGAGTCGAGCAAAAGGATGGATAAGTGGGCTAGTTGGTGCGTGCTTTTAGCATTTTGTAGTTCCTGTGCGTTTTTAGCGCTCAAAGCTTTTATTATAATGCAGAGTCGAGCGAAAACAAAACCTTTCGACTGCCTGTGTTGTTGTCAAGGGTAATGTCAATCAGTTCTTTAAGAAATAATGAAATGAACTGGGCAAGTAGCATTTTCTTTCGTCTTATAAAGCTATGCAATGGTGTTTTTATAACGAGTAGCTGAGAACTAGTGACAGAGCTTAAATGAGCAGTACCTTCGTCATCCGGGGAGTCTCTAATTGTGTGCTGCATATACTGCAGTTTCTCGATTACTAAGGCTCTCTGTTTGTGACAATATTAACGCCTTAGAGATTATTTGCCTTTGGTGTCCCTTTAAGTTTTACGAAGTGCTAAGAAATTCTTGAATTTTGCTTTCAGCAAAGTTTAGTGAATTTATTTGTGTATTTGACCATGAGATTTTCGCAAGCTGTAATTTCAAGCAATTGAACCTGATTAGCATCTTTGTGGTGGTGGTAGGCAGAAGTTTATGTGCAAAAGGCCAAATGAGCATTTGTCAGCAATAAAAAAAAAGTTTGCTTGTTGTTTACACAATGTCTTCCGTGAAGATTTCATGCATTATGTGGTGCTTTATTTCTTATAAATGTACTGTTGGGGTGCTTAAAGGCCATGAAAACATACTAATTTTGTACGCAAGAGCTATTGCAAACCCTGTATCCAATATTCGTTAGCATATATATATATATATATATGTATGTATATCGTACACGCTCATATCGACAATATTATAGAGTTGCTTTGTTATATCCAATAATTTGACATTTTTGCATGGTAAATCAGGGTTCAACTGTGCTATTTCTGTATTGTTCCCCTAGCTTATTCCATGGCTAGTGTATCACTGTGTCGTTTTGTTTCTCTACTCGGTACTTGCATTACAACCAATGATAAAACGAAAGTAATATACAGTTAACTGTCGATATAACGAACTTGAATATAATGAAATTCTAGATATAATGAAGGATTTAACATTCTATCATTTCCTGTCCATGAACACTATGTATATTGAAACTCAGCATAACAAAGTGTGTTTATACCCAATTCAGGCACGTACCCGCCCCCCCGACATTAAGACGCATACCCCCCCTCCCCGCCCACACGCCACCACTTCTCATACACATTCCTATAGCGCCGCCAAATCAATGTTGAAACTTGACAGCTATTCGGCGGTCAACACTTTGTTGCCTTTTTCACTCCTTTTGGATGGCGGTAGTTATCGGCATCCTTTGGGGTGTGAAGGCCAGTTCCCTCATCGATTCGGTGCCCACGCGATTAACTCGAGATGCATTTAGTTGTCACCATCTTTTCTACGGTCTTGTGCTTCGCTGTTGCTTCGTTCGTGCAGCGTTCTTCGTTTAGACTGATCCAGGTACCAAGAAAGGGATTCGGTTCGTGGTCAGCTGGTCTGTATGCACATGGAACGAGTTGCTGCCAGAGAAAACGCCAATTGCGTTTAATGTTTCCTTTTGCTTCATTATTTCCTCGAGTAACGGCTCGCCGCGACGCTGACAGGTTCTCGTAACCATATAACTGCGATACGGGTTAGATAAGGCGAAAAATAAAATAATGCGAAACAGCGTCCATCATGAAACCCTGCAATAACCCTTAAATCCATAAGCAACATGGATGTCATCCGTTACCTCGTCTGGTTTTTGCCTAATTGTAGAGCACTTTTTGTGCAAAATTGCCAACTGGAAACTAGATTTGTAAGGCGTTGAGAAATTAAGCGACCTAGTGAGGAATCCATTGTCGGCAACCGAGGCAACAGCCAAAGAGGAAGAAAAAGCAAAAGTTAACAAATTGAACCATTGTTTATGAAAATATTTATAGATCAACATCTTTTTATTTAAAGAGGATGTAGAAAAAACGCCGCCAGAAGTGCATAACAATTCCATGTGCTTCGAATGACGCTTCTACAGTTACCAGTCGAGCGGCCTGACGTAGCCACTTCTATGCTGTGCTTATATAAGTGTCTTGCCTAGCTTCCGCAGTGGGGATAGCACGTTTAGAATCGCAGCGTCCTGCGCCCTACGAGGTTGTGCTGGACTGGCAGCCAAGCATTGCTACGTAACTTCCCAAATAACAATACAAGTCGTTTGCAGCACTTAACTTGGTAGAGCATAAACGAGGGATCCAAAAGAACTGTGACGGTTCCTCAAATATATATTTCTCTATAGTTCTTCCAGAGCTCATTCAAAATACGCTACTGTAGTCGGATACAAATTATGTCTGCAGTGAAACCCCGCCCACGCCCTCATAACCGCCAGCCACTGTTCCTCCGGGAGGCTGGAAATAATTCGTACTTCAAACTTTTTCTGTTCCCCAAATAAGGTGGTAACCACAAAAATAAAATTATTAGCACGTAATTTTATACATTTTTCCTCGCCTATTACAGTTGAATGGCCAAACCCTAATTCTTTATTGAACTGAAATAACATGCTTGCTTTGCTGCCACTGTTTATTAAGTTTCGCTTTAGTTGGCAGTGAAGTTTCATGAGTAAAACGGGTTCAGCAGTGAAATGAAAGGCACCGCACACTTTTGAAGAGTGAAATGCTCAGACTCCATACACTTGGTCCGTGTCTGTAGCACACTTCATTGCTTCCGCCGATGAAAAGACTCTTCAAGAACAGCAGACGCTCTGGAGGTATCAAGTATGACTACATTTTGAAAAGGCCGCATGGTGACGATTTTGTTTGCTTCTGTAATTGGCTGGCGAAGTAACACAACCACGCGCGGTTTTTGTGCCTTGGTTTCCAACTGCTGTTTTTTTTTTTTAAGTTGTATTCTACTAAAGTAATCTTTGTTTTACATCTTGGCTTCTTTACTTCTTGGCAGTGTTCTTCCTGCGGTTCTTTCCTGCGCTTATTTCATTTCTCTTTCGTGGGTTTACGAGTTTTTATGGTGAATGGTGGACGTTATTCACATTTATTCTAGTAAAGTACACGGTCCCCCCTCATTTGCATAGAAGTTACCTTGGGTTGCCCCCTCCCCCCCCGAAAAAACATCCTGCGTACGTGCCTGACACAATTTGAATATAACGAAATGTCACTGCCGCTGTGAAGGAATACCGAGGCACTAAATAGAAATTTCTGAGGACTCAGTTGGTCAAATGGTTGAAATACATGTGGCTGCTTAAGAACTTGCCTCTACAATTGTGCAACCCAGAGCGGCCACCAAAGCAGTACAGTGTCATGTTCCTTGTAAAGTAAAAATGTGACGAGATTCTATCACGCCCCATGTGTGACCTATCACACCCCATGTACCTGGAGCACTGTGTGCTGTAGGTACAAGTGAAAGGATGGAAGGGTGAGCCAAGAAGGATGCTGGCTTGATGAGCACACTCTTCCCGCGTGAGGAAGGGGAAAGGAGCGAGCTTCCGGTAACGCATGGGTGATTGGGGCAAGCGTTAACGTGCGTCTCCTTTTCTAGCGCAGCTGTGGCTGCGCATGGCCGTCAGTGTGGCTTGACTGCATACACAGCCTGTGTGCCCTGCTTTTGAGGTGACCTGCCACACGCGCAAAGACTGGGCGAGCTGAGATGGCGTGGCCCTGTGCACCGTCTTCGCTCTTTTAGTGATGGAGGTTGCGCAATCTCAAGTTTTGAAGATGCATCTAAGCAACAAGCAGACGAAGCATTTGTCTCCCGGCTGCTGGTGCTTTTCATGATAACATCGCCCCACTGTGACCAACACTACGAGCTGCGGGGGCAGAGTGTACATGAAAGCATGGCTGGCTTCGCTTTGTACCGCCAATGTGATGATACCGTCAACACGGTATGAAACCGTATGTTTCGTTGCTGACTTTCAAGTTGAACAAAACAATTGTTTTTTTTCATTCAAACCTGTTCTTGCCTATTTCGTCGTAATTTGGAGAATTTCGCAGCCCCTTCCGTGTAAGAGAAGTTCATCTGTGACTACTCATTCTGCATAAAGTATTGAATGTCAGTATAACAAAATTTGGTATAACAAAACAGTCTTCCTTATATGATGGGTACATCTATGCAGTTTTAAGGCCAACTTGCTGATCGACTAACCCAGCAACAATATCCACACATTTATGAAACCGCACCTTGTCACTAGCACAGCACCTTGTTTTGTTGTGACACCTTGTGTGGCATGTGCATTGTTGCAGAAGAAGCCTCTCTTCAAGCTACAAGCCCCCACATACGAATACCTGTTGTCGTTTATCAAGAATGAACCTGACGATGAAAATGACCCAGACTGGTGTCCCAACAGTGAAAGGAGCCAGGTAACCGCACGTTTCACCTTCATTACTCTGGACCAGTTCACAGTAATCTGCCCTGTGCTCAACAAATGCAACATTCAGATGCTTGCAGCAGTTGTTGTGCAACAGAATTATGAGGCGCTTTTATCACAACTAGGCTCTTTTATCACAACTACAGGGTTGCTAAAAAGAAATAGGTGAGGCTAGATTGCTGGTGTATATTTACGGATATTAGTTAGGATCACTTGCCTAGTTTACCATTCGTGACACCATGGACCAAGGAAATTCGTCGCCAAGTCCTAGCATTGTTGTTCCACATTATCGCATTCATGCATGTGCATCCCTAGCTACACACACAAGACTTGTGTCTCACCTCCATTCGTTTCCTACTCAACTAACATGCACAATCCTTCCCATTATCCTTGCCCAGGGTGCCCTCACATGGAATTGCTCATAGGTTGGGCCTTACTGTGAACTGAAGATTCATACTTGAGAAAGGACTAAAAACAATTGAAGCTGGTGATAGCCATAGGATCAATTTCTCTCAACTATAGTATTGGCTTCCTGTGACGTACAACACAAAAACCATTTGAGACAAGTGGCACGTGAGTCGGGTCGTATACCATGTGAGAGTGCACCAATTTCTATTGGCTCACAGATAAAGGAATGAAACACAAGAATCGTAATCAACCATACCACTACTTTTTTCATGCGTCGTATCTAATGGCAGCAAGTTTCTTATAAAAGCAAGAGACTTGGTAGGGGTAGGGGAACGGCTTGTGATGACCAACCCTGTCCGTGCCAGGAGCCTCCAACGCTGACCCGCTGAGCAGATCTTCGACAACTGCCGACTCTGCTACACGTCTCCCTCAAATCTTTTGCCTCAATATATTGCGAAATGAAAACGCATATAGAGCTGCATTCAAATGTTGCATTGGGGAGTGTTGTAACCGTGAGTGAATCTTTTTCACCTCTATGAATGGCCTTAGAAATGGTAAGCTGCCGTGTAAGAAGCGTCATTCAAAGCACTGTTGTGTGCATGAGTTTAGGGGAAGCTTCTCCCAAGAAGCTCCTATTCTGGTACATGGGAATGAAGAAATCATTTTGCTCAGCATGCACTGCGCCACATTTATTGTCATTTGTTGCATTTGAAAGAAAGTTCAAATCTGCCAACTGCTAGAGTAGATAATTTTACACCATTTTTTTTACAGAAATTGTTCAAAATCACATAATTTAACAAGTGTAGCACTGTGCTTGCAACTCTAACTTAAGCATAATGAAACATAACTTATGTAGCCTGCGCTCGTTAGACATCTTAAGTGGACAAAATTGATATTTTGTGCAGCACTATGAAAACTCCACTAATTCACAAGTACTTTTGCAAAACCATCGTAAACATAAAAATATCATGTAAGCTGCTATATATTGTCGGTTATAGAGGCTATGACAGATGCAATTCTTTCTCAACTTGTCAATTTTCTGTAACTTCTATTGAAAAAAATTGAGGCCCTAGTTTGAAATTTCGGTTTGAGGCCCTAGGGTGAAATTTTGCTTCCTATGGTTGGTAGAATTCTGCTCTCTTATGTGCAGCAAATTTCATTCATACTAGCAGTTGTCTAACAAGAGCATTGCACTACTTCACATGTAAATATGAAAGTGAGAGTTGGCCCAGAGTTATAATCTCCTGGCTAAATCCACCTTCCTTTACACTGAATGTGCACCTTCCGATGAGATGAAGGCCAAAATCCAATCATTGCAACTGCATGTAAGCTGTCCATCAATTCCCACTTCCTTCTTCATGCCAACTTTATTCTTTCTATGCACCTCACCACTGGCACGCACACGTAATGGCTCTGTGCACACTGTACATAATGTAAGTACTTTGCATGTTGTGTTGGGGGGAGGGCACCTACGATGGGGGCTACTATCAGCCGCACCCCAAGGAAACAAGAAAGACGAGATCTCCAGGAAGAATACCAGCTAGTCGGTGGCCAAGGACGAGTGGTGTGCCGGACCACCGGTACTGCCACACTAAATGTGGCTGCAGTCTCCTTCAATGGTAGTCTCTACAGATTGAACTAAACTACACCGCCCCGCTGCATTGCGCTTTCTTATTGAAATCTGGAATGCTGTGATGGTTGAGCGAGGCTCGTCGGTGTTGCCACTGCAGTTGGAAAGTGGCTGCAACATTCTGTTGCTTAACCTGCAGTCGCATGTTTGATTCCCGCTGGCAACATTTTGATGGGTACCGTGCATTGGGTGCACGTTAAAGAATCCCAGGTGGTCAAAATTAATCCGGAGCCCCCCCACTATGGCGTGCCTCATAGTCGTATCATGGTTTTGGCACGTAAAAGTCCAGAATTTATTTGTAATTTCAACATTTCGGTGGGGACAAGATGGGAAAAAGATAAAGCTTGTGTATCATGTTTTGGGTGCAAATTGAGCGACCCATAGTGGTGAAAATTAATCCAGAGCCCTTCTCTTCAGCACCTCTCATAGCCTTTGGGTTGGTTTGTGATGTTGAATTGAATCACTCTTCTTTTGTTCCCTTCAGGCCAGCCGCAAGCGGAAGTTGCAGGAGCCTAAATCCATGAAGGTATGTTATTGCTCTTCTGTGCCTTGGAAGGGGGACTTCATTAATGGAGTTAGGGGAATCACTTTCGGCATGCATGCGCGTATAGGTAACTCCTGCACCACACCTCGCACTTGTCAGAAGAGGACAGGCAAAAATTAGTTCAAGCTCAAGCACTTTGCCAACACAGCGCTCCAGTCGAATCCAGATATGGATGTTTCTCTCGTGGAGAAACTGCAAAGCCAGGTACTACTTTGGTCTGCTTTGATATGCTGCCTGCAAAAAAAGAGGGAGAGAGAGAAAATGGCAAAATATTACTAGTGGTGCTACAGTGTTCTGGTGCTAAAGTCAGTTAAACTTATTAGTTTTCAAACCTGTCTTCGCACTTACTGAAGCTGTTGTTTGTTTTGAACATAAGCGTCTGCATATGCCTACTTTGTACGCATAGGTACATGCGTGTAATGTTGTAGTGTAAGAAGGTAATGTTTACTTTTTTTGTTAATCATTCGATGCCTCTCTGAAGCATATTTGCAGTTAAGTGGCCCATTGCCACCAAAGGAGTGGCTCACTACCTCTGTCAAGGTGCTCAGTTCGATAGCTTTTGTGTGGCTGCTCCCTCCATGTTATCTGGGGAAAGTAAACTTGAAGTAAATGTGATGGCACTAATAAGGCCTGCAGTCAGTTTTGCTTGGGTCTTTTGCCAGGATCCCTGCATTTGTCATTTATCTAGAAGCAAAAGCTACAGAAATATTCAGCAGAGAGCATTGAACTGCTGACCTTGTTTGCATGAAGGCAGCTGAAGCACAGTACCAGCCGCATTCGCTCAGCGGCTGTGGCGTTCTGCTGCCGAGCACAAGGTTGCAGGCTTCAGTCCCAGCCACAGCGGCTGCACTTCGATGGGGGTGAAATGCGAAAATGCTCATTTAGTTAGATTTAAATGCACAATATAAAGAATTCCACATGGTCCACACAAGGAAGCAACAATTAATCCGAAGCCCTCCACTGAGGCATCCCTAGTAAACCACTGCAATTCCAAGACATTAAATTTTACAATTGGGGACCTTTAGAGGAATATTCATAGAATGATGATGGTGATAACTGAATTTTTATTTGGAAGCATAGAAGCAACCATGAAAAGCAAAGAAACAACTCTGTTAGTGAAGTTGATTGCACTTTCGACTGTCACAGACCAACTCACCTGCTCACAGCTTGCTTAGGGGTCCCCACAATGCATGCAGAGAGTGCCAGGCATAATGCGGAAGTGAAATGGTCTCAGAAAGTCATCAACCGAGAAAGCTGCCCTAGTGAGTATGGAAAACGCGAAAGCATGTGACAAGATCGAACCAATTAGCCACCAGAAGGCGAGCAAATATGCCTATCTTTTTAGGGGGAACAAGCATGTTATCTGGAGGAATTTTCATTCATTGCGCATTGGTTAATTAAATTTTTCGCTTCATTTGACCTTTACTGAAGATCCTTGTAACAAACAATGACATTCATACATAAGCTGAAGCTTCCATTGTTTTGTTCCTAAAAGAGAGCAGGTGTTGGATGAGTTGACCTCTGCTAATGTTCACACATACATTTGTGTAACCCATGGTATAGTTTTACCACATAAAGACTAGCGGGCATTTGAATGCAGCATTTCTGCATGAGATAAACAAGTACAGTTGCAAGGAAAAGAGAAAGGTATTTTCTGGTGCATCTGACGCAGGTCCTGGAACTATCTAGGTTGCAGGATGTCCACGATGAGCTGAAGAGAAAGACTGAAGAAGTGGAGACCTTGAAAAAGGTAGGATGCCACTTTCATTTACCATCACTATGTATGCTGAGTGCCAGCTGTCCGAGTCCTGTGTAGCACAGGGCGCCGTATGCAAGTTTAAAGAAATTGTGCAGAAACCTTCGAAGCTGATTGATTTGAGCAAGGCTTCTCGTAGTTTGACTGTCTGTGCAATCTGTCACTGCCGTTGAGCATCTAGTCTTTTGCGTTAAGCAGCTTCATGTGGTGTGTCACTCCCCACTAACCAATGGGCTACTACTTCGTTTGCAGCCATTTCTCTAGTGTTCCGCCATGCATGCCAACACAGAGAACTGGTGTAACCTGTGTCGCTGAGTTTTGTAACCCTTCCACGAACGAGCACAGGTGTGCATTCACTGCAACGGAAATGACGTTGTTACTGCTGCAACCAAACGTGTATCGTGCCCCGTGCATACTCTCCTCCTCTCCATCTCTCAGCATCTTGTCCATTGTCTTCCTCTCCACGCTTTCCTCTCCACGCTTTCCTCTTCCTCTTCACAGTCCAAACACTGAAGCATGAAAACTCGTTCCACCCTGGAAAGAAAGGTTTGACTTATTGAATTGGCACATAAATCGGGATAGGAATATGAGTGCATGACACTGATCACATACAATGGCAGTTAGCCTATTGGCACATGTGAAAGAATGTTGGATTGATTTCATTGCTCTTCTTCTGTCCATACTCTTTGGGGATGTAAGCAAAATTTTTGTTCTCATTGCTCTTTCTCCATGCACTTCCTTTATATGCAACTATTACTTTCAAATATATCCCCTTCAGGTGCCAATTCTGTCCCATAAGAATTTAGCTTTACCACGTTTCTTTCATCTTCATAACCATCAAAGGTCTACAGCTGCTAAGTGAATTAAGAATTTTTAATGCTTAGAGTTCCGTCAAGTTTACAGAATCTGGATTCGATGCAAAAACTCTTCAGGAATGCTGAGTATCACATACATTAACCATTTCATGTCGAACATACATGAAAAATACCTGTACAGCCACTTGAAAGATATTCCTGATGTACACCATAGAGAAATATGATGAAACAAGTGAACCCACTATGTGATCACACACTGACACCAAGAGATAGCATCCAGCAGTTTACTTTCCAACTCGTTTTGCTGATGTATTTGCAGCACACGTGCAATCAGAATTGGTTCGAAATGCATGGACACCTCTGAAATACATTATCAAAGTGTTGATGCAATATGTGGACATGCACAATTAAGTACGCCGCACCTGAAGGGGATATATACCATTCCTGAGCAAGTCGCAGTACATTTGTACCAATAGCTGCAGCCTTACTAACCCCGGTATATTTGTCCTCCCACTTTGACTGTTTATTCAAAGGGCACCTTTTTTTTCTTTCCAGAAAAGTTCTATAAAATATGACACACTCATTAGATTCGAGTGCGAAGCCAAAACTACAATAGGTGCTACCACGTCCCATCCCCCGATTTCGGATCCCGTCTACTATGGTGTGCAACACAAAGAAATAATGGATCTCAAATGGCATTTATGGCACTGTAGATAACAGGCTCAGGGCAGTCAAATAGTGATAAAGGCTTGGACTGTGATCACTAGTGATGTTCGGCCCACTGTGGCTTGGATGCAATACATTCTATTTTTCCAAGTGGGAGATGGCTTGGAAATGCAAAATGCTATTTCTGTCTCTTATTGTGAAAATCTGATGACGGAACGATCGAGGGTATTGCGTTATGAATTTTCTGAAGTATGGAAATTCGGGTGTGCATTTATCGAGGGCAACTGCCTATTTCGTTTCTGGCTGTAAGGAATTTGGTGTGCGTTACAGTTGGACATATAAAAAAAGCATGAACACTAAATACAGTAACTGCGTTTACTTTCCTTCCATACGAGAAAGGTGCTAGTATCTCCATTGGGATATGCTAGAAGTCCTGCTGGATGAGTTATAGAACCAATTCTATAACAGAAACGTAAATTGCGGCTGCCATTACACAAATGTTTAATGAGTATACATTATAAATTGTCCTTTTGTTTGTCTCTGTTGCTGTTTTAGCATCAGCTGTAAAGCAGAGAATCTGTTTAAAGTCCTTATGAAGCAGTCTGTGGTTTAAAAAAAAGAAAACTGAACTGATACAGTAATATAACTTTTAGTGTTTGTACGAAAATTTAGTATTTCTTGGCTTTGGTTGTAGCATTGTTCAAATTTGAAGCTTGGCGAGTCTGCAGTAGCTCCAGTTCTTTGCCCATGTGCATTTTCGCTCATTGTACTATACAGTAACTCTATTGGTAGCATGTTATTCTTGTACCTTTTGAGAAATTGGAACGGTTTTATATGGTTTTATGTGGCATTTGTGTAGCAGCTAATGTAGCTCTAAATCATAGTAGCATGCTTGGCTGGCACATAGTAGGCCCACAATCAATGGAATCCTGAGATAGTTATGATTTTCCTTTTTTCCCTTCTGTATTTAAATCTGCTATTTACATTGGTTACATTCAATGTCGCATGCCAATTTGAGCCTGAGAAAAGTTTAGAAAAGCTATTGCGTTGGTGTAAAGCTCACATACTTCAAGGTCTTGTGGGGGCAAGCGAAATTGAAGCTCAGCCTCTTTCATAAGGAGTCACAGAGCATAATGATCGTGAATCACTTGGGTGAGGCTGAGAGTGGTGTAGCAGTGAGAAGAGTGAGGTACATAATTCACCCACTGCCGATGTGGTACAGTGAAGGCATTGTTCATTGCTTGCAGGCACTCGCAAACTTCAAAGGCAGCCGCGTCGAGTTCTTCAAAGACCTCAGTTCTGCCAAAAAGATCAAGCGGAAGCCTCGAGCCGTAAGGGTTGTTTGTGATCCTGTTGGTGTTCTATTTGGTACACCCCCCTCCCTCCCGTGCATTGCTTTTCTGCTCATTGCTGGTAAACGGTGCAAAAAGACAGGGAAACGCATAATGCGGCATCCCTTTTTTGCAATGCACCTTGTTGCCCTGTTCAATAGTGCTTTATTACTAACCCAAGAAGATAACATATTATAACAGTTTCATCTAATAGAAAAATGTCATAGTTTATCTGCAGGTTTTGTAGTGTTCCTTGAAAGTGAAACTGTTTTACCCGGCGTAGTGGCTTAGCAGCTATGATGTTGCACTGCTAAACATTAAGTCGTGGGATCAAATTCCTCCCATGGCAGCCACATTACGATAGAGGTGAAATGCAAAAACACCCATGGTGCCATGCATTGGGTGGCCAATAAAGCTCTTTAGGTGGCCAACATTAACCCAGAGTGTCTTACTACACTGTTCCTCATAATAAGATTGTGGTTTTGGCAAATGAAACCTCAGAATTTAAAAAAAAGGAAATAAGACGTTTAAGTCTTCCAAAGCCCTTAAAGGGACACTAAAGGTAAATACTAAGTCGACATGGACTGTTTAAATACTATTCAAGACTCCTGGCAACGCTTGTTTCATGTCAAGAAAAGACTTAGTTTATGAGAAAATTGCATCTGAAGGGTCCGAACACCTCTATCGCAATTCAAGTATCCAGCCACCCGACCGGGGAATGGTGACGTACATGTGCCATTGCCGTCCTTTGCTGCCTTCAGTGAGTAAAACGGTGCCCGACAGACGGCGGTACGAATTTTTGCATGGAACGCAAACGCGCAGCCATGGAGAAACCGAGCCAAGACAGAGCGGTGGATTCACTGCCACTGCAACTGCCTTTCATCAAGTGGCGTGGTCAGTTCGGGCTTCCCGATACATCACACGGAAGGGGAGTTCTCTGCTACTTGCAGTTTGTGCGAGTTTCGCGAAACAGCGAAACCAGCGCAGCACTACGAGATAACGAAACTACTGAAACACGAAAGCACGGGCGGCGCAGAGTCGAGCAAAAGGATGGATAAGTGGGCTAGTTGGTGCGTGCTTTTAGCATTTTGTAGTTCCTGTGCGTTTTTAGCGCTCAAAGCTTTTATTATAATGCAGAGTCGAGCGAAAACAAAACCTTTCGACCGCCTGTGTTGTTGTCAAGGGTAATGTCAATCAGTTCTTTAAGAAATAATGAAATGAACTGGGCAAGTAGCATTTTCTTTCGTCTTATAAAGCTATGCAATGGTGTTTTTATAACGAGTAGCTGAGAACTAGTGACAGAGCTTAAATGAGCAGTACCTTCGTCATCCGGGGAGTCTCTAATTGTGTGCTGCATATACTGCAGTTTCTCGATTACTAAGGCTCTCTGTTTGTGACAATATTAACGCCTTAGAGATTATTTGCCTTTGGTGTCCCTTTAAGTTTTACGAAGTGCTAAGAAATTCTTGAATTTTGCTTTCAGCAAAGTTTAGTGAATTTATTTGTGTATTTGACCATGAGATTTTCGCAAGCTGTAATTTCAAGCAATTGAACCTGATTAGCATCTTTGTGGTGGTGGTAGGCAGAAGTTTATGTGCAAAAGGCCAAATGAGCATTTGTCAGCAATAAAAAAATAGTTTGCTTGTTGTTTACACAATGTCTTCCGTGAAGATTTCATGCATTATGTGGTGCTTTATTTCTTATAAATGTACTGTTGGGGTGCTTAAAGGCCATGAAAACATACTAATTTTGTACGCAAGAGCTATTGCAAACCCTGTATCCAATATTCGTTAGCATATATATATATATATATGTATGTATATCGTACACGCTCATATCGACAATATTATAGAGTTGCTTTGTTATATCCAATAATTTGACATTTTTGCATGGTAAATCAGGGTTCAACTGTGCTATTTCTGTATTGTTCCCCTAGCTTATTCCATGGCTAGTGTATCACTGTGTCGTTTTGTTTCTCTACTCGGTACTTGCATTACAACCAATGATAAAACGAAAGTAATATACAGTTAACTGTCGATATAACGAACTTGAATATAATGAAATTCTAGATATAATGAAGGATTTAACATTCTATCATTTCCTGTCCATGAACACTATGTATATTGAAACTCAGCATAACAAAGTGTGTTTATACCCAATTCAGGCACGTACCCGCCCCCCCGACATTAAGACGCATACCCCCCCTCCCCGCCCACACGCCACCACTTCTCATACACATTCCTATAGCGCCGCCAAATCAATGTTGAAACTTGACAGCTATTCGGCGGTGAACACTTTGTTGCCTTTTTCACTCCTTTTGGATGGCGGTAGTTATCGGCATCCTTTGGGGTGTGAAGGCCAGTTCCCTCATCGATTCGGTGCCCACGCGATTAACTCGAGATGCATTTAGTTGTCACCATCTTTTCTACGGTCTTGTGCTTCGCTGTTGCTTCGTTCGTGCAGCGTTCTTCGTTTAGACTGATCCAGGTACCAAGAAAGGGATTCGGTTCGTGGTCAGCTGGTCTGTATGCACATGGAACGAGTTGCTGCCAGAGAAAACGCCAATTGCGTTTAATGTTTCCTTTTGCTTCATTATTTCCTCGAGTAACGGCTCGCCGCGACGCTGACAGGTTCTCGTAACCATATAACTGCGATACGGGTTAGATAAGGCGAAAAATAAAATAATGCGAAACAGCGTCCATCATGAAACCCTGCAATAACCCTTAAATCCATAAGCAACATGGATGTCATCCGTTACCTCGTCTGGTTTTTGCCTAATTGTAGAGCACTTTTTGTGCAAAATTGCCAACTGGAAACTAGATTTGTAAGGCGTTGAGAAATTAAGCGACCTAGTGAGGAATCCATTGTCGGCAACCGAGGCAACAGCCAAAGAGGAAGAAAAAGCAAAAGTTAACAAATTGAACCATTGTTTATGAAAATATTTATAGATCAACATCTTTTTATTTAAAGAGGATGTAGAAAAAACGCCGCCAGAAGTGCATAACAATTCCATGTGCTTCGAATGACGCTTCTACAGTTACCAGTCGAGCGGCCTGACGTAGCCACTTCTATGCTGTGCTTATATAAGTGTCTTGCCTAGCTTCCGCAGTGGGGATAGCACGTTTAGAATCGCAGCGTCCTGCGCCCTACGAGGTTGTGCTGGACTGGCAGCCAAGCATTGCTACGTAACTTCCCAAATAACAATACAAGTCGTTTGCAGCACTTAACTTGGTAGAGCATAAACGAGGGATCCAAAAGAACTGTGACGGTTCCTCAAATATATATTTCTCTATAGTTCTTCCAGAGCTCATTCAAAATACGCTACTGTAGTCGGATACAAATTATGTCTGCAGTGAAACCCCGCCCACGCCCTCATAACCGCCAGCCACTGTTCCTCCGGGAGGCTGGAAATAATTCGTACTTCAAACTTTTTCTGTTCCCCAAATAAGGTGGTAACCACAAAAATAAAATTATTAGCACGTAATTTTATACATTTTTCCTCGCCTATTACAGTTGAATGGCCAAACCCTAATTCTTTATTGAACTGAAATAACATGCTTGCTTTGCTGCCACTGTTTATTAAGTTTCGCTTTAGTTGGCAGTGAAGTTTCATGAGTAAAACGGGTTCAGCAGTGAAATGAAAGGCACCGCACACTTTTGAAGAGTGAAATGCTCAGACTCCATACACTTGGTCCGTGTCTGTAGCACACTTCATTGCTTCCGCCGATGAAAAGACTCTTCAAGAACAGCAGACGCTCTGGAGGTATCAAGTATGACTACATTTTGAAAAGGCCGCATGGTGACGATTTTGTTTGCTTCTGTAATTGGCTGGCGAAGTAACACAACCACGCGCGGTTTTTGTGCCTTGGTTTCCAACTGCTGTTTTTTTTTTTTTTAAGTTGTATTCTACTAAAGTAATCTTTGTTTTACATCTTGGCTTCTTTACTTCTTGGCAGTGTTCTTCCTGCGGTTCTTTCCTGCGCTTATTTCATTTCTCTTTCGTGGGTTTACGAGTTTTTATGGTGAATGGTGGACGTTATTCACATTTATTCTAGTAAAGTACACCCTCCCCCCTCATTTGCATAGAAGTTACCTTGGGTTGCCCCCTCCCCCCCGAAAAAACATCCTGCGTACGTGCCTGACACAATTTGAATATAACGAAATGTCACTGCCGCTGTGAAGGAATACCGAGGCACTAAATAGAAATTTCTGAGGACTCAGTTGGTCAAATGGTTGAAATACATGTGGCTGCTTAAGAACTTGCCTCTACAATTGTGCAACCCAGAGCGGCCACCAAAGCAGTACAGTGTCATGTTCCTTGTAAAGTAAAAATGTGACGAGATTCTATCACGCCCCATGTGTGACCTATCACACCCCATGTACCTGGAGCACTGTGTGCTGTAGGTACAAGTGAAAGGATGGAAGGGTGAGCCAAGAAGGATGCTGGCTTGATGAGCACACTCTTCCCGCGTGAGGAAGGGGAAAGGAGCGAGCTTCCGGTAACGCATGGGTGATTGGGGCAAGCGTTAACGTGCGTCTCCTTTTCTAGCGCAGCTGTGGCTGCGCATGGCCGTCAGTGTGGCTTGACTGCATACACAGCCTGTGTGCCCTGCTTTTGAGGTGACCTGCCACACGCGCAAAGACTGGGCGAGCTGAGATGGCGTGGCCCTGTGCACCGTCTTCGCTCTTTTAGTGATGGAGGTTGCGCAATCTCAAGTTTTGAAGATGCATCTAAGCAACAAGCAGACGAAGCATTTGTCTCCCGGCTGCTGGTGCTTTTCATGATAACATCGCCCCACTGTGACCAACACTACGAGCTGCGGGGGCAGAGTGTACATGAAAGCATGGCTGGCTTCGCTTTGTACCGCCAATGTGATGATACCGTCAACACGGTATGAAACCGTATGTTTCGTTGCTGACTCTCAAGTTGAACAAAACAATTGTTTTTTTTCATTCAAACCTGTTCTTGCCTATTTCGTCGTAATTTGGAGAATTTCGCAGCCCCTTCCGTGTAAGAGAAGTTCATCTGTGACTACTCATTCTGCATAAAGTATTGAATGTCAGTATAACAAAATTTGGTATAACAAAACAGTCTTCCTTATATGATGTGTACATCTATGCAGTTTTAAGGCCAACTTGCTGATCGACTAACCCAGCAACAATATCCACACATTTATGAAACCGCACCTTGTCACTAGCACAGCACCTTGTTTTGTTGTGACACCTTGTGTGGCATGTGCATTGTTGCAGAAGAAGCCTCTCTTCAAGCTACAAGCCCCCACATACGAATACCTGTTGTCGTTTATCAAGAATGAACCTGACGATGAAAATGACCCAGACTGGTGTCCCAACAGTGAAAGGAGCCAGGTAACCGCACGTTTCACCTTCATTACTCTGGACCAGTTCACAGTAATCTGCCCTGTGCTCAACAAATGCAACATTCAGATGTTTGCAGCAGTTGTTGTGCAACAGAATTATGAGGCGCTTTTATCACAACTAGGCTCTTTTATCACAACTACAGGGTTGCTAAAAAGAAATAGGTGAGGCTAGATTGCTGGTGTATATTTACGGATATTAGTTAGGATCACTTGCCTAGTTTACCATTCGTGACACCATGGACCAAGGAAATTCGTCGCCAAGTCCTAGCATTGTTGTTCCACATTATCGCATTCATGCATGTGCATCCCTAGCTACACACACAAGACTTGTGTCTCACCTCCATTCGTTTCCTACTCAACTAACATGCACAATCCTTCCCATTATCCTTGCCCAGGGTGCCCTCACATGGAATTGCTCATAGGTTGGGCCTTACTGTGAACTGAAGATTCATACTTGAGAAAGGACTAAAAACAATTGAAGCTGGTGATAGCCATAGGATCAATTTCTCTCAACTATAGTATTGGCTTCCTGTGACGTACAACACAAAAACCATTTGAGACAATTGGCACGTGAGTCGGGTCGTATACCATGTGAGAGTGCACCAATTTCTATTGGGTCACAGATAAAGGAATGAAACACAAGAATCGTAATCAACCATACCACTACTTTTTTCATGCGTCGTATCTAATGGCAGCAAGTTTCTTATAAAAGCAAGAGACTTGGTAGGGGTAGGGGAACGGCTTGTGATGACCAACCCTGTCCGTGCCAGGAGCCTCCAACGCTGACCCGCTGAGCAGATCTTCGACAACTGCCGACTCTGCTACACGTCTCCCTCAAATCTTTTGCCTCAATATATTGCGAAATGAAAACGCATATAGAGCTGCATTCAAATGTTGCATTGGGGAGTGTTGTAACCGTGAGTGAATCTTTTTCACCTCTATGAATGGCCTTAGAAATGGTAAGCTGCCGTGTAAGAAGCGTCATTCAAAGCACTGTTGTGTGCATGAGTTTAGGGGAAGCTTCTCCCAAGAAGCTCCTATTCTGGTACATGGGAATGAAGAAATCATTTTGCTCAGCATGCACTGCGCCACATTTATTGTCATTTGTTGCATTTGAAAGAAAGTTCAAATCTGCCAACTGCTAGAGTAGATAATTTTACACCATTTTTTTTACAGAAATTGTTCAAAATCACATAATTTAACAAGTGTAGCACTGTGCTTGCAACTCTAACTTAAGCATAATGAAACATAACTTATGTAGCCTGCACTCGTTAGACATCTTAAGTGGACAAAATTGATATTTTGTGCAGCACTATGAAAACTCCACTAATTCACAAGTACTTTTGCAAAACCATCGTAAACATAAAAATATCATGTAAGCTGCTATATATTGTCGGTTATAGAGGCTATGACAGATGCAATTCTTTCTCAACTTGTCAATTTTCTGTAACTTCTATTGAAAAAAATTGAGGCCCTAGTTTGAAATTTCGGTTTGAGGCCCTAGGGTAAAATTTTGCTTCCTATGGTTGGTAGAATTCTGCTCTCTTATGTGCAGCAAATTTCATTCATACTAGCAGTTGTCTAACAAGAGCATTGCACTACTTCACATGTAAATATGAAAGTGAGAGTTGGCCCAGAGTTATAATCTCCTGGCTAAATCCACCTTCCTTTACACTGAATGTGCACCTTCCGATGAGATGAAGGCCAAAATCCAATCATTGCAACTGCATGTAAGCTGTCCATCAATTCCCACTTCCTTCTTCATGCCAACTTTATTCTTTCTATGCACCTCACCACTGGCACGCACACGTAATGGCTCTGTGCACACTGTACATAATGTAAGTACTTTGCATGTTGTGTTAGGGGGAGGGCACCTACGATGGGGGCTACTATCAGCCGCACCCCAAGGAAACAAGAAAGACGAGATCTCCAGGAAGAATACCAGCTAGTCGGTGGCCAAGGACGAGTGGTGTGCCGGACCACCGGTACTGCCACACTAAATGTGGCTGCAGTCTCCTTCAATGGTAGTCTCTACAGATTGAACTAAACTACACCGCCCCGCTGCATTGCGCTTTCTTATTGAAATCTGGAATGCTGTGATGGTTGAGCGAGGCCCGTCGGTGTTGCCACTGCAGTTGGAAAGTGGCTGCAACATTCTGTTGCTTAACCTGCAGTCGCATGTTTGATTCCCGCTGGCAACATTTTGATGGGTACCGTGCATTGGGTGCACGTTAAAGAATCCCAGGTGGTCAAAATTAATCCGGAGCCCGCCCACTATGGCGTGCCTCATAGTCGTATCATGGTTTTGGCACGTAAAAGTCCAGAATTTATTTGTAATTTCAACATTTCGGTGGGGACAAGATGGGAAAAAGATAAAGCTTGTGTATCATGTTTTGGGTGCAAATTGAGCGACCCATAGTGGTGAAAATTAATCCAGAGCCCTTCTCTTCAGCACCTCTCATAGCCTTTGGGTTGGTTTGTGATGTTGAATTGAATCACTCTTCTTTTGTTCCCTTCAGGCCAGCCGCAAGCGGAAGTTGCAGGAGCCTAAATCCATGAAGGTATGTTATTGCTCTTCTGTGCCTTGGAAGGGGGACTTCATTAATGGAGTTAGGGGAATCACTTTCGGCATGCATGCGCGTATAGGTAACTCCTGCACCACACCTCGCACTTGTCAGAAGAGGACAGGCAAAAATTTGTTCAAGCTCAAGCACTTTGCCAACACAGCGCTCCAGTCGAATCCAGATATGGATGTTTCTCTCGTGGAGAAACTGCAAAGCCAGGTACTACTTTGGTCTGCTTTGATATGCTGCCTGCAAAAAAAGAGGGAGAGAGAGAAAATGGCAAAATATTACTAGTGGTGCTACAGTGTTCTGGTGCTAAAGTCAGTTAAACTTATTAGTTTTCAAACCTGTCTTCGCACTTACTGAAGCTGTTGTTTGTTTTGAACATAAGCGTCTGCATATGCCTACTTTGTACGCATAGGTACATGCGTGTAATGTTGTACTGTAAGAAGGTAATGTTTACTTTTTTTGTTAATCATTCGATGCCTCTCTGAAGCATATTTGCAGTTAAGTGGCCCATTGCCACCAAAGGAGTGGCTCACTACCTCTGTCAAGGTGCTCAGTTCGATAGCTTTTGTGTGGCTGCTCCCTCCATGTTATCTGGGGAAAGTAAACTTGAAGTAAATGTGATGGCACTAATAAGGCCTGCAGTCAGTTTTGCTTGGGTCTTTTGCCAGGATCCCTGCATTTGTCATTTATCTAGAAGCAAAAGCTACAGAAATATTCAGCAGAGAGCATTGAACTGCTGACCTTGTTTGCATGAAGGCAGCTGAAGCACAGTACCAGCCGCATTCGCTCAGCGGCTGTGGCGTTCTGCTGCCGAGCACAAGGTTGCAGGCTTCAGTCCCAGCCACAGCGGCTGCACTTCGATGGGGGTGAAATGCGAAAATGCTCATTTAGTTAGATTTAAATGCACAATATAAAGAATTCCACATGGTCCACACAAGGAAGCAACAATTAATCCGAAGCCCTCCACTGAGGCATCCCTAGTAAACCACTGCAATTCCAAGACATTAAATTTTACAATTGGGGACCTTTAGAGGAATATTCATAGAATGATGATGGTGATAACTGAATTTTTATTTGGAAGCATAGAAGCAACCATGAAAAGCAAAGAAACAACTCTGTTAGTGAAGTTGATTGCACTTTCGACTGTCACAGACCAACTCACCTGCTCACAGCTTGCTTAGGGGTCCCCACAATGCATGCAGAGAGTGCCAGGCATAATGCGGAAGTGAAATGGTCTCAGAAAGTCATCAACCGAGAAAGCTGCCCTAGTGAGTATGGAAAACGCGAAAGCATGTGACAAGATCGAACCAATTAGCCACCAGAAGGCGAGCAAATATGCCTATCTTTTTAGGGGGAACAAGCATGTTATCTGGAGGAATTTTCATTCATTGCGCATTGGTTAATTAAATTTTTCGCTTCATTTGACCTTTACTGAAGATCCTTGTAACAAACAATGACATTCATACATAAGCTGAAGCTTCCATTGTTTTGTTCCTAAAAGAGAGCAGGTGTTGGATGAGTTGACCTCTGCTAATGTTCACACATACATTTGTGTAACCCATGGTATAGTTTTACCACATAAAGACTAGCGGGCATTTGAATGCAGCATTTCTGCATGAGATAAACAAGTACAGTTGCAAGGAAAAGAGAAAGGTATTTTCTGGTGCATCTGACGCAGGTCCTGGAACTATCTAGGTTGCAGGATGTCCACGATGAGCTGAAGAGAAAGACTGAAGAAGTGGAGACCTTGAAAAAGGTAGGATGCCACTTTCATTTACCATCACTATGTATGCTGAGTGCCAGCTGTCCGAGTCCTGTGTAGCACAGGGCGCCGTATGCAAGTTTAAAGAAATTGTGCAGAAACCTTCGAAGCTGATTGATTTGAGCAAGGCTTCTCGTAGTTTGACTGTCTGTGCAATCTGTCACTGCCGTTGAGCATCTAGTCTTTTGCGTTAAGCAGCTTCATGTGGTGTGTCACTCCCCACTAACCAATGGGCTACTACTTCGTTTGCAGCCATTTCTCTAGTGTTCCGCCATGCATGCCAACACAGAGAACTGGTGTAACCTGTGTCGCTGAGTTTTGTAACCCTTCCACGAACGAGCACAGGTGTGCATTCACTGCAACGGAAATGACGTTGTTACTGCTGCAACCAAACGTGTATCGTGCCCCGTGCATACTCTCCTCCTCTCCATCTCTCAGCATCTTGTCCATTGTCTTCCTCTCCACGCTTTCCTCTCCACGCTTTCCTCTTCCTCTTCACAGTCCAAACACTGAAGCATGAAAACTCGTTCCACTCTGGAAAGAAAGGTTTGACTTATTGAATTGGCACATAAATCGGGATAGGAATATGAGTGCATGACACTGATCACATACAATGGCAGTTAGCCTATTGGCACATGTGAAAGAATGTTGGATTGATTTCATTGCTCTTCTTCTGTCCATACTCTTTGGGGATGTAAGCAAAATTTTTGTTCTCATTGCTCTTTCTCCATGCACTTCCTTTATATGCAACTATTACTTTCAAATATATCCCCTTCAGGTGCCAATTCTGTCCCATAAGAATTTAGCTTTACCACGTTTCTTTCATCTTCATAACCATCAAAGGTCTACAGCTGCTAAGTGAATTAAGAATTTTTAATGCTTAGAGTTCCGTCAAGTTTACAGAATCTGGATTCGATGCAAAAACTCTTCAGGAATGCTGAGTATCACATACATTAACCATTTCATGTCGAACATACATGAAAAATACCTGTACAGCCACTTGAAAGATATTCCTGATGTACACCATAGAGAAATATGATGAAACAAGTGAACCCACTATGTGATCACACACTGACACCAAGAGATAGCATCCAGCAGTTTACTTTCCAACTCGTTTTGCTGATGTATTTGCAGCACACGTGCAATCAGAATTGGTTCGAAATGCATGGACACCTCTGAAATACATTATCAAAGTGTTGATGCACTATGTGGACATGCACAATTAAGTACGCCGCACCTGAAGGGGATATATACCATTCCTGAGCAAGTCGCAGTACATTTGTACCAATAGCTGCAGCCTTACTAACCCCGGTATATTTGTCCTCCCACTTTGACTGTTTATTCAAAGGGCACCTTTTTTTTCTTTCCAGAAAAGTTCTATAAAATATGACACACTCATTAGATTCGAGTGCGAAGCCAAAACTACAATAGGTGCTACCACGTCCCATCCCCCGATTTCGGATCCCGTCTACTATGGTGTGCAACACAAAGAAATAATGGATCTCAAATGGCATTTATGGCACTGTAGATAACAGGCTCAGGGCAGTCAAATAGTGATAAAGGCTTGGACTGTGATCACTAGTGATGTTCGGCCCACTGTGGCTTGGATGCAATACATTCTATTTTTCCAAGTGGGAGATGGCTTGGAAATGCAAAATGCTATTTCTGTCTCTTATTGTGAAAATCTGATGACGGAACGATCGAGGGTATTGCGTTATGAATTTTCTGAAGTATGGAAATTCGGGTGTGCATTTATCGAGGGCAACTGCCTATTTCGTTTCTGGCTGTAAGGAATTTGGTGTGCGTTACAGTTGGACATATAAAAAAAGCATGAACACTAAATACAGTAACTGCGTTTACTTTCCTTCCATACGAGAAAGGTGCTAGTATCTCCATTGGGATATGCTAGAAGTCCTGCTGGATGAGTTATAGAACCAATTCTATAACAGAAACGTAAATTGCGGCTGCCATTACACAAATGTTTAATGAGTATACATTATAAATTGTCCTTTTGTTTGTCTCTGTTGCTGTTTTAGCATCAGCTGTAAAGCAGAGAATCTGTTTAAAGTCCTTATGAAGCAGTCTGTGGTTTAAAAAAAAGAAAACTGAACTGATACAGTAATATAACTTTTAGTGTTTGTACGAAAATTTAGTATTTCTTGGCTTTGGTTGTAGCATTGTTCAAATTTGAAGCTTGGCGAGTCTGCAGTAGCTCCAGTTCTTTGCCCATGTGCATTTTCGCTCATTGTACTATACAGTAACTCTATTGGTAGCATGTTATTCTTGTACCTTTTGAGAAATTGGAACGGTTTTATATGGTTTTATGTGGCATTTGTGTAGCAGCTAATGTAGCTCTAAATCATAGTAGCATGCTTGGCTGGCACATAGTAGGCCCACAATCAATGGAATCCTGAGATAGTTATGATTTTCCTTTTTTCCCTTCTGTATTTAAATCTGCTATTTACATTGGTTACATTCAATGTCGCATGCCAATTTGAGCCTGAGAAAAGTTTAGAAAAGCTATTGCGTTGGTGTAAAGCTCACATACTTCAAGGTCTTGTGGGGGCAAGCGAAATTGAAGCTCAGCCTCTTTCATAAGGAGTCACAGAGCATAATGATCGTGAATCACTTGGGTGAGGCTGAGAGTGGTGTAGCAGTGAGAAGAGTGAGGTACATAATTCACCCACTGCCGATGTGGTACAGTGAAGGCATTGTTCATTGCTTGCAGGCACTCGCAAACTTCAAAGGCAGCCGCGTCGAGTTCTTCAAAGACCTCAGTTCTGCCAAAAAGATCAAGCGGAAGCCTCGAGCCGTAAGGGTTGTTTGTGATCCTGTTGGTGTTCTATTTGGTACACCCCCCTCCCTCCCGTGCATTGCTTTTCTGCTCATTGCTGGTAAACGGTGCAAAAAGACAGGGAAACGCATAATGCGGCATCCCTTTTTTGCAATGCACCTTGTTGCCCTGTTCAATAGTGCTTTATTACTAACCCAAGAAGATAACATATTATAACAGTTTCATCTAATAGAAAAATGTCATAGTTTATCTGCAGGTTTTGTAGTGTTCCTTGAAAGTGAAACTGTTTTACCCGGCGTAGTGACTTAGCAGCTATGATGTTGCACTGCTAAACATTAAGTCGTGGGATCAAATTCCTCCCATGGCAGCCACATTACGATAGAGGTGAAATGCAAAAACACCCATGGTGCCATGCATTGGGTGGCCAATAAAGCTCTTTAGGTGGCCAACATTAACCCAGAGTGTCTTACTACACTGTTCCTCATAATAAGATTGTGGTTTTGGCAAATGAAACCTCAGAATTTAAAAAAAAGGAAATAAGACGTTTAAGTCTTCCAAAGCCCTTAAAGGGACACTAAAGGTAAATACTAAGTCGACATGGACTGTTTAAATACTATTCAAGACTCCTGGCAACGCTTGTTTCATGTCAAGAAAAGACTTAGTTTATGAGAAAATTGCATCTGAAGGGTCCGAACACCTCTATCGCAATTCAAGTATCCAGCCACCCGACCGGGGAATGGTGACGTACATGTGCCATTGCCGTCCTTTGCTGCCTTCAGTGAGTAAAACGGTGCCCGACAGACGGCGGTACGGATTTTTGCATGGAACGCAAACGCGCAGCCATGGAGAAACCGAGCCAAGACAGAGCGGTGGATTCACTGCCACTGCAACTGCCTTTCATCAAGTGGCGTGGTCAGTTCGGGCTTCCCGATACATCACACGGAAGGGGAGTTCTCTGCTACTTGCAGTTTGTGCGAGTTTCGCGAAACAGCGAAACCAGCGCAGCACTACGAGATAACGAAACTACTGAAACACGAAAGCACGGGCGGCGCAGAGTCGAGCAAAAGGATGGATAAGTGGGCTAGTTGGTGCGTGCTTTTAGCATTTTGTAGTTCCTGTGCGTTTTTAGCGCTCAAAGCTTTTATTATAATGCAGAGTCGAGCGAAAACAAAACCTTTCGACCGCCTGTGTTGTTGTCAAGGGTAATGTCAATCAGTTCTTTAAGAAATAATGAAATGAACTGGGCAAGTAGCATTTTCTTTCGTCTTATAAAGCTATGCAATGGTGTTTTTATAACGAGTAGCTGAGAACTAGTGACAGAGCTTAAGGGGGGAGGCTACACTTGAAATACAACTTTTTTATTTGTGGACAGATCTCAACGAAATTTTCACACATTGTGCATTTTAATATGCAGATTCTAAAAATATAATTAATTTTGCCATAGGATAAGCACTTTCTGATATAATCCAAATGCATTGTGTAACTGAGTCCTTTGTTTGGAGGAAAATTAGCTGCTAAACAGAAAACCCTAACATAGTAATTTGAGTATAAAGACTATCTAGGATGTTCAGGGAGTGCCATAAGGTATTATTCAATGTTCTAGGCTAATCTGAGCAAGAGTTAGAGCTCATCAAAGTTGTGAGAAAAAAATGCCATCTTGACATGTCAAGAATTTGACCCATTTCAAAAACTTTTGGAGAAGAGTGCTGCTTTGAAAAGGTGCATATTGCTTACTGCATACATTTATCTTTCTGGCAAAAAAAAAATTATGTTGATAGCTGAAATAGGACAAAAGCTATTTTACCTCCAAAATTGGAAGTCTGTCGGAATTGTTGTTTTGAGAAATCAAGGAAAAACGTTCTGCAACATCTTTATTGAGAACATACCAATAAAATCTCAAGGAAATTCACTAGGGGCATAATCTGGATACATCTTATCTTTTTGCCACATTTTGGCCGGCTTCCTTGCGCTCAAAGAGGCTTCTCGCTTCTTGCTGGAGTTAGCACTTCGAAGGTCCGGCGCTCCGGACGTTTTCCGGCGCTCGCTGCGCGCTCGCTACTTTCTTCAGTCGTGAAGGAAACGGTGCCTGCACGATCTGTGCCAACACGCGTGGCGTGGGCGGACGAAGTGTTGACGCTAGACGCGCCAGTTGGCAGCTCGGAACTCGATCCGGTAATGTCCAGGCAGACCAGCAACCGGCAATTCCGCGAGTATGACAGGCCTAGCCGCCTTCCGTCGCGCATTGCACAGCCGCTTGACGCGTAGTAGCCTTGAGACAACAATCTTTTCCAGCCATCCGGGCAGCGAAATGAGCATCTTATCAAACGTCGCGAAGCAAGCGGCTGAACAAACGTAGACAGCGGCGCGATGAAACCAGAGATAAACAGACGTAGCGAGACGCGAGAGCGGTCGAGCGCGCGCCGACGAGCACCGGACCAATAGGAGCGAGGCGCGCGGGGGTGTGCGCGCTTTGGCCAATCGGCGGCACGGACGCATCCTCCAGAAATGACGTGATAGCGTCGGTTTCCCTTCTCCGACGCCATTTTGAACTGGTGCAAAATGCGCACAAAGAAAACAGCTTCAAAACAAGCGCAAGATGGCGGCCATCGGCCACCGCGTTCGCAAATGGTGACGGCGCGAAGTTTGAACATTTTTGACCAAATTTTGCTGATTTCGCGTTCACCCTGGCCCCTTTAAGCGCGATTTTTTATTATTTTCCGATTAAATTTAGCTTCTAGATTTCGCGGAGGGATTCTTGAATGTATAAACGTAGCGAAAATGCACTTTTCCGAAAATCGACTTTTTTGTGATTTTTTGCCGTTTCAAGACCCGCGTCCCCCCTTAAATGAGCAGTACCTTCGTCATCCGGGGAGTCTCTAATTGTGTGCTGCATATACTGCAGTTTCTCGATTACTAAGGCTCTCTGTTTGTGACAATATTAACGCCTTAGAGATTATTTGCCTTTGGTGTCCCTTTAAGTTTTACGAAGTGCTAAGAAATTCTTGAATTTTGCTTTCAGCAAAGTTTAGTGAATTTATTTGTGTATTTGACCATGAGATTTTCGCAAGCTGTAATTTCAAGCAATTGAACCTGATTAGCATCTTTGTGGTGGTGGTAGGCAGAAGTTTATGTGCAAAAGGCCAAATGAGCATTTGTCAGCAATAAAAAAAAAGTTTGCTTGTTGTTTACACAATGTCTTCCGTGAAGATTTCATGCATTATGTGGTGCTTTATTTCTTATAAATGTACTGTTGGGGTGCTTAAAGGCCATGAAAACATACTAATTTTGTACGCAAGAGCTATTGCAAACCCTGTATCCAATATTCGTTAGCATATATATATATATATATATATGTATGTATATCGTACACGCTCATATCGACAATATTATAGAGTTGCTTTGTTATATCCAATAATTTGACATTTTTGCATGGTAAATCAGGGTTCAACTGTGCTATTTCTGTATTGTTCCCCTAGCTTATTCCATGGCTAGTGTATCACTGTGTCGTTTTGTTTCTCTACTCGGTACTTGCATTACAACCAATGGTAAAACGAAAGTAATATACAGTTAACTGTCGATATAACGAACTTGAATATAATGAAATTCTAGATATAATGAAGTATTTAACATTCTATCATTTCCTGTCCATGAACACTATGTATATTGAAACTCAGCATAACAAAGTGTGTTTATACCCAATTCAGGCACGTACCCGCCCCCCCGACATTAAGACGCATACCCCCCCTCCCCGCCCACACGCCACCACTTCTCATACACATTCCTATAGCGCCGCCAAATCAATGTTGAAACTTGACAGCTATTCGGCGGTGAACACTTTGTTGCCTTTTTCACTCCTTTTGGATGGCGGTAGTTATCGGCATCCTTTGGGGTGTGAAGGCCAGTTCCCTCATCGATTCGGTGCCCACGCGATTAACTCGAGATGCATTTAGTTGTCACCATCTTTTCTACGGTCTTGTGCTTCGCTGTTGCTTCGTTCGTGCAGCGTTCTTCGTTTAGACTGATCCAGGTACCAAGAAAGGGATTCGGTTCGTGGTCAGCTGGTCTGTATGCACATGGAACGAGTTGCTGCCAGAGAAAACGCCAATTGCGTTTAATGTTTCCTTTTGCTTCATTATTTCCTCGAGTAACGGCTCGCCGCGACGCTGACAGGTTCTCGTAACCATATAACTGCGATACGGGTTAGATAAGGCGAAAAATAAAATAATGCGAAACAGCGTGCATCATGAAACCCTGCAATAACCCTTAAATCCATAAGCAACATGGATGTCATCCGTTACCTCGTCTGGTTTTTGCCTAATTGTAGAGCACTTTTTGTGCAAAATTGCCAACTGGAAACTAGATTTGTAAGGCGTTGAGAAATTAAGCGACCTAGTGAGGAATCCATTGTCGGCAACCGAGGCAACAGCCAAAGAGGAAGAAAAAGCAAAAGTTAACAAATTGAACCATTGTTTATGAAAATATTTATAGATCAACATCTTTTTATTTAAAGAGGATGTAGAAAAAACGCCGCCAGAAGTGCATAACAATTCCATGTGCTTCGAATGACGCTTCTACAGTTACCAGTCGAGCGGCCTGACGTAGCCACTTCTATGCTGTGCTTATATAAGTGTCTTGCCTAGCTTCCGCAGTGGGGATAGCACGTTTAGAATCGCAGCGTCCTGCGCCCTACGAGGTTGTGCTGGACTGGCAGCCAAGCATTGCTACGTAACTTCCCAAATAACAATACAAGTCGTTTGCAGCACTTAACTTGGTAGAGCATAAACGAGGGATCCAAAAGAACTGTGACGGTTCCTCAAATATATATTTCTCTATAGTTCTTCCAGAGCTCATTCAAAATACGCTACTGTAGTCGGATACAAATTATGTCTGCAGTGAAACCCCGCCCACGCCCTCATAACCGCCAGCCACTGTTCCTCCGGGAGGCTGGAAATAATTCGTACTTCAAACTTTTTCTGTTCCCCAAATAAGGTGGTAACCACAAAAATAAAATTATTAGCACGTAATTTTATACATTTTTCCTCGCCTATTACAGTTGAATGGCCAAACCCTAATTCTTTATTGAACTGAAATAACATGCTTGCTTTGCTGCCACTGTTTATTAAGTTTCGCTTTAGTTGGCAGTGAAGTTTCATGAGTAAAACGGGTTCAGCAGTGAAATGAAAGGCACCGCACACTTTTGAAGAGTGAAATGCTCAGACTCCATACACTTGGTCCGTGTCTGTAGCACACTTCATTGCTTCCGCCGATGAAAAGACTCTTCAAGAACAGCAGACGCTCTGGAGGTATCAAGTATGACTACATTTTGAAAAGGCCGCATGGTGACGATTTTGTTTGCTTCTGTAATTGGCTGGCGAAGTAACACAACCACGCGCGGTTTTTGTGCCTTGGTTTCCAACTGCTGTTTTTTTTTTTTTTAAGTTGTATTCTACTAAAGTAATCTTTGTTTTACATCTTGGCTTCTTTACTTCTTGGCAGTGTTCTTCCTGCGGTTCTTTCCTGCGCTTATTTCATTTCTCTTTCGTGGGTTTACGAGTTTTTATGGTGAATGGTGGACGTTATTCACATTTATTCTAGTAAAGTACACCCTCCCCCCTCATTTGCATAGAAGTTACCTTGGGTTGCCCCCTCCCCCCCGAAAAAACATCCTGCGTACGTGCCTGACACAATTTGAATATAACGAAATGTCACTGCCGCTGTGAAGGAATACCGAGGCACTAAATAGAAATTTCTGAGGACTCAGTTGGTCAAATGGTTGAAATACATGTGGCTGCTTAAGAACTTGCCTCTACAATTGTGCAACCCAGAGCGGCCACCAAAGCAGTACAGTGTCATGTTCCTTGTAAAGTAAAAATGTGACGAGATTCTATCACGCCCCATGTGTGACCTATCACACCCCATGTACCTGGAGCACTGTGTGCTGTAGGTACAAGTGAAAGGATGGAAGGGTGAGCCAAGAAGGATGCTGGCTTGATGAGCACACTCTTCCCGCGTGAGGAAGGGGAAAGGAGCGAGCTTCCGGTAACGCATGGGTGATTGGGGCAAGCGTTAACGTGCGTCTCCTTTTCTAGCGCAGCTGTGGCTGCGCATGGCCGTCAGTGTGGCTTGACTGCATACACAGCCTGTGTGCCCTGCTTTTGAGGTGACCTGCCACACGCGCAAAGACTGGGCGAGCTGAGATGGCGTGGCCCTGTGCACCGTCTTCGCTCTTTTAGTGATGGAGGTTGCGCAATCTCAAGTTTTGAAGATGCATCTAAGCAACAAGCAGACGAAGCATTTGTCTCCCGGCTGCTGGTGCTTTTCATGATAACATCGCCCCACTGTGACCAACACTACGAGCTGCGGGGGCAGAGTGTACATGAAAGCATGGCTGGCTTCGCTTTGTACCGCCAATGTGATGATACCGTCAACACGGTATGAAACCGTATGTTTCGTTGCTGACTCTCAAGTTGAACAAAACAATTGTTTTTTTTCATTCAAACCTGTTCTTGCCTATTTCGTCGTAATTTGGAGAATTTCGCAGCCCCTTCCGTGTAAGAGAAGTTCATCTGTGACTACTCATTCTGCATAAAGTATTGAATGTCAGTATAACAAAATTTGGTATAACAAAACAGTCTTCCTTATATGATGTGTACATCTATGCAGTTTTAAGGCCAACTTGCTGATCGACTAACCCAGCAACAATATCCACACATTTATGAAACCGCACCTTGTCACTAGCACAGCACCTTGTTTTGTTGTGACACCTTGTGTGGCATGTGCATTGTTGCAGAAGAAGCCTCTCTTCAAGCTACAAGCCCCCACATACGAATACCTGTTGTCGTTTATCAAGAATGAACCTGACGATGAAAATGACCCAGACTGGTGTCCCAACAGTGAAAGGAGCCAGGTAACCGCACGTTTCACCTTCATTACTCTGGACCAGTTCACAGTAATCTGCCCTGTGCTCAACAAATGCAACATTCAGATGTTTGCAGCAGTTGTTGTGCAACAGAATTATGAGGCGCTTTTATCACAACTAGGCTCTTTTATCACAACTACAGGGTTGCTAAAAAGAAATAGGTGAGGCTAGATTGCTGGTGTATATTTACGGATATTAGTTAGGATCACTTGCCTAGTTTACCATTCGTGACACCATGGACCAAGGAAATTCGTCGCCAAGTCCTAGCATTGTTGTTCCACATTATCGCATTCATGCATGTGCATCCCTAGCTACACACACAAGACTTGTGTCTCACCTCCATTCGTTTCCTACTCAACTAACATGCACAATCCTTCCCATTATCCTTGCCCAGGGTGCCCTCACATGGAATTGCTCATAGGTTGGGCCTTACTGTGAACTGAAGATTCATACTTGAGAAAGGACTAAAAACAATTGAAGCTGGTGATAGCCATAGGATCAATTTCTCTCAACTATAGTATTGGCTTCCTGTGACGTACAACACAAAAACCATTTGAGACAAGTGGCACGTGAGTCGGGTCGTATACCATGTGAGAGTGCACCAATTTCTATTGGGTCACAGATAAAGGAATGAAACACAAGAATCGTAATCAACCATACCACTACTTTTTTCATGAGTCGTATCTAATGGCAGCAAGTTTCTTATAAAAGCAAGAGACTTGGTAGGGGTAGGGGAACGGCTTGTGATGACCAACCCTGTCCGTGCCAGGAGCCTCCAACGCTGACCCGCTGAGCAGATCTTCGACAACTGCCGACTCTTCTACACGTCTCCCTCAAATCTTTTGCCTCAATATATTGCGAAATGAAAACGCATATAGAGCTGCATTCAAATGTTGCATTGGGGAGTGTTGTAACCGTGAGTGAATCTTTTTCACCTCTATGAATGGCCTTAGAAATGGTAAGCTGCCGTGTAAGAAGCGTCATTCAAAGCACTGTTGTGTGCATGAGTTTAGGGGAAGCTTCTCCCAAGAAGCTCCTATTCTGGTACATGGGAATGAAGAAATCATTTTGCTCAGCATGCACTGCGCCACATTTATTGTCATTTGTTGCATTTGAAAGAAAGTTCAAATCTGCCAACTGCTAGAGTAGATAATTTTACACCATTTTTTTTACAGAAATTGTTCAAAATCACATAATTTAACAAGTGTAGCACTGTGCTTGCAACTCTAACTTAAGCATAATGAAACATAACTTATGTAGCCTGCACTCGTTAGACATCTTAAGTGGACAAAATTGATATTTTGTGCAGCACTATGAAAACTCCACTAATTCACAAGTACTTTTGCAAAACCATCGTAAACATAAAAATATCATGTAAGCTGCTATATATTGTCGGTTATAGAGGCTATGACAGATGCAATTCTTTCTCAACTTGTCAATTTTCTGTAACTTCTATTGAAAAAAATTGAGGCCCTAGTTTGAAATTTCGGTTTGAGGCCCTAGGGTGAAATTTTGCTTCCTATGGTTGGTAGAATTCTGCTCTCTTATGTGCAGCAAATTTCATTCATACTAGCAGTTGTCTAACAAGAGCATTGCACTACTTCACATGTAAATATGAAAGTGAGAGTTGGCCCAGAGTTATAATCTCCTGGCTAAATCCACCTTCCTTTACACTGAATGTGCACCTTCCGATGAGATGAAGGCCAAAATCCAATCATTGCAACTGCATGTAAGCTGTCCATCAATTCCCACTTCCTTCTTCATGCCAACTTTATTCTTTCTATGCACCTCACCACTGGCACGCACACGTAATGGCTCTGTGCACACTGTACATAATGTAAGTACTTTGCATGTTGTGTTAGGGGGAGGGCACCTACGATGGGGGCTACTATCAGCCGCACCCCAAGGAAACAAGAAAGACGAGATCTCCAGGAAGAATACCAGCTAGTCGGTGGCCAAGGACGAGTGGTGTGCCGGACCACCGGTACTGCCACACTAAATGTGGCTGCAGTCTCCTTCAATGGTAGTCTCTACAGATTGAACTAAACTACACCGCCCCGCTGCATTGCGCTTTCTTATTGAAATCTGGAATGCTGTGATGGTTGAGCGAGGCCCGTCGGTGTTGCCACTGCAGTTGGAAAGTGGCTGCAACATTCTGTTGCTTAACCTGCAGTCGCATGTTTGATTCCCGCTGGCAACATTTTGATGGGTACCGTGCATTGGGTGCACGTTAAAGAATCCCAGGTGGTCAAAATTAATCCGGAGCCCGCCCACTATGGCGTGCCTCATAGTCGTATCATGGTTTTGGCACGTAAAAGTCCAGAATTTATTTGTAATTTCAACATTTCGGTGGGGACAAGATGGGAAAAAGATAAAGCTTGTGTATCATGTTTTGGGTGCAAATTGAGCGACCCATAGTGGTGAAAATTAATCCAGAGCCCTTCTCTTCAGCACCTCTCATAGCCTTTGGGTTGGTTTGTGATGTTGAATTGAATCACTCTTCTTTTGTTCCCTTCAGGCCAGCCGCAAGCGGAAGTTGCAGGAGCCTAAATCCATGAAGGTATGTTATTGCTCTTCTGTGCCTTGGAAGGGGGACTTCATTAATGGAGTTAGGGGAATCACTTTCGGCATGCATGCGCGTATAGGTAACTCCTGCACCACACCTCGCACTTGTCAGAAGAGGACAGGCAAAAATTAGTTCAAGCTCAAGCACTTTGCCAACACAGCGCTCCAGTCGAATCCAGATATGGATGTTTCTCTCGTGGAGAAACTGCAAAGCCAGGTACTACTTTGGTCTGCTTTGATATGCTGCCTGCAAAAAAAGAGGGAGAGAGAGAAAATGGCAAAATATTACTAGTGGTGCTACAGTGTTCTGGTGCTAAAGTCAGTTAAACTTATTAGTTTTCAAACCTGTCTTCGCACTTACTGAAGCTGTTGTTTGTTTTGAACATAAGCGTCTGCATATGCCTACTTTGTACGCATAGGTACATGCGTGTAATGTTGTACTGTAAGAAGGTAATGTTTACTTTTTTTGTTAATCATTCGATGCCTCTCTGAAGCATATTTGCAGTTAAGTGGCCCATTGCCACCAAAGGAGTGGCTCACTACCTCTGTCAAGGTGCTCAGTTCGATAGCTTTTGTGTGGCTGCTCCCTCCATGTTATCTGGGGAAAGTAAACTTGAAGTAAATGTGATGGCACTAATAAGGCCTGCAGTCAGTTTTGCTTGGGTCTTTTGCCAGGATCCCTGCATTTGTCATTTATCTAGAAGCAAAAGCTACAGAAATATTCAGCAGAGAGCATTGAACTGCTGACCTTGTTTGCATGAAGGCAGCTGAAGCACAGTACCAGCCGCATTCGCTCAGCGGCTGTGGCGTTCTGCTGCCGAGCACAAGGTTGCAGGCTTCAGTCCCAGCCACAGCGGCTGCACTTCGATGGGGGTGAAATGCGAAAATGCTCATTTAGTTAGATTTAAATGCACAATATAAAGAATTCCACATGGTCCACACAAGGAAGCAACAATTAATCCGAAGCCCTCCACTGAGGCATCCCTAGTAAACCACTGCAATTCCAAGACATTAAATTTTACAATTGGGGACCTTTAGAGGAATATTCATAGAATGATGATGGTGATAACTGAATTTTTATTTGGAAGCATAGAAGCAACCATGAAAAGCAAAGAAACAACTCTGTTAGTGAAGTTGATTGCACTTTCGACTGTCACAGACCAACTCACCTGCTCACAGCTTGCTTAGGGGTCCCCACAATGCATGCAGAGAGTGCCAGGCATAATGCGGAAGTGAAATGGTCTCAGAAAGTCATCAACCGAGAAAGCTGCCCTAGTGAGTATGGAAAACGCGAAAGCATGTGACAAGATCGAACCAATTAGCCACCAGAAGGCGAGCAAATATGCCTATCTTTTTAGGGGGAACAAGCATGTTATCTGGAGGAATTTTCATTCATTGCGCATTGGTTAATTAAATTTTTCGCTTCATTTGACCTTTACTGAAGATCCTTGTAACAAACAATGACATTCATACATAAGCTGAAGCTTCCATTGTTTTGTTCCTAAAAGAGAGCAGGTGTTGGATGAGTTGACCTCTGCTAATGTTCACACATACATTTGTGTAACCCATGGTATAGTTTTACCACATAAAGACTAGCGGGCATTTGAATGCAGCATTTCTGCATGAGATAAACAAGTACAGTTGCAAGGAAAAGAGAAAGGTATTTTCTGGTGCATCTGACGCAGGTCCTGGAACTATCTAGGTTGCAGGATGTCCACGATGAGCTGAAGAGAAAGACTGAAGAAGTGGAGACCTTGAAAAAGGTAGGATGCCACTTTCATTTACCATCACTATGTATGCTGAGTGCCAGCTGTCCGAGTCCTGTGTAGCACAGGGCGCCGTATGCAAGTTTAAAGAAATTGTGCAGAAACCTTCGAAGCTGATTGATTTGAGCAAGGCTTCTCGTAGTTTGACTGTCTGTGCAATCTGTCACTGCCGTTGAGCATCTAGTCTTTTGCGTTAAGCAGCTTCATGTGGTGTGTCACTCCCCACTAACCAATGGGCTACTACTTCGTTTGCAGCCATTTCTCTAGTGTTCCGCCATGCATGCCAACACAGAGAACTGGTGTAACCTGTGTCGCTGAGTTTTGTAACCCTTCCACGAACGAGCACAGGTGTGCATTCACTGCAACGGAAATGACGTTGTTACTGCTGCAACCAAACGTGTATCGTGCCCCGTGCATACTCTCCTCCTCTCCATCTCTCAGCATCTTGTCCATTGTCTTCCTCTCCACGCTTTCCTCTCCACGCTTTCCTCTTCCTCTTCACAGTCCAAACACTGAAGCATGAAAACTCGTTCCACTCTGGAAAGAAAGGTTTGACTTATTGAATTGGCACATAAATCGGGATAGGAATATGAGTGCATGACACTGATCACATACAATGGCAGTTAGCCTATTGGCACATGTGAAAGAATGTTGGATTGATTTCATTGCTCTTCTTCTGTCCATACTCTTTGGGGATGTAAGCAAAATTTTTGTTCTCATTGCTCTTTCTCCATGCACTTCCTTTATATGCAACTATTACTTTCAAATATATCCCCTTCAGGTGCCAATTCTGTCCCATAAGAATTTAGCTTTACCACGTTTCTTTCATCTTCATAACCATCAAAGGTCTACAGCTGCTAAGTGAATTAAGAATTTTTAATGCTTAGAGTTCCGTCAAGTTTACAGAATCTGGATTCGATGCAAAAACTCTTCAGGAATGCTGAGTATCACATACATTAACCATTTCATGTCGAACATACATGAAAAATACCTGTACAGCCACTTGAAAGATATTCCTGATGTACACCATAGAGAAATATGATGAAACAAGTGAACCCACTATGTGATCACACACTGACACCAAGAGATAGCATCCAGCAGTTTACTTTCCAACTCGTTTTGCTGATGTATTTGCAGCACACGTGCAATCAGAATTGGTTCGAAATGCATGGACACCTCTGAAATACATTATCATAGTGTTGATGCACTATGTGGACATGCACAATTAAGTACGCCGCACCTGAAGGGGATATATACCATTCCTGAGCAAGTCGCAGTACATTTGTACCAATAGCTGCAGCCTTACTAACCCCGGTATATTTGTCCTCCCACTTTGACTGTTTATTCAAAGGGCACCTTTTTTTTCTTTCCAGAAAAGTTCTATAAAATATGACACACTCATTAGATTCGAGTGCGAAGCCAAAACTACAATAGGTGCTACCACGTCCCATCCCCCGATTTCGGATCCCGTCTACTATGGTGTGCAACACAAAGAAATAATGGATCTCAAATGGCATTTATGGCACTGTAGATAACAGGCTCAGGGCAGTCAAATAGTGATAAAGGCTTGGACTGTGATCACTAGTGATGTTCGGCCCACTGTGGCTTGGATGCAATACATTCTATTTTTCCAAGTGGGAGATGGCTTGGAAATGCAAAATGCTATTTCTGTCTCTTATTGTGAAAATCTGATGACGGAACGATCGAGGGTATTGCGTTATGAATTTTCTGAAGTATGGAAATTCGGGTGTGCATTTATCGAGGGCAACTGCCTATTTCGTTTCTGGCTGTAAGGAATTTGGTGTGCGTTACAGTTGGACATATAAAAAAAGCATGAACACTAAATACAGTAACTGCGTTTACTTTCCTTCCATACGAGAAAGGTGCTAGTATCTCCATTGGGATATGCTAGAAGTCCTGCTGGATGAGTTATAGAACCAATTCTATAACAGAAACGTAAATTGCGGCTGCCATTACACAAATGTTTAATGAGTATACATTATAAATTGTCCTTTTGTTTGTCTCTGTTGCTGTTTTAGCATCAGCTGTAAAGCAGAGAATCTGTTTAAAGTCCTTATGAAGCAGTCTGTGGTTTAAAAAAAAGAAAACTGAACTGATACAGTAATATAACTTTTAGTGTTTGTACGAAAATTTAGTATTTCTTGGCTTTGGTTGTAGCATTGTTCAAATTTGAAGCTTGGCGAGTCTGCAGTAGCTCCAGTTCTTTGCCCATGTGCATTTTCGCTCATTGTACTATACAGTAACTCTATTGGTAGCATGTTATTCTTGTACCTTTTGAGAAATTGGAACGGTTTTATATGGTTTTATGTGGCATTTGTGTAGCAGCTAATGTAGCTCTAAATCATAGTAGCATGCTTGGCTGGCACATAGTAGGCCCACAATCAATGGAATCCTGAGATAGTTATGATTTTCCTTTTTTCCCTTCTGTATTTAAATCTGCTATTTACATTGGTTACATTCAATGTCGCATGCCAATTTGAGCCTGAGAAAAGTTTAGAAAAGCTATTGCGTTGGTGTAAAGCTCACATACTTCAAGGTCTTGTGGGGGCAAGCGAAATTGAAGCTCAGCCTCTTTCATAAGGAGTCACAGAGCATAATGATCGTGAATCACTTGGGTGAGGCTGAGAGTGGTGTAGCAGTGAGAAGAGTGAGGTACATAATTCACCCACTGCCGATGTGGTACAGTGAAGGCATTGTTCATTGCTTGCAGGCACTCGCAAACTTCAAAGGCAGCCGCGTCGAGTTCTTCAAAGACCTCAGTTCTGCCAAAAAGATCAAGCGGAAGCCTCGAGCCGTAAGGGTTGTTTGTGATCCTGTTGGTGTTCTATTTGGTACACCCCCCTCCCTCCCGTGCATTGCTTTTCTGCTCATTGCTGGTAAACGGTGCAAAAAGACAGGGAAACGCATAATGCGGCATCCCTTTTTTGCAATGCACCTTGTTGCCCTGTTCAATAGTGCTTTATTACTAACCCAAGAAGATAACATATTATAACAGTTTCATCTAATAGAAAAATGTCATAGTTTATCTGCAGGTTTTGTAGTGTTCCTTGAAAGTGAAACTGTTTTACCCGGCGTAGTGACTTAGCAGCTATGATGTTGCACTGCTAAACATTAAGTCGTGGGATCAAATTCCTCCCATGGCAGCCACATTACGATAGAGGTGAAATGCAAAAACACCCATGGTGCCATGCATTGGGTGGCCAATAAAGCTCTTTAGGTGGCCAACATTAACCCAGAGTGTCTTACTACACTGTTCCTCATAATAAGATTGTGGTTTTGGCAAATGAAACCTCAGAATTTAAAAAAAAGGAAATAAGACGTTTAAGTCTTCCAAAGCCCTTAAAGGGACACTAAAGGTAAATACTAAGTCGACATGGACTGTTTAAATACTATTCAAGACTCCTGGCAACGCTTGTTTCATGTCAAGAAAAGACTTAGTTTATGAGAAAATTGCATCTGAAGGGTCCGAACACCTCTATCGCAATTCAAGTATCCAGCCACCCGACCGGGGAATGGTGACGTACATGTGCCATTGCCGTCCTTTGCTGCCTTCAGTGAGTAAAACGGTGCCCGACAGACGGCGGTACGGATTTTTGCATGGAACGCAAACGCGCAGCCATGGAGAAACCGAGCCAAGACAGAGCGGTGGATTCACTGCCACTGCAACTGCCTTTCATCAAGTGGCGTGGTCAGTTCGGGCTTCCCGATACATCACACGGAAGGGGAGTTCTCTGCTACTTGCAGTTTGTGCGAGTTTCGCGAAACAGCGAAACCAGCGCAGCACTACGAGATAACGAAACTACTGAAACACGAAAGCACGGGCGGCGCAGAGTCGAGCAAAAGGATGGATAAGTGGGCTAGTTGGTGCGTGCTTTTAGCATTTTGTAGTTCCTGTGCGTTTTTAGCGCTCAAAGCTTTTATTATAATGCAGAGTCGAGCGAAAACAAAACCTTTCGACCGCCTGTGTTGTTGTCAAGGGTAATGTCAATCAGTTCTTTAAGAAATAATGAAATGAACTGGGCAAGTAGCATTTTCTTTCGTCTTATAAAGCTATGCAATGGTGTTTTTATAACGAGTAGCTGAGAACTAGTGACAGAGCTTAAATGAGCAGTACCTTCGTCATCCGGGGAGTCTCTAATTGTGTGCTGCATATACTGCAGTTTCTCGATTACTAAGGCTCTCTGTTTGTGACAATATTAACGCCTTAGAGATTATTTGCCTTTGGTGTCCCTTTAAGTTTTACGAAGTGCTAAGAAATTCTTGAATTTTGCTTTCAGCAAAGTTTAGTGAATTTATTTGTGTATTTGACCATGAGATTTTCGCAAGCTGTAATTTCAAGCAATTGAACCTGATTAGCATCTTTGTGGTGGTGGTAGGCAGAAGTTTATGTGCAAAAGGCCAAATGAGCATTTGTCAGCAATAAAAAAAAAGTTTGCTTGTTGTTTACACAATGTCTTCCGTGAAGATTTCATGCATTATGTGGTGCTTTATTTCTTATAAATGTACTGTTGGGGTGCTTAAAGGCCATGAAAACATACTAATTTTGTACGCAAGAGCTATTGCAAACCCTGTATCCAATATTCGTTAGCATATATATATATATATATATGTATGTATATCGTACACGCTCATATCGACAATATTATAGAGTTGCTTTGTTATATCCAATAATTTGACATTTTTGCATGGTAAATCAGGGTTCAACTGTGCTATTTCTGTATTGTTCCCCTAGCTTATTCCATGGCTAGTGTATCACTGTGTCGTTTTGTTTCTCTACTCGGTACTTGCATTACAACCAATGATAAAACGAAAGTAATATACAGTTAACTGTCGATATAACGAACTTGAATATAATGAAATTCTAGATATAATGAAGTATTTAACATTCTATCATTTCCTGTCCATGAACACTATGTATATTGAAACTCAGCATAACAAAGTGTGTTTATACCCAATTCAGGCACGTACCCGCCCCCCCGACATTAAGACGCATACCCCCCCTCCCCGCCCACACGCCACCACTTCTCATACACATTCCTATAGCGCCGCCAAATCAATGTTGAAACTTGACAGCTATTCGGCGGTGAACACTTTGTTGCCTTTTTCACTCCTTTTGGATGGCGGTAGTTATCGGCATCCTTTGGGGTGTGAAGGCCAGTTCCCTCATCGATTCGGTGCCCACGCGATTAACTCGAGATGCATTTAGTTGTCACCATCTTTTCTACGGTCTTGTGCTTCGCTGTTGCTTCGTTCGTGCAGCGTTCTTCGTTTAGACTGATCCAGGTACCAAGAAAGGGATTCGGTTCGTGGTCAGCTGGTCTGTATGCACATGGAACGAGTTGCTGCCAGAGAAAACGCCAATTGCGTTTAATGTTTCCTTTTGCTTCATTATTTCCTCGAGTAACGGCTCGCCGCGACGCTGACAGGTTCTCGTAACCATATAACTGCGATACGGGTTAGATAAGGCGAAAAATAAAATAATGCGAAACAGCGTGCATCATGAAACCCTGCAATAACCCTTAAATCCATAAGCAACATGGATGTCATCCGTTACCTCGTCTGGTTTTTGCCTAATTGTAGAGCACTTTTTGTGCAAAATTGCCAACTGGAAACTAGATTTGTAAGGCGTTGAGAAATTAAGCGACCTAGTGAGGAATCCATTGTCGGCAACCGAGGCAACAGCCAAAGAGGAAGAAAAAGCAAAAGTTAACAAATTGAACCATTGTTTATGAAAATATTTATAGATCAACATCTTTTTATTTAAAGAGGATGTAGAAAAAACGCCGCCAGAAGTGCATAACAATTCCATGTGCTTCGAATGACGCTTCTACAGTTACCAGTCGAGCGGCCTGACGTAGCCACTTCTATGCTGTGCTTATATAAGTGTCTTGCCTAGCTTCCGCAGTGGGGATAGCACGTTTAGAATCGCAGCGTCCTGCGCCCTACGAGGTTGTGCTGGACTGGCAGCCAAGCATTGCTACGTAACTTCCCAAATAACAATACAAGTCGTTTGCAGCACTTAACTTGGTAGAGCATAAACGAGGGATCCAAAAGAACTGTGACGGTTCCTCAAATATATATTTCTCTATAGTTCTTCCAGAGCTCATTCAAAATACGCTACTGTAGTCGGATACAAATTATGTCTGCAGTGAAACCCCGCCCACGCCCTCATAACCGCCAGCCACTGTTCCTCCGGGAGGCTGGAAATAATTCGTACTTCAAACTTTTTCTGTTCCCCAAATAAGGTGGTAACCACAAAAATAAAATTATTAGCACGTAATTTTATACATTTTTCCTCGCCTATTACAGTTGAATGGCCAAACCCTAATTCTTTATTGAACTGAAATAACATGCTTGCTTTGCTGCCACTGTTTATTAAGTTTCGCTTTAGTTGGCAGTGAAGTTTCATGAGTAAAACGGGTTCAGCAGTGAAATGAAAGGCACCGCACACTTTTGAAGAGTGAAATGCTCAGACTCCATACACTTGGTCCGTGTCTGTAGCACACTTCATTGCTTCCGCCGATGAAAAGACTCTTCAAGAACAGCAGACGCTCTGGAGGTATCAAGTATGACTACATTTTGAAAAGGCCGCATGGTGACGATTTTGTTTGCTTCTGTAATTGGCTGGCGAAGTAACACAACCACGCGCGGTTTTTGTGCCTTGGTTTCCAACTGCTGTTTTTTTTTTTTTTAAGTTGTATTCTACTAAAGTAATCTTTGTTTTACATCTTGGCTTCTTTACTTCTTGGCAGTGTTCTTCCTGCGGTTCTTTCCTGCGCTTATTTCATTTCTCTTTCGTGGGTTTACGAGTTTTTATGGTGAATGGTGGACGTTATTCACATTTATTCTAGTAAAGTACACCCTCCCCCCTCATTTGCATAGAAGTTACCTTGGGTTGCCCCCTCCCCCCCCGAAAAAACATCCTGCGTACGTGCCTGACACAATTTGAATATAACGAAATGTCACTGCCGCTGTGAAGGAATACCGAGGCACTAAATAGAAATTTCTGAGGACTCAGTTGGTCAAATGGTTGAAATACATGTGGCTGCTTAAGAACTTGCCTCTACAATTGTGCAACCCAGAGCGGCCACCAAAGCAGTACAGTGTCATGTTCCTTGTAAAGTAAAAATGTGACGAGATTCTATCACGCCCCATGTGTGACCTATCACACCCCATGTACCTGGAGCACTGTGTGCTGTAGGTACAAGTGAAAGGATGGAAGGGTGAGCCAAGAAGGATGCTGGCTTGATGAGCACACTCTTCCCGCGTGAGGAAGGGGAAAGGAGCGAGCTTCCGGTAACGCATGGGTGATTGGGGCAAGCGTTAACGTGCGTCTCCTTTTCTAGCGCAGCTGTGGCTGCGCATGGCCGTCAGTGTGGCTTGACTGCATACACAGCCTGTGTGCCCTGCTTTTGAGGTGACCTGCCACACGCGCAAAGACTGGGCGAGCTGAGATGGCGTGGCCCTGTGCACCGTCTTCGCTCTTTTAGTGATGGAGGTTGCGCAATCTCAAGTTTTGAAGATGCATCTAAGCAACAAGCAGACGAAGCATTTGTCTCCCGGCTGCTGGTGCTTTTCATGATAACATCGCCCCACTGTGACCAACACTACGAGCTGCGGGGGCAGAGTGTACATGAAAGCATGGCTGGCTTCGCTTTGTACCGCCAATGTGATGATACCGTCAACACGGTATGAAACCGTATGTTTCGTTGCTGACTCTCAAGTTGAACAAAACAATTGTTTTTTTTCATTCAAACCTGTTCTTGCCTATTTCGTCGTAATTTGGAGAATTTCGCAGCCCCTTCCGTGTAAGAGAAGTTCATCTGTGACTACTCATTCTGCATAAAGTATTGAATGTCAGTATAACAAAATTTGGTATAACAAAACAGTCTTCCTTATATGATGTGTACATCTATGCAGTTTTAAGGCCAACTTGCTGATCGACTAACCCAGCAACAATATCCACACATTTATGAAACCGCACCTTGTCACTAGCACAGCACCTTGTTTTGTTGTGACACCTTGTGTGGCATGTGCATTGTTGCAGAAGAAGCCTCTCTTCAAGCTACAAGCCCCCACATACGAATACCTGTTGTCGTTTATCAAGAATGAACCTGACGATGAAAATGACCCAGACTGGTGTCCCAACAGTGAAAGGAGCCAGGTAACCGCACGTTTCACCTTCATTACTCTGGACCAGTTCACAGTAATCTGCCCTGTGCTCAACAAATGCAACATTCAGATGTTTGCAGCAGTTGTTGTGCAACAGAATTATGAGGCGCTTTTATCACAACTAGGCTCTTTTATCACAACTACAGGGTTGCTAAAAAGAAATAGGTGAGGCTAGATTGCTGGTGTATATTTACGGATATTAGTTAGGATCACTTGCCTAGTTTACCATTCGTGACACCATGGACCAAGGAAATTCGTCGCCAAGTCCTAGCATTGTTGTTCCACATTATCGCATTCATGCATGTGCATCCCTAGCTACACACACAAGACTTGTGTCTCACCTCCATTCGTTTCCTACTCAACTAACATGCACAATCCTTCCCATTATCCTTGCCCAGGGTGCCCTCACATGGAATTGCTCATAGGTTGGGCCTTACTGTGAACTGAAGATTCATACTTGAGAAAGGACTAAAAACAATTGAAGCTGGTGATAGCCATAGGATCAATTTCTCTCAACTATAGTATTGGCTTCCTGTGACGTACAACACAAAAACCATTTGAGACAATTGGCACGTGAGTCGGGTCGTATACCATGTGAGAGTGCACCAATTTCTATTGGGTCACAGATAAAGGAATGAAACACAAGAATCGTAATCAACCATACCACTACTTTTTTCATGCGTCGTATCTAATGGCAGCAAGTTTCTTATAAAAGCAAGAGACTTGGTAGGGGTAGGGGAACGGCTTGTGATGACCAACCCTGTCCGTGCCAGGAGCCTCCAACGCTGACCCGCTGAGCAGATCTTCGACAACTGCCGACTCTGCTACACGTCTCCCTCAAATCTTTTGCCTCAATATATTGCGAAATGAAAACGCATATAGAGCTGCATTCAAATGTTGCATTGGGGAGTGTTGTAACCGTGAGTGAATCTTTTTCACCTCTATGAATGGCCTTAGAAATGGTAAGCTGCCGTGTAAGAAGCGTCATTCAAAGCACTGTTGTGTGCATGAGTTTAGGGGAAGCTTCTCCCAAGAAGCTCCTATTCTGGTACATGGGAATGAAGAAATCATTTTGCTCAGCATGCACTGCGCCACATTTATTGTCATTTGTTGCATTTGAAAGAAAGTTCAAATCTGCCAACTGCTAGAGTAGATAATTTTACACCATTTTTTTTTACAGAAATTGTTCAAAATCACATAATTTAACAAGTGTAGCACTGTGCTTGCAACTCTAACTTAAGCATAATGAAACATAACTTATGTAGCCTGCACTCGTTAGACATCTTAAGTGGACAAAATTGATATTTTGTGCAGCACTATGAAAACTCCACTAATTCACAAGTACTTTTGCAAAACCATCGTAAACATAAAAATATCATGTAAGCTGCTATATATTGTCGGTTATAGAGGCTATGACAGATGCAATTCTTTCTCAACTTGTCAATTTTCTGTAACTTCTATTGAAAAAAATTGAGGCCCTAGTTTGAAATTTCGGTTTGAGGCCCTAGGGTGAAATTTTGCTTCCTATGGTTGGTAGAATTCTGCTCTCTTATGTGCAGCAAATTTCATTCATACTAGCAGTTGTCTAACGAGAGCATTGCACTACTTCACATGTAAATATGAAAGTGAGAGTTGGCCCAGAGTTATAATCTCCTGGCTAAATCCACCTTCCTTTACACTGAATGTGCACCTTCCGATGAGATGAAGGCCAAAATCCAATCATTGCAACTGCATGTAAGCTGTCCATCAATTCCCACTTCCTTCTTCATGCCAACTTTATTCTTTCTATGCACCTCACCACTGGCACGCACACGTAATGGCTCTGTGCACACTGTACATAATGTAAGTACTTTGCATGTTGTGTTAGGGGGAGGGCACCTACGATGGGGGCTACTATCAGCCGCACCCCAAGGAAACAAGAAAGACGAGATCTCCAGGAAGAATACCAGCTAGTCGGTGGCCAAGGACGAGTGGTGTGCCGGACCACCGGTACTGCCACACTAAATGTGGCTGCAGTCTCCTTCAATGGTAGTCTCTACAGATTGAACTAAACTACACCGCCCCGCTGCATTGCGCTTTCTTATTGAAATCTGGAATGCTGTGATGGTTGAGCGAGGCCCGTCGGTGTTGCCACTGCAGTTGGAAAGTGGCTGCAACATTCTGTTGCTTAACCTGCAGTCGCATGTTTGATTCCCGCTGGCAACATTTTGATGGGTACCGTGCATTGGGTGCACGTTAAAGAATCCCAGGTGGTCAAAATTAATCCGGAGCCCGCCCACTATGGCGTGCCTCATAGTCGTATCATGGTTTTGGCACGTAAAAGTCCAGAATTTATTTGTAATTTCAACATTTCGGTGGGGACAAGATGGGAAAAAGATAAAGCTTGTGTATCATGTTTTGGGTGCAAATTGAGCGACCCATAGTGGTGAAAATTAATCCAGAGCCCTTCTCTTCAGCACCTCTCATAGCCTTTGGGTTGGTTTGTGATGTTGAATTGAATCACTCTTCTTTTGTTCCCTTCAGGCCAGCCGCAAGCGGAAGTTGCAGGAGCCTAAATCCATGAAGGTATGTTATTGCTCTTCTGTGCCTTGGAAGGGGGACTTCATTAATGGAGTTAGGGGAATCACTTTCGGCATGCATGCGCGTATAGGTAACTCCTGCACCACACCTCGCACTTGTCAGAAGAGGACAGGCAAAAATTTGTTCAAGCTCAAGCACTTTGCCAACATAGCGCTCCAGTCGAATCCAGATATGGATGTTTCTCTCGTGGAGAAACTGCAAAGCCAGGTACTACTTTGGTCTGCTTTGATATGCTGCCTGCAAAAAAAGAGGGAGAGAGAGAAAATGGCAAAATATTACTAGTGGTGCTACAGTGTTCTGGTGCTAAAGTCAGTTAAACTTATTAGTTTTCAAACCTGTCTTCGCACTTACTGAAGCTGTTGTTTGTTTTGAACAGAAGCGTCTGCATATGCCTACTTTATACGCATAGGTACATGCGTGTAATGTTGTACTGTAAGAAGGTAATGTTTACTTTTTTTGTTAATCATTCGATGCCTCTCTGAAGCATATTTGCAGTTAAGTGGCCCATTGCCACCAAAGGAGTGGCTCACTACCTCTGTCAAGGTGCTCAGTTCGATAGCTTTTGTGTGGCTGCTCCCTCCATGTTATCTGGGGAAAGTAAACTTGAAGTAAATGTGATGGCACTAATAAGGCCTGCAGTCAGTTTTGCTTGGGTCTTTTGCCAGGATCCCTGCATTTGTCATTTATCTAGAAGCAAAAGCTACAGAAATATTCAGCAGAGAGCATTGAACTGCTGACCTTGTTTGCATGAAGGCAGCTGAAGCACAGTACCAGCCGCATTCGCTCAGCGGCTGTGGCGTTCTGCTGCCGAGCACAAGGTTGCAGGCTTCAGTCCCAGCCACAGCGGCTGCACTTCGATGGGGGTGAAATGCGAAAATGCTCATTTAGTTAGATTTAAATGCACAATATAAAGAATTCCACATGGTCCACACAAGGAAGCAACAATTAATCCGAAGCCCTCCGCTGAGGCATCCCTAGTAAACCACTGCAATTCCAAGACATTAAATTCTACAATTGGGGACCTTTAGAGGAATATTCATAGAATGATGATGGTGATAACTGAATTTTTATTTGGAAGCATAGAAGCAACCATGAAAAGCAAAGAAACAACTCTGTTAGTGAAGTTGATTGCACTTTCGACTGTCACAGACCAACTCACCTGCTCACAGCTTGCTTAGGGGTCCCCACAATGCATGCAGAGAGTGCCAGGCATAATGCGGAAGTGAAATGGTCTCAGAAAGTCATCAACCGAGAAAGCTGCCCTAGTGAGTATGGAAAACGCGAAAGCATGTGACAAGATCGAACCAATTAGCCACCAGAAGGCGAGCAAATATGCCTATCTTTTTAGGGGGAACAAGCATGTTATCTGGAGGAATTTTCATTCATTGCGCATTGGTTAATTAAATTTTTCGCTTCATTTGACCTTTACTGAAGATCCTTGTAACAAACAATGACATTCATACATAAGCTGAAGCTTCCATTGTTTTGTTCCTAAAAGAGAGCAGGTGTTGGATGAGTTGACCTCTGCTAATGTTCACACATACATTTGTGTAACCCATGGTATAGTTTTACCACATAAAGACTAGCGGGCATTTGAATGCAGCATTTCTGCATGAGATAAACAAGTACAGTTGCAAGGAAAAGAGAAAGGTATTTTCTGGTGCATCTGACGCAGGTCCTGGAACTATCTAGGTTGCAGGATGTCCACGATGAGCTGAAGAGAAAGACTGAAGAAGTGGAGACCTTGAAAAAGGTAGGATGCCACTTTCATTTACCATCACTATGTATGCTGAGTGCCAGCTGTCCGAGTCCTGTGTAGCACAGGGCGCCGTATGCAAGTTTAAAGAAATTGTGCAGAAACCTTCGAAGCTGATTGATTTGAGCAAGGCTTCTCGTAGTTTGACTGTCTGTGCAATCTGTCACTGCCGTTGAGCATCTAGTCTTTTGCGTTAAGCAGCTTCATGTGGTGTGTCACTCCCCACTAACCAATGGGCTACTACTTCGTTTGCAGCCATTTCTCTAGTGTTCCGCCATGCATGCCAACACAGAGAACTGGTGTAACCTGTGTCGCTGAGTTTTGTAACCCTTCCACGAACGAGCACAGGTGTGCATTCACTGCAACGGAAATGACGTTGTTACTGCTGCAACCAAACGTGTATCGTGCCCCGTGCATACTCTCCTCCTCTCCATCTCTCAGCATCTTGTCCATTGTCTTCCTCTCCACGCTTTCCTCTCCACGCTTTCCTCTTCCTCTTCACAGTCCAAACACTGAAGCATGAAAACTCGTTCCACTCTGGAAAGAAAGGTTTGACTTATTGAATTGGCACATAAATCGGGATAGGAATATGAGTGCATGACACTGATCACATACAATGGCAGTTAGCCTATTGGCACATGTGAAAGAATGTTGGATTGATTTCATTGCTCTTCTTCTGTCCATACTCTTTGGGGATGTAAGCAAAATTTTTGTTCTCATTGCTCTTTCTCCATGCACTTCCTTTATATGCAACTATTACTTTCAAATATATCCCCTTCAGGTGCCAATTCTGTCCCATAAGAATTTAGCTTTACCACGTTTCTTTCATCTTCATAACCATCAAAGGTCTACAGCTGCTAAGTGAATTAAGAATTTTTAATGCTTAGAGTTCCGTCAAGTTTACAGAATCTGGATTCGATGCAAAAACTCTTCAGGAATGCTGAGTATCACATACATTAACCATTTCATGTCGAACATACATGAAAAATACCTGTACAGCCACTTGAAAGATATTCCTGATGTACACCATAGAGAAATATGATGAAACAAGTGAACCCACTATGTGATCACACACTGACACCAAGAGATAGCATCCAGCAGTTTACTTTCCAACTCGTTTTGCTGATGTATTTGCAGCACACGTGCAATCAGAATTGGTTCGAAATGCATGGACACCTCTGAAATACATTATCAAAGTGTTGATGCACTATGTGGACATGCACAATTAAGTACGCCGCACCTGAAGGGGATATATACCATTCCTGAGCAAGTCGCAGTACATTTGTACCAATAGCTGCAGCCTTACTAACCCCGGTATATTTGTCCTCCCACTTTGACTGTTTATTCAAAGGGCACCTTTTTTTTCTTTCCAGAAAAGTTCTATAAAATATGACACACTCATTAGATTCGAGTGCGAAGCCAAAACTACAATAGGTGCTACCACGTCCCATCCCCCGATTTCGGATCCCGTCTACTATGGTGTGCAACACAAAGAAATAATGGATCTCAAATGGCATTTATGGCACTGTAGATAACAGGCTCAGGGCAGTCAAATAGTGATAAAGGCTTGGACTGTGATCACTAGTGATGTTCGGCCCACTGTGGCTTGGATGCAATACATTCTATTTTTCCAAGTGGGAGATGGCTTGGAAATGCAAAATGCTATTTCTGTCTCTTATTGTGAAAATCTGATGACGGAACGATCGAGGGTATTGCGTTATGAATTTTCTGAAGTATGGAAATTCGGGTGTGCATTTATCGAGGGCAACTGCCTATTTCGTTTCTGGCTGTAAGGAATTTGGTGTGCGTTACAGTTGGACATATAAAAAAAGCATGAACACTAAATACAGTAACTGCGTTTACTTTCCTTCCATACGAGAAAGGTGCTAGTATCTCCATTGGGATATGCTAGAAGTCCTGCTGGATGAGTTATAGAACCAATTCTATAACAGAAACGTAAATTGCGGCTGCCATTACACAAATGTTTAATGAGTATACATTATAAATTGTCCTTTTGTTTGTCTCTGTTGCTGTTTTAGCATCAGCTGTAAAGCAGAGAATCTGTTTAAAGTCCTTATGAAGCAGTCTGTGGTTTAAAAAAAAGAAAACTGAACTGATACAGTAATATAACTTTTAGTGTTTGTACGAAAATTTAGTATTTCTTGGCTTTGGTTGTAGCATTGTTCAAATTTGAAGCTTGGCGAGTCTGCAGTAGCTCCAGTTCTTTGCCCATGTGCATTTTCGCTCATTGTACTATACAGTAACTCTATTGGTAGCATGTTATTCTTGTACCTTTTGAGAAATTGGAACGGTTTTATATGGTTTTATGTGGCATTTGTGTAGCAGCTAATGTAGCTCTAAATCATAGTAGCATGCTTGGCTGGCACATAGTAGGCCCACAATCAATGGAATCCTGAGATAGTTATGATTTTCCTTTTTTCCCTTCTGTATTTAAATCTGCTATTTACATTGGTTACATTCAATGTCGCATGCCAATTTGAGCCTGAGAAAAGTTTAGAAAAGCTATTGCGTTGGTGTAAAGCTCACATACTTCAAGGTCTTGTGGGGGCAAGCGAAATTGAAGCTCAGCCTCTTTCATAAGGAGTCACAGAGCATAATGATCGTGAATCACTTGGGTGAGGCTGAGAGTGGTGTAGCAGTGAGAAGAGTGAGGTACATAATTCACCCACTGCCGATGTGGTACAGTGAAGGCATTGTTCATTGCTTGCAGGCACTCGCAAACTTCAAAGGCAGCCGCGTCGAGTTCTTCAAAGACCTCAGTTCTGCCAAAAAGATCAAGCGGAAGCCTCGAGCCGTAAGGGTTGTTTGTGATCCTGTTGGTGTTCTATTTGGTACACCCCCCTCCCTCCCGTGCATTGCTTTTCTGCTCATTGCTGGTAAACGGTGCAAAAAGACAGGGAAACGCATAATGCGGCATCCCTTTTTTGCAATGCACCTTGTTGCCCTGTTCAATAGTGCTTTATTACTAACCCAAGAAGATAACATATTATAACAGTTTCATCTAATAGAAAAATGTCATAGTTTATCTGCAGGTTTTGTAGTGTTCCTTGAAAGTGAAACTGTTTTACCCGGCGTAGTGACTTAGCAGCTATGATGTTGCACTGCTAAACATTAAGTCGTGGGATCAAATTCCTCCCATGGCAGCCACATTACGATAGAGGTGAAATGCAAAAACACCCATGGTGCCATGCATTGGGTGGCCAATAAAGCTCTTTAGGTGGCCAACATTAACCCAGAGTGTCTTACTACACTGTTCCTCATAATAAGATTGTGGTTTTGGCAAATGAAACCTCAGAATTTAAAAAAAAGGAAATAAGACGTTTAAGTCTTCCAAAGCCCTTAAAGGGACACTAAAGGTAAATACTAAGTCGACATGGACTGTTTAAATACTATTCAAGACTCCTGGCAACGCTTGTTTCATGTCAAGAAAAGACTTAGTTTATGAGAAAATTGCATCTGAAGGGTCCGAACACCTCTATCGCAATTCAAGTATCCAGCCACCCGACCGGGGAATGGTGACGTACATGTGCCATTGCCGTCCTTTGCTGCCTTCAGTGAGTAAAACGGTGCCCGACAGACGGCGGTACGGATTTTTGCATGGAACGCAAACGCGCAGCCATGGAGAAACCGAGCCAAGACAGAGCGGTGGATTCACTGCCACTGCAACTGCCTTTCATCAAGTGGCGTGGTCAGTTCGGGCTTCCCGATACATCACACGGAAGGGGAGTTCTCTGCTACTTGCAGTTTGTGCGAGTTTCGCGAAACAGCGAAACCAGCGCAGCACTACGAGATAACGAAACTACTGAAACACGAAAGCACGGGCGGCGCAGAGTCGAGCAAAAGGATGGATAAGTGGGCTAGTTGGTGCGTGCTTTTAGCATTTTGTAGTTCCTGTGCGTTTTTAGCGCTCAAAGCTTTTATTATTGGCCTCGAGCTCCACCACTAGAAAAGCTGGCGCCACCGTCGGCGTGACGTGCTAGGAGGGATCACGTGGACATAGCGGCCGCGTCGGCTGCTTCGGGCGCGCCGAAGCAAGCTGAAAACGAGTTTAAATTCCCTCGTACGCTGCGGTTTTCATTTAGTGGCGAAATTTTCCCGCTTCGAGTGTCTCCTTTACAACGCTTGAAAGCACTACAATAGGTAGTAGCTGCCTTTGAAGGCGCGCAACATGGTAGGCTACTGCTCGGTGCCGCAGGGCCGGACGCACGCAACGGAGGCCGGTGTCGGCCTTATTCACACGTAGCCGCAGGACAAGAAGCTGTGTGAAGCTTGGCTCGCGAAACATAAAACCGGCCGTCATCGGTTACAACTCGGGTATGCAGCAAGCACAGACGCGAGGAAGATTTCTGCTACGGCGCCCGGTCTGCGATGTTCTCAAAACGCGCACTGAGACGCTCGCCTGAGTCCGCTGCCCGGCTAATGTCATGACGGTTCGGTCTATGAACTTGTCGATACTATAGATACTGGCAAGTTCAGTGGACTGGAAAGGCAGCGGTGAGAAGCAAATTTAAAGAAAGCATGGCATATGGTCATGTTTGTGTTATGAAATAATGCACTGGATTACAAAAAAGGAGCAGCGGGAAATTGCACGCTGCGAATGCCGATAAACATACAGTGCGACGCAACTCGAGAAATAGTATTGAAAGATCAAAGAATTTAGAAGAAAAAAAAGATTGCATCGTCGCGACGGCACATCACAGTCCCCGTAGGCTTCGAAGTCTCTACAATGAAATTATTTTCGAACAGCTCTGATAGCGCCCACGCAACAATAGTTGCCTGTATACTGTCAAATGCTCATATTCTGCGGCCTAAAGCTCATGGCACGGTGCGAAAACGCACGCGCGGAGAAAGCGAAACAGTGCGCGGACAAGCATGCAGACGCGCAGTCGGTCGCTGCGAATCTGCGCGATCGCTGCATTGAGGCTTAATTCTATTACGCTCCATTTAGTTATACAAACACTATAAGAACATATTTCACATAGTTTTCTCTCGGCGTTTACCTAGCTTTCACGCAAGAAGCCGGTTCGGGAGACTCCATCGCGGCGACCGCGCGCAGTGGCGTTCACTGTACGTATTCGGTAAAGAGATAGCGGCTGTAAACGATTGTGTGCTTTCAGCTTGCCCAAGATTATTATTTAGACAGTAAGAAACTTCTCTCGTTTCGGAAGTACTTACAGAAATGTCCGGGAGAGCTCGCGCGTGGTGTTTTCAGTGAGCGCTGACAGCAAAACCTATGAGGAGCGCGTCACGTGATCCCTCATACTACGGCATCGAGGCGCTTCCGATAGAGGGCGACTCCGTAACTCCTCGCCGCCAATAATGCAGAGTCGAGCGAAAACAAAACCTTTCGACCGCCTGTGTTGTTGTCAAGGGTAATGTCAATCAGTTCTTTAAGAAATAATGAAATGAACTGGGCAAGTAGCATTTTCTTTCGTCTTATAAAGCTATGCAATGGTGTTTTTATAACGAGTAGCTGAGAACTAGTGACAGAGCTTAAATGAGCAGTACCTTCGTCACCCGGGGAGTCTCTAATTGTGTGCTGCATATACTGCAGTTTCTCGATTACTAAGGCTCTCTGTTTGTGACAATATTAACGCCTTAGAGATTATTTGCCTTTGGTGTCCCTTTAAGTTTTACGAAGTGCTAAGAAATTCTTGAATTTTGCTTTCAGCAAAGTTTAGTGAATTTATTTGTGTATTTGACCATGAGATTTTCGCAAGCTGTAATTTCAAGCAATTGAACCTGATTAGCATCTTTGTGGTGGTGGCAGGCAGAGGTTTATGTGCAAAAGGCCAAATGAGCATTTGTCAGCAATAAAAAAAAAGTTTGCTTGTTGTTTACACAATGTCTTCCGTGAAGATTTCATGCATTATGTGGTGCTTTATTTCTTATAAATGTACTGTTGGGGTGCTTAAAGGCCATGAAAACATACTAATTTTGTACGCAAGAGCTATTGCAAACCCTGTATCCAATATTCGTTAGCATATATATATATATATATATATATATATATATATATATATGTATATCGTACACGCTCATATCGACAATATTATAGAGTTGCTTTGTTATATCCAATAATTTGACATTTTTGCATGGTAAATCAGGGTTCAACTGTGCTATTTCTGTATTGTTCCCCTAGCTTATTCCATGGCTAGTGTATCACTGTGTCGTTTTGTTTCTCTACTCGGTACTTGCATTACAACCAATGATAAAACGAAAGTAATATACAGTTAACTGTCGATATAACGAACTTGAATATAATGAAATTCTAGATATAATGAAGTATTTAACATTCTATCATTTCCTGTCCATGAACACTATGTATATTGAAACTCAGCATAACAAAGTGTGTTTATACCCAATTCAGGCACGTACCCGCCCCCCCGACATTAAGACGCATACCCCCCCTCCCCGCCCACACGCCACCACTTCTCATACACATTCCTATAGCGCCGCCAAATCAATGTTGAAACTTGACAGCTATTCGGCGGTGAACACTTTGTTGCCTTTTTCACTCCTTTTGGATGGCGGTAGTTATCGGCATCCTTTGGGGTGTGAAGGCCAGTTCCCTCATCGATTCGGTGCCCACGCGATTAACTCGAGATGCATTTAGTTGTCACCATCTTTTCTACGGTCTTGTGCTTCGCTGTTGCTTCGTTCGTGCAGCGTTCTTCGTTTAGACTGATCCAGGTACCAAGAAAGGGATTCGGTTCGTGGTCAGCTGGTCTGTATGCACATGGAACGAGTTGCTGCCAGAGAAAACGCCAATTGCGTTTAATGTTTCCTTTTGCTTCATTATTTCCTCGAGTAACGGCTCGCCGCGACGCTGACAGGTTCTCGTAACCATATAACTGCGATACGGGTTAGATAAGGCGAAAAATAAAATAATGCGAAACAGCGTCCATCATGAAACCCTGCAATAACCCTTTAATCCATAAGCAACATGGATGTCATCCGTTACCTCGTCTGGTTTTTGCCTAATTGTAGAGCACTTTTTGTGCAAAATTGCCAACTGGAAACTAGATTTGTAAGGCGTTGAGAAATTAAGCGACCTAGTGAGGAATCCATTGTCGGCAACCGAGGCAACAGCCAAAGAGGAAGAAAAAGCAAAAGTTAACAAATTGAACCATTGTTTATGAAAATATTTATAGATCAACATCTTTTTATTTAAAGAGGATGTAGAAAAAACGCCGCCAGAAGTGCATAACAATTCCATGTGCTTCGAATGACGCTTCTACAGTTACCAGTCGAGCGGCCTGACGTAGCCACTTCTATGCTGTGCTTATATAAGTGTCTTGCCTAGCTTCCGCAGTGGGGATAGCACGTTTAGAATCGCAGCGTCCTGCGCCCTACGAGGTTGTGCTGGACTGGCAGCCAAGCATTGCTACGTAACTTCCCAAATAACAATACAAGTCGTTTGCAGCACTTAACTTGGTAGAGCATAAACGAGGGATCCAAAAGAACTGTGACGGTTCCTCAAATATATATTTCTCTATAGTTCTTCCAGAGCTCATTCAAAATACGCTACTGTAGTCGGATACAAATTATGTCTGCAGTGAAACCCCGCCCACGCCCTCATAACCGCCAGCCACTGTTCCTCCGGGAGGCTGGAAATAATTCGTACTTCAAACTTTTTCTGTTCCCCAAATAAGGTGGTAACCACAAAAATAAAATTATTAGCACGTAATTTTATACATTTTTCCTCGCCTATTACAGTTGAATGGCCAAACCCTAATTCTTTATTGAACTGAAATAACATGCTTGCTTTGCTGCCACTGTTTATTAAGTTTCGCTTTAGTTGGCAGTGAAGTTTCATGAGTAAAACGGGTTCAGCAGTGAAATGAAAGGCACCGCACACTTTTGAAGAGTGAAATGCTCAGACTCCATACACTTGGTCCGTGTCTGTAGCACACTTCATTGCTTCCGCCGATGAAAAGACTCTTCAAGAACAGCAGACGCTCTGGAGGTATCAAGTATGACTACATTTTGAAAAGGCCGCATGGTGACGATTTTGTTTGCTTCTGTAATTGGCTGGCGAAGTAACACAACCACGCGCGGTTTTTGTGCCTTGGTTTCCAACTGCTGTTTTTTTTTTTTTTTAAGTTGTATTCTACTAAAGTAATCTTTGTTTTACATCTTGGCTTCTTTACTTCTTGGCAGTGTTCTTCCTGCGGTTCTTTCCTGCGCTTATTTCATTTCTCTTTCGTGGGTTTACGAGTTTTTATGGTGAATGGTGGACGTTATTCACATTTATTCTAGTAAAGTACACCCTCCCCCCTCATTTGCATAGAAGTTACCTTGGGTTGCCCCCTCCCCCCCCGAAAAAACATCCTGCGTACGTGCCTGACACAATTTGAATATAACGAAATGTCACTGCCGCTGTGAAGGAATACCGAGGCACTAAATAGAAATTTCTGAGGACTCAGTTGGTCAAATGGTTGAAATACATGTGGCTGCTTAAGAACTTGCCTCTACAATTGTGCAACCCAGAGCGGCCACCAAAGCAGTACAGTGTCATGTTCCTTGTAAAGTAAAAATGTGACGAGATTCTATCACGCCCCATGTGTGACCTATCACACCCCATGTACCTGGAGCACTGTGTGCTGTAGGTACAAGTGAAAGGATGGAAGGGTGAGCCAAGAAGGATGCTGGCTTGATGAGCACACTCTTCCCGCGTGAGGAAGGGGAAAGGAGCGAGCTTCCGGTAACGCATGGGTGATTGGGGCAAGCGTTAACGTGCGTCTCCTTTTCTAGCGCAGCTGTGGCTGCGCATGGCCGTCAGTGTGGCTTGACTGCATACACAGCCTGTGTGCCCTGCTTTTGAGGTGACCTGCCACACGCGCAAAGACTGGGCGAGCTGAGATGGCGTGGCCCTGTGCACCGTCTTCGCTCTTTTAGTGATGGAGGTTGCGCAATCTCAAGTTTTGAAGATGCATCTAAGCAACAAGCAGACGAAGCATTTGTCTCCCGGCTGCTGGTGCTTTTCATGATAACATCGCCCCACTGTGACCAACACTACGAGCTGCGGGGGCAGAGTGTACATGAAAGCATGGCTGGCTTCGCTTTGTACCGCCAATGTGATGATACCGTCAACACGGTATGAAACCGTATGTTTCGTTGCTGACTCTCAAGTTGAACAAAACAATTGTTTTTTTTCATTCAAACCTGTTCTTGCCTATTTCGTCGTAATTTGGAGAATTTCGCAGCCCCTTCCGTGTAAGAGAAGTTCATCTGTGACTACTCATTCTGCATAAAGTATTGAATGTCAGTATAACAAAATTTGGTATAACAAAACAGTCTTCCTTATATGATGTGTACATCTATGCAGTTTTAAGGCCAACTTGCTGATCGACTAACCCAGCAACAATATCCACACATTTATGAAACCGCACCTTGTCACTAGCACAGCACCTTGTTTTGTTGTGACACCTTGTGTGGCATGTGCATTGTTGCAGAAGAAGCCTCTCTTCAAGCTACAAGCCCCCACATACGAATACCTGTTGTCGTTTATCAAGAATGAACCTGACGATGAAAATGACCCAGACTGGTGTCCCAACAGTGAAAGGAGCCAGGTAACCGCACGTTTCACCTTCATTACTCTGGACCAGTTCACAGTAATCTGCCCTGTGCTCAACAAATGCAACATTCAGATGTTTGCAGCAGTTGTTGTGCAACAGAATTATGAGGCGCTTTTATCACAACTAGGCTCTTTTATCACAACTACAGGGTTGCTAAAAAGAAATAGGTGAGGCTAGATTGCTGGTGTATATTTACGGATATTAGTTAGGATCACTTGCCTAGTTTACCATTCGTGACACCATGGACCAAGGAAATTCGTCGCCAAGTCCTAGCATTGTTGTTCCACATTATCGCATTCATGCATGTGCATCCCTAGCTACACACACAAGACTTGTGTCTCACCTCCATTCGTTTCCTACTCAACTAACATGCACAATCCTTCCCATTATCCTTGCCCAGGGTGCCCTCACATGGAATTGCTCATAGGTTGGGCCTTACTGTGAACTGAAGATTCATACTTGAGAAAGGACTAAAAACAATTGAAGCTGGTGATAGCCATAGGATCAATTTCTCTCAACTATAGTATTGGCTTCCTGTGACGTACAACACAAAAACCATTTGAGACAATTGGCACGTGAGTCGGGTCGTATACCATGTGAGAGTGCACCAATTTCTATTGGGTCACAGATAAAGGAATGAAACACAAGAATCGTAATCAACCATACCACTACTTTTTTCATGCGTCGTATCTAATGGCAGCAAGTTTCTTATAAAAGCAAGAGACTTGGTAGGGGTGGGGGAACGGCTTGTGATGACCAACCCTGTCCGTGCCAGGAGCCTCCAACGCTGACCCGCTGAGCAGATCTTCGACAACTGCCGACTCTGCTACACGTCTCCCTCAAATCTTTTGCCTCAATATATTGCGAAATGAAAACGCATATAGAGCTGCATTCAAATGTTGCATTGGGGAGTGTTGTAACCGTGAGTGAATCTTTTTCACCTCTATGAATGGCCTTAGAAATGGTAAGCTGCCGTGTAAGAAGCGTCATTCAAAGCACTGTTGTGTGCATGAGTTTAGGGGAAGCTTCTCCCAAGAAGCTCCTATTCTGGTGCATGGGAATGAAGAAATCATTTTGCTCAGCATGCACTGCGCCACATTTATTGTCATTTGTTGCATTTGAAAGAAAGTTCAAATCTGCCAACTGCTAGAGTAGATAATTTTACACCATTTTTTTTACAGAAATTGTTCAAAATCACATAATTTAACAAGTGTAGCACTGTGCTTGCAACTCTAACTTAAGCATAATGAAACATAACTTATGTAGCCTGCACTCGTTAGACATCTTAAGTGGACAAAATTGATATTTTGTGCAGCACTATGAAAACTCCACTAATTCACAAGTACTTTTGCAAAACCATCGTAAACATAAAAATATCATGTAAGCTGCTATATATTGTCGGTTATAGAGGCTATGACAGATGCAATTCTTTCTCAACTTGTCAATTTTCTGTAACTTCTATTGAAAAAAATTGAGGCCCTAGTTTGAAATTTCGGTTTGAGGCCCTAGGGTGAAATTTTGCTTCCTATGGTTGGTAGAATTCTGCTCTCTTATGTGCAGCAAATTTCATTCATACTAGCAGTTGTCTAACAAGAGCATTGCACTACTTCACATGTAAATATGAAAGTGAGAGTTGGCCCAGAGTTATAATCTCCTGGCTAAATCCACCTTCCTTTACACTGAATGTGCACCTTCCGATGAGATGAAGGCCAAAATCCAATCATTGCAACTGCATGTAAGCTGTCCATCAATTCCCACTTCCTTCTTCATGCCAACTTTATTCTTTCTATGCACCTCACCACTGGCACGCACACGTAATGGCTCTGTGCACACTGTACATAATGTAAGTACTTTGCATGTTGTGTTAGGGGGAGGGCACCTACGATGGGGGCTACTATCAGCCGCACCCCAAGGAAACAAGAAAGACGAGATCTCCAGGAAGAATACCAGCTAGTCGGTGGCCAAGGACGAGTGGTGTGCCGGACCACCGGTACTGCCACACTAAATGTGGCTGCAGTCTCCTTCAATGGTAGTCTCTACAGATTGAACTAAACTACACCGCCCCGCTGCATTGCGCTTTCTTATTGAAATCTGGAATGCTGTGATGGTTGAGCGAGGCCCGTCGGTGTTGCCACTGCAGTTGGAAAGTGGCTGCAACATTCTGTTGCTTAACCTGCAGTCGCATGTTTGATTCCCGCTGGCAACATTTTGATGGGTACCGTGCATTGGGTGCACGTTAAAGAATCCCAGGTGGTCAAAATTAATCCGGAGCCCCCCCACTATGGCGTGCCTCATAGTCGTATCATGGTTTTGGCACGTAAAAGTCCAGAATTTATTTGTAATTTCAACATTTCGGTGGGGACAAGATGGGAAAAAGATAAAGCTTGTGTATCATGTTTTGGGTGCAAATTGAGCGACCCATAGTGGTGAAAATTAATCCAGAGCCCTTCTCTTCAGCACCTCTCATAGCCTTTGGGTTGGTTTGTGATGTTGAATTGAATCACTCTTCTTTTGTTCCCTTCAGGCCAGCCGCAAGCGGAAGTTGCAGGAGCCTAAATCCATGAAGGTATGTTATTGCTCTTCTGTGCCTTGGAAGGGGGACTTCATTAATGGAGTTAGGGGAATCACTTTCGGCATGCATGCGCGTATAGGTAACTCCTGCACCACACCTCGCACTTGTCAGAAGAGGACAGGCAAAAATTTGTTCAAGCTCAAGCACTTTGCCAACACAGCGCTCCAGTCGAATCCAGATATGGATGTTTCTCTCGTGGAGAAACTGCAAAGCCAGGTACTACTTTGGTCTGCTTTGATATGCTGCCTGCAAAAAAAGAGGGAGAGAGAGAAAATGGCAAAATATTACTAGTGGTGCTACAGTGTTCTGGTGCTAAAGTCAGTTAAACTTATTAGTTTTCAAACCTGTCTTCGCACTTACTGAAGCTGTTGTTTGTTTTGAACATAAGCGTCTGCATATGCCTACTTTGTACGCATAGGTACATGCGTGTAATGTTGTAGTGTAAGAAGGTAATGTTTACTTTTTTTGTTAATCATTCGATGCCTCTCTGAAGCATATTTGCAGTTAAGTGGCCCATTGCCACCAAAGGAGTGGCTCACTACCTCTGTCAAGGTGCTCAGTTCGATAGCTTTTGTGTGGCTGCTCCCTCCATGTTATCTGGGGAAAGTAAACTTGAAGTAAATGTGATGGCACTAATAAGGCCTGCAGTCAGTTTTGCTTGGGTCTTTTGCCAGGATCCCTGCATTTGTCATTTATCTAGAAGCAAAAGCTACAGAAATATTCAGCAGAGAGCATTGAACTGCTGACCTTGTTTGCATGAAGGCAGCTGAAGCACAGTACCAGCCGCATTCGCTCAGCGGCTGTGGCGTTCTGCTGCCGAGCACAAGGTTGCAGGCTTCAGTCCCAGCCACAGCGGCTGCACTTCGATGGGGGTGAAATGCGAAAATGCTCATTTAGTTAGATTTAAATGCACAATATAAAGAATTCCACATGGTCCACACAAGGAAGCAACAATTAATCCGAAGCCCTCCACTGAGGCATCCCTAGTAAACCACTGCAATTCCAAGACATTAAATTTTACAATTGGGGACCTTTAGAGGAATATTCATAGAATGATGATGGTGATAACTGAATTTTTATTTGGAAGCATAGAAGCAACCATGAAAAGCAAAGAAACAACTCTGTTAGTGAAGTTGATTGCACTTTCGACTGTCACAGACCAACTCACCTGCTCACAGCTTGCTTAGGGGTCCCCACAATGCATGCAGAGAGTGCCAGGCATAATGCGGAAGTGAAATGGTCTCAGAAAGTCATCAACCGAGAAAGCTGCCCTAGTGAGTATGGAAAACGCGAAAGCATGTGACAAGATCGAACCAATTAGCCACCAGAAGGCGAGCAAATATGCCTATCTTTTTAGGGGGAACAAGCATGTTATCTGGAGGAATTTTCATTCATTGCGCATTGGTTAATTAAATTTTTCGCTTCATTTGACCTTTACTGAAGATCCTTGTAACAAACAATGACATTCATACATAAGCTGAAGCTTCCATTGTTTTGTTCCTAAAAGAGAGCAGGTGTTGGATGAGTTGACCTCTGCTAATGTTCACACATACATTCGTGTAACCCATGGTATAGTTTTACCACATAAAGACTAGCGGGCATTTGAATGCAGCATTTCTGCATGAGATAAACAAGTACAGTTGCAAGGAAAAGAGAAAGGTATTTTCTGGTGCATCTGACGCAGGTCCTGGAACTATCTAGGTTGCAGGATGTCCACGATGAGCTGAAGAGAAAGACTGAAGAAGTGGAGACCTTGAAAAAGGTAGGATGCCACTTTCATTTACCATCACTATGTATGCTGAGTGCCAGCTGTCCGAGTCCTGTGTAGCACAGGGCGCCGTATGCAAGTTTAAAGAAATTGTGCAGAAACCTTCGAAGCTGATTGATTTGAGCAAGGCTTCTCGTAGTTTGACTGTCTGTGCAATCTGTCACTGCCGTTGAGCATCTAGTCTTTTGCGTTAAGCAGCTTCATGTGGTGTGTCACTCCCCACTAACCAATGGGCTACTACTTCGTTTGCAGCCATTTCTCTAGTGTTCCGCCATGCATGCCAACACAGAGAACTGGTGTAACCTGTGTCGCTGAGTTTTGTAACCCTTCCACGAACGAGCACAGGTGTGCATTCACTGCAACGGAAATGACGTTGTTACTGCTGCAACCAAACGTGTATCGTGCCCCGTGCATACTCTCCTCCTCTCCATCTCTCAGCATCTTGTCCATTGTCTTCCTCTCCACGCTTTCCTCTCCACGCTTTCCTCTTCCTCTTCACAGTCCAAACACTGAAGCATGAAAACTCGTTCCACTCTGGAAAGAAAGGTTTGACTTATTGAATTGGCACATAAATCGGGATAGGAATATGAGTGCATGACACTGATCACATACAATGGCAGTTAGCCTATTGGCACATGTGAAAGAATGTTGGATTGATTTCATTGCTCTTCTTCTGTCCATACTCTTTGGGGATGTAAGCAAAATTTTTGTTCTCATTGCTCTTTCTCCATGCACTTCCTTTATATGCAACTATTACTTTCAAATATATCCCCTTCAGGTGCCAATTCTGTCCCATAAGAATTTAGCTTTACCACGTTTCTTTCATCTTCATAACCATCAAAGGTCTACAGCTGCTAAGTGAATTAAGAATTTTTAATGCTTAGAGTTCCGTCAAGTTTACAGAATCTGGATTCGATGCAAAAACTCTTCAGGAATGCTGAGTATCACATACATTAACCATTTCATGTCGAACATACATGAAAAATACCTGTACAGCCACTTGAAAGATATTCCTGATGTACACCATAGAGAAATATGATGAAACAAGTGAACCCACTATGTGATCACACACTGACACCAAGAGATAGCATCCAGCAGTTTACTTTCCAACTCGTTTTGCTGATGTATTTGCAGCACACGTGCAATCAGAATTGGTTCGAAATGCATGGACACCTCTGAAATACATTATCAAAGTGTTGATGCACTATGTGGACATGCACAATTAAGTACGCCGCACCTGAAGGGGATATATACCATTCCTGAGCAAGTCGCAGTACATTTGTACCAATAGCTGCAGCCTTACTAACCCCGGTATATTTGTCCTCCCACTTTGACTGTTTATTCAAAGGGCACCTTTTTTTTCTTTCCAGAAAAGTTCTATAAAATATGACACACTCATTAGATTCGAGTGCGAAGCCAAAACTACAATAGGTGCTACCACGTCCCATCCCCCGATTTCGGATCCCGTCTACTATGGTGTGCAACACAAAGAAATAATGGATCTCAAATGGCATTTATGGCACTGTAGATAACAGGCTCAGGGCAGTCAAATAGTGATAAAGGCTTGGACTGTGATCACTAGTGATGTTCGGCCCACTGTGGCTTGGATGCAATACATTCTATTTTTCCAAGTGGGAGATGGCTTGGAAATGCAAAATGCTATTTCTGTCTCTTATTGTGAAAATCTGATGACGGAACGATCGAGGGTATTGCGTTATGAATTTTCTGAAGTATGGAAATTCGGGTGTGCATTTATCGAGGGCAACTGCCTATTTCGTTTCTGGCTGTAAGGAATTTGGTGTGCGTTACAGTTGGACATATAAAAAAAGCATGAACACTAAATACAGTAACTGCGTTTACTTTCCTTCCATACGAGAAAGGTGCTAGTATCTCCATTGGGATATGCTAGAAGTCCTGCTGGATGAGTTATAGAACCAATTCTATAACAGAAACGTAAATTGCGGCTGCCATTACACAAATGTTTAATGAGTATACATTATAAATTGTCCTTTTGTTTGTCTCTGTTGCTGTTTTAGCATCAGCTGTAAAGCAGAGAATCTGTTTAAAGTCCTTATGAAGCAGTCTGTGGTTTAAAAAAAAGAAAACTGAACTGATACAGTAATATAACTTTTAGTGTTTGTACGAAAATTTAGTATTTCTTGGCTTTGGTTGTAGCATTGTTCAAATTTGAAGCTTGGCGAGTCTGCAGTAGCTCCAGTTCTTTGCCCATGTGCATTTTCGCTCATTGTACTATACAGTAACTCTATTGGTAGCATGTTATTCTTGTACCTTTTGAGAAATTGGAACGGTTTTATATGGTTTTATGTGGCATTTGTGTAGCAGCTAATGTAGCTCTAAATCATAGTAGCATGCTTGGCTGGCACATAGTAGGCCCACAATCAATGGAATCCTGAGATAGTTATGATTTTCCTTTTTTCCCTTCTGTATTTAAATCTGCTATTTACATTGGTTACATTCAATGTCGCATGCCAATTTGAGCCTGAGAAAAGTTTAGAAAAGCTATTGCGTTGGTGTAAAGCTCACATACTTCAAGGTCTTGTGGGGGCAAGCGAAATTGAAGCTCAGCCTCTTTCATAAGGAGTCACAGAGCATAATGATCGTGAATCACTTGGGTGAGGCTGAGAGTGGTGTAGCAGTGAGAAGAGTGAGGTACATAATTCACCCACTGCCGATGTGGTACAGTGAAGGCATTGTTCATTGCTTGCAGGCACTCGCAAACTTCAAAGGCAGCCGCGTCGAGTTCTTCAAAGACCTCAGTTCTGCCAAAAAGATCAAGCGGAAGCCTCGAGCCGTAAGGGTTGTTTGTGATCCTGTTGGTGTTCTATTTGGTACACCCCCCTCCCTCCCGTGCATTGGTTTTCTGCTCATTGCTGGTAAACGGTGCAAAAAGACAGGGAAACGCATAATGCGGCATCCCTTTTTTGCAATGCACCTTGTTGCCCTGTTCAATAGTGCTTTATTACTAACCCAAGAAGATAACATATTTTAACAGTTTCATCTAATAGAAAAATGTCATAGTTTATCTGCAGGTTTTGTAGTGTTCCTTGAAAGTGAAACTGTTTTACCCGGCGTAGTGGCTTAGCAGCTATGATGTTGCACTGCTAAACATTAAGTCGTGGGATCAAATTCCTCCCATGGCAGCCACATTACGATAGAGGTGAAATGCAAAAACACCCATGGTGCCATGCATTGGGTGGCCAATAAAGCTCTTTAGGTGGCCAACATTAACCCAGAGTGTCTTACTACACTGTTCCTCATAATAAGATTGTGGTTTTGGCAAATGAAACCTCAGAATTTAAAAAAAAGGAAATAAGATGTTTAAGTCTTCCAAAGCCCTTAAAGGGACACTAAAGGTAAATACTAAGTCGACATGGACTGTTTAAATACTATTCAAGACTCCTGGCAACGCTTGTTTCATGTCAAGAAAAGACTTAGTTTATGAGAAAATTGCATCTGAAGGGTCCGAACACCTCTATCGCAATTCAAGTATCCAGCCACCCGACCGGGGAATGGTGACGTACATGTGCCATTGCCGTCCTTTGCTGCCTTCAGTGAGTAAAACGGTGCCCGACAGACGGCGGTACGGATTTTTGCATGGAACGCAAACGCGCAGCCATGGAGAAACCGAGCCAAGACAGAGCGGTGGATTCACTGCCACTGCAACTGCCTTTCATCAAGTGGCGTGGTCAGTTCGGGCTTCCCGATACATCACACGGAAGGGGAGTTCTCTGCTACTTGCAGTTTCTGCGAGTTTCGCGAAACAGCGAAACCAGCGCAGCACTACGAGATAACGAAACTACTGAAACACGAAAGCACGGGCGGCGCAGAGTCGAGCAAAAGGATGGATAAGTGGGCTAGTTGGTGCGTGCTTTTAGCATTTTGTAGTTCCTGTGCGTTTTTAGCGCTCAAAGCTTTTATTATAATGCAGAGTCGAGCGAAAACAAAACCTTTCGACCGCCTGTGTTGTTGTCAAGGGTAATGTCAATCAGTTCTTTAAGAAATAATGAAATGAACTGGGCAAGTAGCATTTTCTTTCGTCTTATAAAGCTATGCAATGGTGTTTTTATAACGAGTAGCTGAGAACTAGTGACAGAGCTTAAATGAGCAGTACCTTCGTCATCCGGGGAGTCTCTAATTGTGTGCTGCATATACTGCAGTTTCTCGATTACTAAGGCTCTCTGTTTGTGACAATATTAACGCCTTAGAGATTATTTGCCTTTGGTGTCCCTTTAAGTTTTACGAAGTGCTAAGAAATTCTTGAATTTTGCTTTCAGCAAAGTTTAGTGAATTTATTTGTGTATTTGACCATGAGATTTTCGCAAGCTGTAATTTCAAGCAATTGAACCTGATTAGCATCTTTGTGGTGGTGGTAGGCAGAAGTTTATGTGCAAAAGGCCAAATGAGCATTTGTCAGCAATAAAAAAAAAGTTTGCTTGTTGTTTACACAATGTCTTCCGTGAAGATTTCATGCATTATGTGGTGCTTTATTTCTTATAAATGTACTGTTGGGGTGCTTAAAGGCCATGAAAACATACTAATTTTGTACGCAAGAGCTATTGCAAACCCTGTATCCAATATTCGTTAGCATATATATATATATATATATGTATGTATATCGTACACGCTCATATCGACAATATTATAGAGTTGCTTTGTTATATCCAATAATTTGACATTTTTGCATGGTAAATCAGGGTTCAACTGTGCTATTTCTGTATTGTTCCCCTAGCTTATTCCATGGCTAGTGTATCACTGTGTCGTTTTGTTTCTCTACTCGGTACTTGCATTACAACCAATGATAAAACGAAAGTAATATACAGTTAACTGTCGATATAACGAACTTGAATATAATGAAATTCTAGATATAATGAAGTATTTAACATTCTATCATTTCCTGTCCATGAACACTATGTATATTGAAACTCAGCATAACAAAGTGTGTTTATACCCAATTCAGGCACGTACCCGCCCCCCCGACATTAAGACGCATACCCCCCCTCCCCGCCCACACGCCACCACTTCTCATACACATTCCTATAGCGCCGCCAAATCAATGTTGAAACTTGACAGCTATTCGGCGGTGAACACTTTGTTGCCTTTTTCACTCCTTTTGGATGGCGGTAGTTATCGGCATCCTTTGGGGTGTGAAGGCCAGTTCCCTCATCGATTCGGTGCCCACGCGATTAACTCGAGATGCATTTAGTTGTCACCATCTTTTCTACGGTCTTGTGCTTCGCTGTTGCTTCGTTCGTGCAGCGTTCTTCGTTTAGACTGATCCAGGTACCAAGAAAGGGATTCGGTTCGTGGTCAGCTGGTCTGTATGCACATGGAACGAGTTGCTGCCAGAGAAAACGCCAATTGCGTTTAATGTTTCCTTTTGCTTCATTATTTCCTCGAGTAACGGCTCGCCGCGACGCTGACAGGTTCTCGTAACCATATAACTGCGATACGGGTTAGATAAGGCGAAAAATAAAATAATGCGAAACAGCGTCCATCATGAAACCCTGCAATAACCCTTAAATCCATAAGCAACATGGATGTCATCCGTTACCTCGTCTGGTTTTTGCCTAATTGTAGAGCACTTTTTGTGCAAAATTGCCAACTGGAAACTAGATTTGTAAGGCGTTGAGAAATTAAGCGACCTAGTGAGGAATCCATTGTCGGCAACCGAGGCAACAGCCAAAGAGGAAGAAAAAGCAAAAGTTAACAAATTGAACCATTGTTTATGAAAATATTTATAGATCAACATCTTTTTATTTAAAGAGGATGTAGAAAAAACGCCGCCAGAAGTGCATAACAATTCCATGTGCTTCGAATGACGCTTCTACAGTTACCAGTCGAGCGGCCTGACGTAGCCACTTCTATGCTGTGCTTATATAAGTGTCTTGCCTAGCTTCCGCAGTGGGGATAGCACGTTTAGAATCGCAGCGTCCTGCGCCCTACGAGGTTGTGCTGGACTGGCAGCCAAGCATTGCTACGTAACTTCCCAAATAACAATACAAGTCGTTTGCAGCACTTAACTTGGTAGAGCATAAACGAGGGATCCAAAAGAACTGTGACGGTTCCTCAAATATATATTTCTCTATAGTTCTTCCAGAGCTCATTCAAAATACGCTACTGTAGTCGGATACAAATTATGTCTGCAGTGAAACCCCGCCCACGCCCTCATAACCGCCAGCCACTGTTCCTCCGGGAGGCTGGAAATAATTCGTACTTCAAACTTTTTCTGTTCCCCAAATAAGGTGGTAACCACAAAAATAAAATTATTAGCACGTAATTTTATACATTTTTCCTCGCCTATTACAGTTGAATGGCCAAACCCTAATTCTTTATTGAACTGAAATAACATGCTTGCTTTGCTGCCACTGTTTATTAAGTTTCGCTTTAGTTGGCAGTGAAGTTTCATGAGTAAAACGGGTTCAGCAGTGAAATGAAAGGCACCGCACACTTTTGAAGAGTGAAATGCTCAGACTCCATACACTTGGTCCGTGTCTGTAGCACACTTCATTGCTTCCGCCGATGAAAAGACTCTTCAAGAACAGCAGACGCTCTGGAGGTATCAAGTATGACTACATTTTGAAAAGGCCGCATGGTGACGATTTTGTTTGCTTCTGTAATTGGCTGGCGAAGTAACACAACCACGCGCGGTTTTTGTGCCTTGGTTTCCAACTGCTGTTTTTTTTTTTTTTTAAGTTGTATTCTACTAAAGTAATCTTTGTTTTACATCTTGGCTTCTTTACTTCTTGGCAGTGTTCTTCCTGCGGTTCTTTCCTGCGCTTATTTCATTTCTCTTTCGTGGGTTTACGAGTTTTTATGGTGAATGGTGGACGTTATTCACATTTATTCTAGTAAAGTACACCCTCCCCCCTCATTTGCATAGAAGTTACCTTGGGTTGCCCCCTCCCCCCCCGAAAAAACATCCTGCGTACGTGCCTGACACAATTTGAATATAACGAAATGTCACTGCCGCTGTGAAGGAATACCGAGGCACTAAATAGAAATTTCTGAGGACTCAGTTGGTCAAATGGTTGAAATACATGTGGCTGCTTAAGAACTTGCCTCTACAATTGTGCAACCCAGAGCGGCCACCAAAGCAGTACAGTGTCATGTTCCTTGTAAAGTAAAAATGTGACGAGATTCTATCACGCCCCATGTGTGACCTATCACACCCCATGTACCTGGAGCACTGTGTGCTGTAGGTACAAGTGAAAGGATGGAAGGGTGAGCCAAGAAGGATGCTGGCTTGATGAGCACACTCTTCCCGCGTGAGGAAGGGGAAAGGAGCGAGCTTCCGGTAACGCATGGGTGATTGGGGCAAGCGTTAACGTGCGTCTCCTTTTCTAGCGCAGCTGTGGCTGCGCATGGCCGTCAGTGTGGCTTGACTGCATACACAGCCTGTGTGCCCTGCTTTTGAGGTGACCTGCCACACGCGCAAAGACTGGGCGAGCTGAGATGGCGTGGCCCTGTGCACCGTCTTCGCTCTTTTAGTGATGGAGGTTGCGCAATCTCAAGTTTTGAAGATGCATCTAAGCAACAAGCAGACGAAGCATTTGTCTCCCGGCTGCTGGTGCTTTTCATGATAACATCGCCCCACTGTGACCAACACTACGAGCTGCGGGGGCAGAGTGTACATGAAAGCATGGCTGGCTTCGCTTTGTACCGCCAATGTGATGATACCGTCAACACGGTATGAAACCGTATGTTTCGTTGCTGACTCTCAAGTTGAACAAAACAATTGTTTTTTTTCATTCAAACCTGTTCTTGCCTATTTCGTCGTAATTTGGAGAATTTCGCAGCCCCTTCCGTGTAAGAGAAGTTCATCTGTGACTACTCATTCTGCATAAAGTATTGAATGTCAGTATAACAAAATTTGGTATAACAAAACAGTCTTCCTTATATGATGTGTACATCTATGCAGTTTTAAGGCCAACTTGCTGATCGACTAACCCAGCAACAATATCCACACATTTATGAAACCGCACCTTGTCACTAGCACAGCACCTTGTTTTGTTGTGACACCTTGTGTGGCATGTGCATTGTTGCAGAAGAAGCCTCTCTTCAAGCTACAAGCCCCCACATACGAATACCTGTTGTCGTTTATCAAGAATGAACCTGACGATGAAAATGACCCAGACTGGTGTCCCAACAGTGAAAGGAGCCAGGTAACCGCACGTTTCACCTTCATTACTCTGGACCAGTTCACAGTAATCTGCCCTGTGCTCAACAAATGCAACATTCAGATGTTTGCAGCAGTTGTTGTGCAACAGAATTATGAGGCGCTTTTATCACAACTAGGCTCTTTTATCACAACTACAGGGTTGCTAAAAAGAAATAGGTGAGGCTAGATTGCTGGTGTATATTTACGGATATTAGTTAGGATCACTTGCCTAGTTTACCATTCGTGACACCATGGACCAAGGAAATTCGTCGCCAAGTCCTAGCATTGTTGTTCCACATTATCGCATTCATGCATGTGCATCCCTAGCTACACACACAAGACTTGTGTCTCACCTCCATTCGTTTCCTACTCAACTAACATGCACAATCCTTCCCATTATCCTTGCCCAGGGTGCCCTCACATGGAATTGCTCATAGGTTGGGCCTTACTGTGAACTGAAGATTCATACTTGAGAAAGGACTAAAAACAATTGAAGCTGGTGATAGCCATAGGATCAATTTCTCTCAACTATAGTATTGGCTTCCTGTGACGTACAACACAAAAACCATTTGAGACAATTGGCACGTGAGTCGGGTCGTATACCATGTGAGAGTGCACCAATTTCTATTGGGTCACAGATAAAGGAATGAAACACAAGAATCGTAATCAACCATACCACTACTTTTTTCATGCGTCGTATCTAATGGCAGCAAGTTTCTTATAAAAGCAAGAGACTTGGTAGGGGTAGGGGAACGGCTTGTGATGACCAACCCTGTCCGTGCCAGGAGCCTCCAACGCTGACCCGCTGAGCAGATCTTCGACAACTGCCGACTCTGCTACACGTCTCCCTCAAATCTTTTGCCTCAATATATTGCGAAATGAAAACGCATATAGAGCTGCATTCAAATGTTGCATTGGGGAGTGTTGTAACCGTGAGTGAATCTTTTTCACCTCTATGAATGGCCTTAGAAATGGTAAGCTGCCGTGTAAGAAGCGTCATTCAAAGCACTGTTGTGTGCATGAGTTTAGGGGAAGCTTCTCCCAAGAAGCTCCTATTCTGGTACATGGGAATGAAGAAATCATTTTGCTCAGCATGCACTGCGCCACATTTATTGTCATTTGTTGCATTTGAAAGAAAGTTCAAATCTGCCAACTGCTAGAGTAGATAATTTTACACCATTTTTTTTACAGAAATTGTTCAAAATCACATAATTTAACAAGTGTAGCACTGTGCTTGCAACTCTAACTTAAGCATAATGAAACATAACTTATGTAGCCTGCACTCGTTAGACATCTTAAGTGGACAAAATTGATATTTTGTGCAGCACTATGAAAACTCCACTAATTCACAAGTACTTTTGCAAAACCATCGTAAACATAAAAATATCATGTAAGCTGCTATATATTGTCGGTTATAGAGGCTATGACAGATGCAATTCTTTCTCAACTTGTCAATTTTCTGTAACTTCTATTGAAAAAAATTGAGGCCCTAGTTTGAAATTTCGGTTTGAGGCCCTAGGGTGAAATTTTGCTTCCTATGGTTGGTAGAATTCTGCTCTCTTATGTGCAGCAAATTTCATTCATACTAGCAGTTGTCTAACAAGAGCATTGCACTACTTCACATGTAAATATGAAAGTGAGAGTTGGCCCAGAGTTATAATCTCCTGGCTAAATCCACCTTCCTTTACACTGAATGTGCACCTTCCGATGAGATGAAGGCCAAAATCCAATCATTGCAACTGCATGTAAGCTGTCCATCAATTCCCACTTCCTTCTTCATGCCAACTTTATTCTTTCTATGCACCTCACCACTGGCACGCACACGTAATGGCTCTGTGCACACTGTACATAATGTAAGTACTTTGCATGTTGTGTTAGGGGGCAGGGCACCTACGATGGGGGCTACTATCAGCCGCACCCCAAGGAAACAAGAAAGACGAGATCTCCAGGAAGAATACCAGCTAGTCGGTGGCCAAGGACGAGTGGTGTGCCGGACCACCGGTACTGCCACACTAAATGTGGCTGCAGTCTCCTTCAATGGTAGTCTCTACAGATTGAACTAAACTACACCGCCCCGCTGCATTGCGCTTTCTTATTGAAATCTGGAATGCTGTGATGGTTGAGCGAGGCCCGTCGGTGTTGCCACTGCAGTTGGAAAGTGGCTGCAACATTCTGTTGCTTAACCTGCAGTCGCATGTTTGATTCCCGCTGGCAACATTTTGATGGGTACCGTGCATTGGGTGCACGTTAAAGAATCCCAGGTGGTCAAAATTAATCCGGAGCCCGCCCACTATGGCGTGCCTCATAGTCGTATCATGGTTTTGGCACGTAAAAGTCCAGAATTTATTTGTAATTTCAACATTTCGGTGGGGACAAGATGGGAAAAAGATAAAGCTTGTGTATCATGTTTTGGGTGCAAATTGAGCGACCCATAGTGGTGAAAATTAATCCAGAGCCCTTCTCTTCAGCACCTCTCATAGCCTTTGGGTTGGTTTGTGATGTTGAATTGAATCACTCTTCTTTTGTTCCCTTCAGGCCAGCCGCAAGCGGAAGTTGCAGGAGCCTAAATCCATGAAGGTATGTTATTGCTCTTCTGTGCCTTGGAAGGGGGACTTCATTAATGGAGTTAGGGGAATCACTTTCGGCATGCATGCGCGTATAGGTAACTCCTGCACCACACCTCGCACTTGTCAGAAGAGGACAGGCAAACATTTGTTCAAGCTCAAGCACTTTGCCAACACAGCGCTCCAGTCGAATCCAGATATGGATGTTTCTCTCGTGGAGAAACTGCAAAGCCAGGTACTACTTTGGTCTGCTTTGATATGCTGCCTGCAAAAAAAGAGGGAGAGAGAGAAAATGGCAAAATATTACTAGTGGTGCTACAGTGTTCTGGTGCTAAAGTCAGTTAAACTTATTAGTTTTCAAACCTGTCTTCGCACTTACTGAAGCTGTTGTTTGTTTTGAACATAAGCGTCTGCATATGCCTACTTTGTACGCATAGGTACATGCGTGTAATGTTGTAGTGTAAGAAGGTAATGTTTACTTTTTTTGTTAATCATTCGATGCCTCTCTGAAGCATATTTGCAGTTAAGTGGCCCATTGCCACCAAAGGAGTGGCTCACTACCTCTGTCAAGGTGCTCAGTTCGATAGCTTTTGTGTGGCTGCTCCCTCCATGTTATCTGGGGAAAGTAAACTTGAAGTAAATGTGATGGCACTAATAAGGCCTGCAGTCAGTTTTGCTTGGGTCTTTTGCCAGGATCCCTGCATTTGTCATTTATCTAGAAGCAAAAGCTACAGAAATATTCAGCAGAGAGCATTGAACTGCTGACCTTGTTTGCATGAAGGCAGCTGAAGCACAGTACCAGCCGCATTCGCTCAGCGGCTGTGGCGTTCTGCTGCCGAGCACAAGGTTGCAGGCTTCAGTCCCAGCCACAGCGGCTGCACTTCGATGGGGGTGAAATGCGAAAATGCTCATTTAGTTAGATTTAAATGCACAATATAAAGAATTCCACATGGTCCACACAAGGAAGCAACAATTAATCCGAAGCCCTCCACTGAGGCATCCCTAGTAAACCACTGCAATTCCAAGACATTAAATTTTACAATTGGGGACCTTTAGAGGAATATTCATAGAATGATGATGGTGATAACTGAATTTTTATTTGGAAGCATAGAAGCAACCATGAAAAGCAAAGAAACAACTCTGTTAGTGAAGTTGATTGCACTTTCGACTGTCACAGACCAACTCACCTGCTCACAGCTTGCTTAGGGGTCCCCACAATGCATGCAGAGAGTGCCAGGCATAATGCGGAAGTGAAATGGTCTCAGAAAGTCATCAACCGAGAAAGCTGCCCTAGTGAGTATGGAAAACGCGAAAGCATGTGACAAGATCGAACCAATTAGCCACCAGAAGGCGAGCAAATATGCCTATCTTTTTAGGGGGAACAAGCATGTTATCTGGAGGAATTTTCATTCATTGCGCATTGGTTAATTAAATTTTTCGCTTCATTTGACCTTTACTGAAGATCCTTGTAACAAACAATGACATTCATACATAAGCTGAAGCTTCCATTGTTTTGTTCCTAAAAGAGAGCAGGTGTTGGATGAGTTGACCTCTGCTAATGTTCACACATACATTCGTGTAACCCATGGTATAGTTTTACCACATAAAGACTAGCGGGCATTTGAATGCAGCATTTCTGCATGAGATAAACAAGTACAGTTGCAAGGAAAAGAGAAAGGTATTTTCTGGTGCATCTGACGCAGGTCCTGGAACTATCTAGGTTGCAGGATGTCCACGATGAGCTGAAGAGAAAGACTGAAGAAGTGGAGACCTTGAAAAAGGTAGGATGCCACTTTCATTTACCATCACTATGTATGCTGAGTGCCAGCTGTCCGAGTCCTGTGTAGCACAGGGCGCCGTATGCAAGTTTAAAGAAATTGTGCAGAAACCTTCGAAGCTGATTGATTTGAGCAAGGCTTCTCGTAGTTTGACTGTCTGTGCAATCTGTCACTGCCGTTGAGCATCTAGTCTTTTGCGTTAAGCAGCTTCATGTGGTGTGTCACTCCCCACTAACCAATGGGCTACTACTTCGTTTGCAGCCATTTCTCTAGTGTTCCGCCATGCATGCCAACACAGAGAACTGGTGTAGCCTGTGTCGCTGAGTTTTGTAACCCTTCCACGAACGAGCACAGGTGTGCATTCACTGCAACGGAAATGACGTTGTTACTGCTGCAACCAAACGTGTATCGTGCCCCGTGCATACTCTCCTCCTCTCCATCTCTCAGCATCTTGTCCATTGTCTTCCTCTCCACGCTTTCCTCTCCACGCTTTCCTCTTCCTCTTCACAGTCCAAACACTGAAGCATGAAAACTCGTTCCACTCTGGAAAGAAAGGTTTGACTTATTGAATTGGCACATAAATCGGGATAGGAATATGAGTGCATGACACTGATCACATACAATGGCAGTTAGCCTATTGGCACATGTGAAAGAATGTTGGATTGATTTCATTGCTCTTCTTCTGTCCATACTCTTTGGGGATGTAAGCAAAATTTTTGTTCTCATTGCTCTTTCTCCATGCACTTCCTTTATATGCAACTATTACTTTCAAATATATCCCCTTCAGGTGCCAATTCTGTCCCATAAGAATTTAGCTTTACCACGTTTCTTTCATCTTCATAACCATCAAAGGTCTACAGCTGCTAAGTGAATTAAGAATTTTTAATGCTTAGAGTTCCGTCAAGTTTACAGAATCTGGATTCGATGCAAAAACTCTTCAGGAATGCTGAGTATCACATACATTAACCATTTCATGTCGAACATACATGAAAAATACCTGTACAGCCACTTGAAAGATATTCCTGATGTACACCATAGAGAAATATGATGAAACAAGTGAACCCACTATGTGATCACACACTGACACCAAGAGATAGCATCCAGCAGTTTACTTTCCAACTCGTTTTGCTGATGTATTTGCAGCACACGTGCAATCAGAATTGGTTCGAAATGCATGGACACCTCTGAAATACATTATCAAAGTGTTGATGCACTATGTGGACATGCACAATTAAGTACGCCGCACCTGAAGGGGATATATACCATTCCTGAGCAAGTCGCAGTACATTTGTACCAATAGCTGCAGCCTTACTAACCCCGGTATATTTGTCCTCCCACTTTGACTGTTTATTCAAAGGGCACCTTTTTTTTCTTTCCAGAAAAGTTCTATAAAATATGACACACTCATTAGATTCGAGTGCGAAGCCAAAACTACAATAGGTGCTACCACGTCCCATCCCCCGATTTCGGATCCCGTCTACTATGGTGTGCAACACAAAGAAATAATGGATCTCAAATGGCATTTATGGCACTGTAGATAACAGGCTCAGGGCAGTCAAATAGTGATAAAGGCTTGGACTGTGATCACTAGTGATGTTCGGCCCACTGTGGCTTGGATGCAATACATTCTATTTTTCCAAGTGGGAGATGGCTTGGAAATGCAAAATGCTATTTCTGTCTCTTATTGTGAAAATCTGATGACGGAACGATCGAGGGTATTGCGTTATGAATTTTCTGAAGTATGGAAATTCGGGTGTGCATTTATCGAGGGCAACTGCCTATTTCGTTTCTGGCTGTAAGGAATTTGGTGTGCGTTACAGTTGGACATATAAAAAAAGCATGAACACTAAATACAGTAACTGCGTTTACTTTCCTTCCATACGAGAAAGGTGCTAGTATCTCCATTGGGATATGCTAGAAGTCCTGCTGGATGAGTTATAGAACCAATTCTATAACAGAAACGTAAATTGCGGCTGCCATTACACAAATGTTTAATGAGTATACATTATAAATTGTCCTTTTGTTTGTCTCTGTTGCTGTTTTAGCATCAGCTGTAAAGCAGAGAATCTGTTTAAAGTCCTTATGAAGCAGTCTGTGGTTTAAAAAAAAGAAAACTGAACTGATACAGTAATATAACTTTTAGTGTTTGTACGAAAATTTAGTATTTCTTGGCTTTGGTTGTAGCATTGTTCAAATTTGAAGCTTGGCGAGTCTGCAGTAGCTCCAGTTCTTTGCCCATGTGCATTTTCGCTCATTGTACTATACAGTAACTCTATTGGTAGCATGTTATTCTTGTACCTTTTGAGAAATTGGAACGGTTTTATATGGTTTTATGTGGCATTTGTGTAGCAGCTAATGTAGCTCTAAATCATAGTAGCATGCTTGGCTGGCACATAGTAGGCCCACAATCAATGGAATCCTGAGATAGTTATGATTTTCCTTTTTTCCCTTCTGTATTTAAATCTGCTATTTACATTGGTTACATTCAATGTCGCATGCCAATTTGAGCCTGAGAAAAGTTTAGAAAAGCTATTGCGTTGGTGTAAAGCTCACATACTTCAAGGTCTTGTGGGGGCAAGCGAAATTGAAGCTCAGCCTCTTTCATAAGGAGTCACAGAGCATAATGATCGTGAATCACTTGGGTGAGGCTGAGAGTGGTGTAGCAGTGAGAAGAGTGAGGTACATAATTCACCCACTGCCGATGTGGTACAGTGAAGGCATTGTTCATTGCTTGCAGGCACTCGCAAACTTCAAAGGCAGCCGCGTCGAGTTCTTCAAAGACCTCAGTTCTGCCAAAAAGATCAAGCGGAAGCCTCGAGCCGTAAGGGTTGTTTGTGATCCTGTTGGTGTTCTATTTGGTACACCCCCCTCCCTCCCGTGCATTGCTTTTCTGCTCATTGCTGGTAAACGGTGCAAAAAGACAGGGAAACGCATAATGCGGCATCCCTTTTTTGCAATGCACCTTGTTGCCCTGTTCAATAGTGCTTTATTACTAACCCAAGAAGATAACATATTTTAACAGTTTCATCTAATAGAAAAATGTCATAGTTTATCTGCAGGTTTTGTAGTGTTCCTTGAAAGTGAAACTGTTTTACCCGGCGTAGTGGCTTAGCAGCTATGATGTTGCACTGCTAAACATTAAGTCGTGGGATCAAATTCCTCCCATGGCAGCCACATTACGATAGAGGTGAAATGCAAAAACACCCATGGTGCCATGCATTGGGTGGCCAATAAAGCTCTTTAGGTGGCCAACATTAACCCAGAGTGTCTTACTACACTGTTCCTCATAATAAGATTGTGGTTTTGGCAAATGAAACCTCAGAATTTAAAAAAAAGGAAATGAGACGTTTAAGTCTTCCAAAGCCCTTAAAGGGACACTAAAGGTAAATACTAAGTCGACATGGACTGTTTAAATACTATTCAAGACTCCTGGCAACGCTTGTTTCATGTCAAGAAAAGGCTTAGTTTATGAGAAAATTGCATCTGAAGGGTCCGAACACCTCTATCGCAATTCAAGTATCCAGCCACCCGACCGGGGAATGGTGACGTACATGTGCCATTGCCGTCCTTTGCTGCCTTCAGTGAGTAAAACGGTGCCCGACAGACGGCGGTACGGATTTTTGCATGGAACGCAAACGCGCAGCCATGGAGAAACCGAGCCAAGACAGAGCGGTGGATTCACTGCCACTGCAACTGCCTTTCATCAAGTGGCGTGGTCAGTTCGGGCTTCCCGATACATCACACGGAAGGGGAGTTCTCTGCTACTTGCAGTTTGTGCGAGTTTCGCGAAACAGCGAAACCAGCGCAGCACTACGAGATAACGAAACTACTGAAACACGAAAGCACGGGCGGCGCAGAGTCGAGCAAACGGATGGATAAGTGGGCTAGTTGGTGCGTGCTTTTAGCATTTTGTAGTTCCTGTGCGTTTTTAGCGCTCAAAGCTTTTATTATAATGCAGAGTCGAGCGAAAACAAAACCTTTCGACCGCCTGTGTTGTTGTCAAGGGTAATGTCAATCAGTTCTTTAAGAAATAATGAAATGAACTGGGCAAGTAGCATTTTCTTTCGTCTTATAAAGCTATGCAATGGTGTTTTTATAACGAGTAGCTGAGAACTAGTGACAGAGCTTAAATGAGCAGTACCTTCGTCATCCGGGGAGTCTCTAATTGTGTGCTGCATATACTGCAGTTTCTCGATTACTAAGGCTCTCTGTTTGTGACAATATTAACGCCTTAGAGATTATTTGCCTTTGGTGTCCCTTTAAGTTTTACGAAGTGCTAAGAAATTCTTGAATTTTGCTTTCAGCAAAGTTTAGTGAATTTATTTGTGTATTTAACCATGAGATTTTCGCAAGCTGTAATTTCAAGCAATTGAACCTGATTAGCATCTTTGTGGTGGTGGTAGGCAGAAGTTTATGTGCAAAAGGCCAAATGAGCATTTGTCAGCAATAAAAAAAAAGTTTGCTTGTTGTTTACACAATGTCTTCCGTGAAGATTTCATGCATTATGTGGTGCTTTATTTCTTATAAATGTACTGTTGGGGTGCTTAAAGGCCATGAAAACATACTAATTTTGTACGCAAGAGCTATTGCAAACCCTGTATCCAATATTCGTTAGCATATATATATATATATATATGTATGTATATCGTACACGCTCATATCGACAATATTATAGAGTTGCTTTGTTATATCCAATAATTTGACATTTTTGCATGGTAAATCAGGGTTCAACTGTGCTATTTCTGTATTGTTCCCCTAGCTTATTCCATGGCTAGTGTATCACTGTGTCGTTTTGTTTCTCTACTCGGTACTTGCATTACAACCAATGATAAAACGAAAGTAATATACAGTTAACTGTCGATATAACGAACTTGAATATAATGAAATTCTAGATATAATGAAGTATTTAACATTCTATCATTTCCTGTCCATGAACACTATGTATATTGAAACTCAGCATAACAAAGTGTGTTTATACCCAATTCAGGCACGTACCCGCCCCCCCGACATTAAGACGCATACCCCCCCTCCCCGCCCACACGCCACCACTTCTCATACACATTCCTATAGCGCCGCCAAATCAATGTTGAAACTTGACAGCTATTCGGCGGTGAACACTTTGTTGCCTTTTTCACTCCTTTTGGATGGCGGTAGTTATCGGCATCCTTTGGGGTGTGAAGGCCAGTTCCCTCATCGATTCGGTGCCCACGCGATTAACTCGAGATGCATTTAGTTGTCACCATCTTTTCTACGGTCTTGTGCTTCGCTGTTGCTTCGTTCGTGCAGCGTTCTTCGTTTAGACTGATCCAGGTACCAAGAAAGGGATTCGGTTCGTGGTCAGCTGGTCTGTATGCACATGGAACGAGTTGCTGCCAGAGAAAACGCCAATTGCGTTTAATGTTTCCTTTTGCTTCATTATTTCCTCGAGTAACGGCTCGCCGCGACGCTGACAGGTTCTCGTAACCATATAACTGCGATACGGGTTAGATAAGGCGAAAAATAAAATAATGCGAAACAGCGTCCATCATGAAACCCTGCAATAACCCTTAAATCCATAAGCAACATGGATGTCATCCGTTACCTCGTCTGGTTTTTGCCTAATTGTAGAGCACTTTTTGTGCAAAATTGCCAACTGGAAACTAGATTTGTAAGGCGTTGAGAAATTAAGCGACCTAGTGAGGAATCCATTGTCGGCAACCGAGGCAACAGCCAAAGAGGAAGAAAAAGCAAAAGTTAACAAATTGAACCATTGTTTATGAAAATATTTATAGATCAACATCTTTTTATTTAAAGAGGATGTAGAAAAAACGCCGCCAGAAGTGCATAACAATTCCATGTGCTTCGAATGACGCTTCTACAGTTACCAGTCGAGCGGCCTGACGTAGCCACTTCTATGCTGTGCTTATATAAGTGTCTTGCCTAGCTTCCGCAGTGGGGATAGCACGTTTAGAATCGCAGCGTCCTGCGCCCTACGAGGTTGTGCTGGACTGGCAGCCAAGCATTGCTACGTAACTTCCCAAATAACAATACAAGTCGTTTGCAGCACTTAACTTGGTAGAGCATAAACGAGGGATCCAAAAGAACTGTGACGGTTCCTCAAATATATATTTCTCTATAGTTCTTCCAGAGCTCATTCAAAATACGCTACTGTAGTCGGATACAAATTATGTCTGCAGTGAAACCCCGCCCACGCCCTCATAACCGCCAGCCACTGTTCCTCCGGGAGGCTGGAAATAATTCGTACTTCAAACTTTTTCTGTTCCCCAAATAAGGTGGTAACCACAAAAATAAAATTATTAGCACGTAATTTTATACATTTTTCCTCGCCTATTACAGTTGAATGGCCAAACCCTAATTCTTTATTGAACTGAAATAACATGCTTGCTTTGCTGCCACTGTTTATTAAGTTTCGCTTTAGTTGGCAGTGAAGTTTCATGAGTAAAACGGGTTCAGCAGTGAAATGAAAGGCACCGCACACTTTTGAAGAGTGAAATGCTCAGACTCCATACACTTGGTCCGTGTCTGTAGCACACTTCATTGCTTCCGCCGATGAAAAGACTCTTCAAGAACAGCAGACGCTCTGGAGGTATCAAGTATGACTACATTTTGAAAAGGCCGCATGGTGACGATTTTGTTTGCTTCTGTAATTGGCTGGCGAAGTAACACAACCACGCGCGGTTTTTGTGCCTTGGTTTCCAACTGCTGTTTTTTTTTTTTTTTAAGTTGTATTCTACTAAAGTAATCTTTGTTTTACATCTTGGCTTCTTTACTTCTTGGCAGTGTTCTTCCTGCGGTTCTTTCCTGCGCTTATTTCATTTCTCTTTCGTGGGTTTACGAGTTTTTATGGTGAATGGTGGACGTTATTCACATTTATTCTAGTAAAGTACACCCTCCCCCCTCATTTGCATAGAAGTTACCTTGGGTTGCCCCCTCCCCCCCCGAAAAAACATCCTGCGTACGTGCCTGACACAATTTGAATATAACGAAATGTCACTGCCGCTGTGAAGGAATACCGAGGCACTAAATAGAAATTTCTGAGGACTCAGTTGGTCAAATGGTTGAAATACATGTGGCTGCTTAAGAACTTGCCTCTACAATTGTGCAACCCAGAGCGGCCACCAAAGCAGTACAGTGTCATGTTCCTTGTAAAGTAAAAATGTGACGAGATTCTATCACGCCCCATGTGTGACCTATCACACCCCATGTACCTGGAGCACTGTGTGCTGTAGGTACAAGTGAAAGGATGGAAGGGTGAGCCAAGAAGGATGCTGGCTTGATGAGCACACTCTTCCCGCGTGAGGAAGGGGAAAGGAGCGAGCTTCCGGTAACGCATGGGTGATTGGGGCAAGCGTTAACGTGCGTCTCCTTTTCTAGCGCAGCTGTGGCTGCGCATGGCCGTCAGTGTGGCTTGACTGCATACACAGCCTGTGTGCCCTGCTTTTGAGGTGACCTGCCACACGCGCAAAGACTGGGCGAGCTGAGATGGCGTGGCCCTGTGCACCGTCTTCGCTCTTTTAGTGATGGAGGTTGCGCAATCTCAAGTTTTGAAGATGCATCTAAGCAACAAGCAGACGAAGCATTTGTCTCCCGGCTGCTGGTGCTTTTCATGATAACATCGCCCCACTGTGACCAACACTACGAGCTGCGGGGGCAGAGTGTACATGAAAGCATGGCTGGCTTCGCTTTGTACCGCCAATGTGATGATACCGTCAACACGGTATGAAACCGTATGTTTCGTTGCTGACTCTCAAGTTGAACAAAACAATTGTTTTTTTTCATTCAAACCTGTTCTTGCCTATTTCGTCGTAATTTGGAGAATTTCGCAGCCCCTTCCGTGTAAGAGAAGTTCATCTGTGACTACTCATTCTGCATAAAGTATTGAATGTCAGTATAACAAAATTTGGTATAACAAAACAGTCTTCCTTATATGATGTGTACATCTATGCAGTTTTAAGGCCAACTTGCTGATCGACTAACCCAGCAACAATATCCACACATTTATGAAACCGCACCTTGTCACTAGCACAGCACCTTGTTTTGTTGTGACACCTTGTGTGGCATGTGCATTGTTGCAGAAGAAGCCTCTCTTCAAGCTACAAGCCCCCACATACGAATACCTGTTGTCGTTTATCAAGAATGAACCTGACGATGAAAATGACCCAGACTGGTGTCCCAACAGTGAAAGGAGCCAGGTAACCGCACATTTCACCTTCATTACTCTGGACCAGTTCACAGTAATCTGCCCTGTGCTCAACAAATGCAACATTCAGATGTTTGCAGCAGTTGTTGTGCAACAGAATTATGAGGCGCTTTTATCACAACTAGGCTCTTTTATCACAACTACAGGGTTGCTAAAAAGAAATAGGTGAGGCTAGATTGCTGGTGTATATTTACGGATATTAGTTAGGATCACTTGCCTAGTTTACCATTCGTGACACCATGGACCAAGGAAATTCGTCGCCAAGTCCTAGCATTGTTGTTCCACATTATCGCATTCATGCATGTGCATCCCTAGCTACACACACAAGACTTGTGTCTCACCTCCATTCGTTTCCTACTCAACTAACATGCACAATCCTTCCCATTATCCTTGCCCAGGGTGCCCTCACATGGAATTGCTCATAGGTTGGGCCTTACTGTGAACTGAAGATTCATACTTGAGAAAGGACTAAAAACAATTGAAGCTGGTGATAGCCATAGGATCAATTTCTCTCAACTATAGTATTGGCTTCCTGTGACGTACAACACAAAAACCATTTGAGACAATTGGCACGTGAGTCGGGTCGTATACCATGTGAGAGTGCACCAATTTCTATTGGGTCACAGATAAAGGAATGAAACACAAGAATCGTAATCAACCATACCACTACTTTTTTCATGCGTCGTATCTAATGGCAGCAAGTTTCTTATAAAAGCAAGAGACTTGGTAGGGGTAGGGGAACGGCTTGTGATGACCAACCCTGTCCGTGCCAGGAGCCTCCAACGCTGACCCGCTGAGCAGATCTTCGACAACTGCCGACTCTGCTACACGTCTCCCTCAAATCTTTTGCCTCAATATATTGCGAAATGAAAACGCATATAGAGCTGCATTCAAATGTTGCATTGGGGAGTGTTGTAACCGTGAGTGAATCTTTTTCACCTCTATGAATGGCCTTAGAAATGGTAAGCTGCCGTGTAAGAAGCGTCATTCAAAGCACTGTTGTGTGCATGAGTTTAGGGGAAGCTTCTCCCAAGAAGCTCCTATTCTGGTGCATGGGAATGAAGAAATCATTTTGCTCAGCATGCACTGCGCCACATTTATTGTCATTTGTTGCATTTGAAAGAAAGTTCAAATCTGCCAACTGCTAGAGTAGATTATTTTACACCATTTTTTTTACAGAAATTGTTCAAAATCACATAATTTAACAAGTGTAGCACTGTGCTTGCAACTCTAACTTAAGCATAATGAAACATAACTTATGTAGCCTGCACTCGTTAGACATCTTAAGTGGACAAAATTGATATTTTGTGCAGCACTATGAAAACTCCACTAATTCACAAGTACTTTTGCAAAACCATCGTAAACATAAAAATATCATGTAAGCTGCTATATATTGTCGGTTATAGAGGCTATGACAGATGCAATTCTTTCTCAACTTGTCAATTTTCTGTAACTTCTATTGAAAAAAATTGAGGCCCTAGTTTGAAATTTCGGTTTGAGGCCCTAGGGTGAAATTTTGCTTCCTATGGTTGGTAGAATTCTGCTCTCTTATGTGCAGCAAATTTCATTCATACTAGCAGTTGTCTAACAAGAGCATTGCACTACTTCACATGTAAATATGAAAGTGAGAGTTGGCCCAGAGTTATAATCTCCTGGCTAAATCCACCTTCCTTTACACTGAATGTGCACCTTCCGATGAGATGAAGGCCAAAATCCAATCATTGCAACTGCATGTAAGCTGTCCATCAATTCCCACTTCCTTCTTCATGCCAACTTTATTCTTTCTATGCACCTCACCACTGGCACGCACACGTAATGGCTCTGTGCACACTGTACATAATGTAAGTACTTTGCATGTTGTGTTAGGGGGAGGGCACCTACGATGGGGGCTACTATCAGCCGCACCCCAAGGAAACAAGAAAGACGAGATCTCCAGGAAGAATACCAGCTAGTCGGTGGCCAAGGACGAGTGGTGTGCCGGACCACCGGTACTGCCACACTAAATGTGGCTGCAGTCTCCTTCAATGGTAGTCTCTACAGATTGAACTAAACTACACCGCCCCGCTGCATTGCGCTTTCTTATTGAAATCTGGAATGCTGTGATGGTTGAGCGAGGCCCGTCGGTGTTGCCACTGCAGTTGGAAAGTGGCTGCAACATTCTGTTGCTTAACCTGCAGTCGCATGTTTGATTCCCGCTGGCAACATTTTGATGGGTACCGTGCATTGGGTGCACGTTAAAGAATCCCAGGTGGTCAAAATTAATCCGGAGCCCGCCCACTATGGCGTGCCTCATAGTCGTATCATGGTTTTGGCACGTAAAAGTCCAGAATTTATTTGTAATTTCAACATTTCGGTGGGGACAAGATGGGAAAAAGATAAAGCTTGTGTATCATGTTTTGGGTGCAAATTGAGCGACCCATAGTGGTGAAAATTAATCCAGAGCCCTTCTCTTCAGCACCTCTCATAGCCTTTGGGTTGGTTTGTGATGTTGAATTGAATCACTCTTCTTTTGTTCCCTTCAGGCCAGCCGCAAGCGGAAGTTGCAGGAGCCTAAATCCATGAAGGTATGTTATTGCTCTTCTGTGCCTTGGAAGGGGGACTTCATTAATGGAGTTAGGGGAATCACTTTCGGCATGCATGCGCGTATAGGTAACTCCTGCACCACACCTCGCACTTGTCAGAAGAGGACAGGCAAAAATTTGTTCAAGCTCAAGCACTTTGCCAACACAGCGCTCCAGTCGAATCCAGATATGGATGTTTCTCTCGTGGAGAAACTGCAAAGCCAGGTACTACTTTGGTCTGCTTTGATATGCTGCCTGCAAAAAAAGAGGGAGAGAGAGAAAATGGCAAAATATTACTAGTGGTGCTACAGTGTTCTGGTGCTAAAGTCAGTTAAACTTATTAGTTTTCAAACCTGTCTTCGCACTTACTGAAGCTGTTGTTTGTTTTGAACATAAGCGTCTGCATATGCCTACTTTGTACGCATAGGTACATGCGTGTAATGTTGTAGTGTAAGAAGGTAATGTTTACTTTTTTTGTTAATCATTCGATGCCTCTCTGAAGCATATTTGCAGTTAAGTGGCCCATTGCCACCAAAGGAGTGGCTCACTACCTCTGTCAAGGTGCTCAGTTCGATAGCTTTTGTGTGGCTGCTCCCTCCATGTTATCTGGGGAAAGTAAACTTGAAGTAAATGTGATGGCACTAATAAGGCCTGCAGTCAGTTTTGCTTGGGTCTTTTGCCAGGATCCCTGCATTTGTCATTTATCTAGAAGCAAAAGCTACAGAAATATTCAGCAGAGAGCATTGAACTGCTGACCTTGTTTGCATGAAGGCAGCTGAAGCACAGTACCAGCCGCATTCGCTCAGCGGCTGTGGCGTTCTGCTGCCGAGCACAAGGTTGCAGGCTTCAGTCCCAGCCACAGCGGCTGCACTTCGATGGGGGTGAAATGCGAAAATGCTCATTTAGTTAGATTTAAATGCACAATATAAAGAATTCCACATGGTCCACACAAGGAAGCAACAATTAATCCGAAGCCCTCCACTGAGGCATCCCTAGTAAACCACTGCAATTCCAAGACATTAAATTTTACAATTGGGGACCTTTAGAGGAATATTCATAGAATGATGATGGTGATAACTGAATTTTTATTTGGAAGCATAGAAGCAACCATGAAAAGCAAAGAAACAACTCTGTTAGTGAAGTTGATTGCACTTTCGACTGTCACAGACCAACTCACCTGCTCACAGCTTGCTTAGGGGTCCCCACAATGCATGCAGAGAGTGCCAGGCATAATGCGGAAGTGAAATGGTCTCAGAAAGTCATCAACCGAGAAAGCTGCCCTAGTGAGTATGGAAAACGCGAAAGCATGTGACAAGATCGAACCAATTAGCCACCAGAAGGCGAGCAAATATGCCTATCTTTTTAGGGGGAACAAGCATGTTATCTGGAGGAATTTTCATTCATTGCGCATTGGTTAATTAAATTTTTCGCTTCATTTGACCTTTACTGAAGATCCTTGTAACAAACAATGACATTCATACATAAGCTGAAGCTTCCATTGTTTTGTTCCTAAAAGAGAGCAGGTGTTGGATGAGTTGACCTCTGCTAATGTTCACACATACATTTGTGTAACCCATGGTATAGTTTTACCACATAAAGACTAGCGGGCATTTGAATGCAGCATTTCTGCATGAGATAAACAAGTACAGTTGCAAGGAAAAGAGAAAGGTATTTTCTGGTGCATCTGACGCAGGTCCTGGAACTATCTAGGTTGCAGGATGTCCACGATGAGCTGAAGAGAAAGACTGAAGAAGTGGAGACCTTGAAAAAGGTAGGATGCCACTTTCATTTACCATCACTATGTATGCTGAGTGCCAGCTGTCCGAGTCCTGTGTAGCACAGGGCGCCGTATGCAAGTTTAAAGAAATTGTGCAGAAACCTTCGAAGCTGATTGATTTGAGCAAGGCTTCTCGTAGTTTGACTGTCTGTGCAATCTGTCACTGCCGTTGAGCATCTAGTCTTTTGCGTTAAGCAGCTTCATGTGGTGTGTCACTCCCCACTAACCAATGGGCTACTACTTCGTTTGCAGCCATTTCTCTAGTGTTCCGCCATGCATGCCAACACAGAGAACTGGTGTAACCTGTGTCGCTGAGTTTTGTAACCCTTCCACGAACGAGCACAGGTGTGCATTCACTGCAACGGAAATGACGTTGTTACTGCTGCAACCAAACGTGTATCGTGCCCCGTGCATACTCTCCTCCTCTCCATCTCTCAGCATCTTGTCCATTGTCTTCCTCTCCACGCTTTCCTCTCCACGCTTTCCTCTTCCTCTTCACAGTCCAAACACTGAAGCATGAAAACTCGTTCCACTCTGGAAAGAAAGGTTTGACTTATTGAATTGGCACATAAATCGGGATAGGAATATGAGTGCATGACACTGATCACATACAATGGCAGTTAGCCTATTGGCACATGTGAAAGAATGTTGGATTGATTTCATTGCTCTTCTTCTGTCCATACTCTTTGGGGATGTAAGCAAAATTTTTGTTCTCATTGCTCTTTCTCCATGCACTTCCTTTATATGCAACTATTACTTTCAAATATATCCCCTTCAGGTGCCAATTCTGTCCCATAAGAATTTAGCTTTACCACGTTTCTTTCATCTTCATAACCATCAAAGGTCTACAGCTGCTAAGTGAATTAAGAATTTTTAATGCTTAGAGTTCCGTCAAGTTTACAGAATCTGGATTCGATGCAAAAACTCTTCAGGAATGCTGAGTATCACATACATTAACCATTTCATGTCGAACATACATGAAAAATACCTGTACAGCCACTTGAAAGATATTCCTGATGTACACCATAGAGAAATATGATGAAACAAGTGAACCCACTATGTGATCACACACTGACACCAAGAGATAGCATCCAGCAGTTTACTTTCCAACTCGTTTTGCTGATGTATTTGCAGCACACGTGCAATCAGAATTGGTTCGAAATGCATGGACACCTCTGAAATACATTATCAAAGTGTTGATGCACTATGTGGACATGCACAATTAAGTACGCCGCACCTGAAGGGGATATATACCATTCCTGAGCAAGTCGCAGTACATTTGTACCAATAGCTGCAGCCTTACTAACCCCGGTATATTTGTCCTCCCACTTTGACTGTTTATTCAAAGGGCACCTTTTTTTTCTTTCCAGAAAAGTTCTATAAAATATGACACACTCATTAGATTCGAGTGCGAAGCCAAAACTACAATAGGTGCTACCACGTCCCATCCCCCGATTTCGGATCCCGTCTACTATGGTGTGCAACACAAAGAAATAATGGATCTCAAATGGCATTTATGGCACTGTAGATAACAGGCTCAGGGCAGTCAAATAGTGATAAAGGCTTGGACTGTGATCGCTAGTGATGTTCGGCCCACTGTGGCTTGGATGCAATACATTCTATTTTTCCAAGTGGGAGATGGCTTGGAAATGCAAAATGCTATTTCTGTCTCTTATTGTGAAAATCTGATGACGGAACGATCGAGGGTATTGCGTTATGAATTTTCTGAAGTATGGAAATTCGGGTGTGCATTTATCGAGGGCAACTGCCTATTTCGTTTCTGGCTGTAAGGAATTTGGTGTGCGTTACAGTTGGACATATAAAAAAAGCATGAACACTAAATACAGTAACTGCGTTTACTTTCCTTCCATACGAGAAAGGTGCTAGTATCTCCATTGGGATATGCTAGAAGTCCTGCTGGATGAGTTATAGAACCAATTCTATAACAGAAACGTAAATTGCGGCTGCCATTACACAAATGTTTAATGAGTATACATTATAAATTGTCCTTTTGTTTGTCTCTGTTGCTGTTTTAGCATCAGCTGTAAAGCAGAGAATCTGTTTAAAGTCCTTATGAAGCAGTCTGTGGTTTAAAAAAAAGAAAACTGAACTGATACAGTAATATAACTTTTAGTGTTTGTACGAAAATTTAGTATTTCTTGGCTTTGGTTGTAGCATTGTTCAAATTTGAAGCTTGGCGAGTCTGCAGTAGCTCCAGTTCTTTGCCCATGTGCATTTTCGCTCATTGTACTATACAGTAACTCTATTGGTAGCATGTTATTCTTGTACCTTTTGAGAAATTGGAACGGTTTTATATGGTTTTATGTGGCATTTGTGTAGCAGCTAATGTAGCTCTAAATCATAGTAGCATGCTTGGCTGGCACATAGTAGGCCCACAATCAATGGAATCCTGAGATAGTTATGATTTTCCTTTTTTCCCTTCTGTATTTAAATCTGCTATTTACATTGGTTACATTCAATGTCGCATGCCAATTTGAGCCTGAGAAAAGTTTAGAAAAGCTATTGCGTTGGTGTAAAGCTCACATACTTCAAGGTCTTGTGGGGGCAAGCGAAATTGAAGCTCAGCCTCTTTCATAAGGAGTCACAGAGCATAATGATCGTGAATCACTTGGGTGAGGCTGAGAGTGGTGTAGCAGTGAGAAGAGTGAGGTACATAATTCACCCACTGCCGATGTGGTACAGTGAAGGCATTGTTCATTGCTTGCAGGCACTCGCAAACTTCAAAGGCAGCCGCGTCGAGTTCTTCAAAGACCTCAGTTCTGCCAAAAAGATCAAGCGGAAGCCTCGAGCCGTAAGGGTTGTTTGTGATCCTGTTGGTGTTCTATTTGGTACACCCCCCTCCCTCCCGTGCATTGCTTTTCTGCTCATTGCTGGTAAACGGTGCAAAAAGACAGGGAAACGCATAATGCGGCATCCCTTTTTTGCAATGCACCTTGTTGCCCTGTTCAATAGTGCTTTATTACTAACCCAAGAAGATAACATATTATAACAGTTTCATCTAATAGAAAAATGTCATAGTTTATCTGCAGGTTTTGTAGTGTTCCTTGAAAGTGAAACTGTTTTACCCGGCGTAGTGGCTTAGCAGCTATGATGTTGCACTGCTAAACATTAAGTCGTGGGATCAAATTCCTCCCATGGCAGCCACATTACGATAGAGGTGAAATGCAAAAACACCCATGGTGCCATGCATTGGGTGGCCAATAAAGCTCTTTAGGTGGCCAACATTAACCCAGAGTGTCTTACTACACTGTTCCTCATAATAAGATTGTGGTTTTGGCAAATGAAACCTCAGAATTTAAAAAAAAGGAAATAAGATGTTTAAGTCTTCCAAAGCCCTTAAAGGGACACTAAAGGTAAATACTAAGTCGACATGGACTGTTTAAATACTATTCAAGACTCCTGGCAACGCTTGTTTCATGTCAAGAAAAGACTTAGTTTATGAGAAAATTGCATCTGAAGGGTCCGAACACCTCTATCGCAATTCAAGTATCCAGCCACCCGACCGGGGAATGGTGACGTACATGTGCCATTGCCGTCCTTTGCTGCCTTCAGTGAGTAAAACGGTGCCCGACAGACGGCGGTACGGATTTTTGCATGGAACGCAAACGCGCAGCCATGGAGAAACCGAGCCAAGACAGAGCGGTGGATTCACTGCCACTGCAACTGCCTTTCATCAAGTGGCGTGGGCAGTTCGGGCTTCCCGATACATCACACGGAAGGGGAGTTCTCTGCTACTTGCAGTTTGTGCGAGTTTCGCGAAACAGCGAAACCAGCGCAGCACTACAAGATAACGAAACTACTGAAACACGAAAGCACGGGCGGCGCAGAGTCGAGCAAAAGGATGGATAAGTGGGCTAGTTGGTGCGTGCTTTTAGCATTTTGTAGTTCCTGTGCGTTTTTAGCGCTCACAGCTTTTATTATAATGCAGAGTCGAGCGAAAACAAAACCTTTCGACCGCCTGTGTTGTTGTCAAGGGTAATGTCAATCAGTTCTTTAAGAAATAATGAAATGAACTGGGCAAGTAGCATTTTCTTTCGTCTTATAAAGCTATGCAATGGTGTTTTTATAACGAGTAGCTGAGAACTAGTGACAGAGCTTAAATGAGCAGTACCTTCGTCACCCGGGGAGTCTCTAATTGTGTGCTGCATATACTGCAGTTTCTCGATTACTAAGGCTCTCTGTTTGTGACAATATTAACGCCTTAGAGATTATTTGCCTTTGGTGTCCCTTTAAGTTTTACGAAGTGCTAAGAAATTCTTGAATTTTGCTTTCAGCAAAGTTTAGTGAATTTATTTGTGTATTTGACCATGAGATTTTCGCAAGCTGTAATTTCAAGCAATTGAACCTGATTAGCATCTTTGTGGTGGTGGTAGGCAGAAGTTTATGTGCAAAAGGCCAAATGAGCATTTGTCAGCAATAAAAAAAAAGTTTGCTTGTTGTTTACACAATGTCTTCCGTGAAGATTTCATGCATTATGTGGTGCTTTATTTCTTATAAATGTACTGTTGGGGTGCTTAAAGGCCATGAAAACATACTAATTTTGTACGCAAGAGCTATTGCAAACCCTGTATCCAATATTCGTTAGCATATATATATATATATATATATATGTATGTATATCGTACACGCTCATATCGACAATATTATAGAGTTGCTTTGTTTTATCCAATAATTTGACATTTTTGCATGGTAAATCAGGGTTCAACTGTGCTATTTCTGTATTGTTCCCCTAGCTTATTCCATGGCTAGTGTATCACTGTGTCGTTTTGTTTCTCTACTCGGTACTTGCATTACAACCAATGGTAAAAGGAAAGTAATATACAGTTAACTGTCGATATAACGAACTTGAATATAATGAAATTCTAGATATAATGAAGTATTTAACATTCTATCATTTCCTGTCCATGAACACTATGTATATTGAAACTCAGCATAACAAAGTGTGTTTATACCCAATTCAGGCACGTACCCGCCCCCCCGACATTAAGACGCATACCCCCCCTCCCCGCCCACACGCCACCACTTCTCATACACATTCCTATAGCGCCGCCAAATCAATGTTGAAACTTGACAGCTATTCGGCGGTGAACACTTTGTTGCCTTTTTCACTCCTTTTGGATGGCGGTAGTTATCGGCATCCTTTGGGGTGTGAAGGCCAGTTCCCTCATCGATTCGGTGCCCACGCGATTAACTCGAGATGCATTTAGTTGTCACCATCTTTTCTACGGTCTTGTGCTTCGCTGTTGCTTCGTTCGTGCAGCGTTCTTCGTTTAGACTGATCCAGGTACCAAGAAAGGGATTCGGTTCGTGGTCAGCTGGTCTGTATGCACATGGAACGAGTTGCTGCCAGAGAAAACGCCAATTGCGTTTAATGTTTCCTTTTGCTTCATTATTTCCTCGAGTAACGGCTCGCCGCGACGCTGACAGGTTCTCGTAACCATATAACTGCGATACGGGTTAGATAAGGCGAAAAATAAAATAATGCGAAACAGCGTCCATCATGAAACCCTGCAATAACCCTTAAATCCATAAGCAACATGGATGTCATCCGTTACCTCGTCTGGTTTTTGCCTAATTGTAGAGCACTTTTTGTGCAAAATTGCCAACTGGAAACTAGATTTGTAAGGCGTTGAGAAATTAAGCGACCTAGTGAGGAATCCATTGTCGGCAACCGAGGCAACAGCCAAAGAGGAAGAAAAAGCAAAAGTTAACAAATTGAACCATTGTTTATGAAAATATTTATAGATCAACATCTTTTTATTTAAAGAGGATGTAGAAAAAACGCCGCCAGAAGTGCATAACAATTCCATGTGCTTCGAATGACGCTTCTACAGTTACCAGTCGAGCGGCCTGACGTAGCCACTTCTATGCTGTGCTTATATAAGTGTCTTGCCTAGCTTCCGCAGTGGGGATAGCACGTTTAGAATCGCAGCGTCCTGCGCCCTACGAGGTTGTGCTGGACTGGCAGCCAAGCATTGCTACGTAACTTCCCAAATAACAATACAAGTCGTTTGCAGCACTTAACTTGGTAGAGCATAAACGAGGGATCCAAAAGAACTGTGACGGTTCCTCAAATATATATTTCTCTATAGTTCTTCCAGAGCTCATTCAAAATACGCTACTGTAGTCGGATACAAATTATGTCTGCAGTGAAACCCCGCCCACGCCCTCATAACCGCCAGCCACTGTTCCTCCGGGAGGCTGGAAATAATTCGTACTTCAAACTTTTTCTGTTCCCCAAATAAGGTGGTAACCACAAAAATAAAATTATTAGCACGTAATTTTATACATTTTTCCTCGCCTATTACAGTTGAATGGCCAAACCCTAATTCTTTATTGAACTGAAATAACATGCTTGCTTTGCTGCCACTGTTTATTAAGTTTCGCTTTAGTTGGCAGTGAAGTTTCATGAGTAAAACGGGTTCAGCAGTGAAATGAAAGGCACCGCACACTTTTGAAGAGTGAAATGCTCAGACTCCATACACTTGGTCCGTGTCTGTAGCACACTTCATTGCTTCCGCCGATGAAAAGACTCTTCAAGAACAGCAGACGCTCTGGAGGTATCAAGTATGACTACATTTTGAAAAGGCCGCATGGTGACGATTTTGTTTGCTTCTGTAATTGGCTGGCGAAGTAACACAACCACGCGCGGTTTTTGTGCCTTGGTTTCCAACTGCTGTTTTTTTTTTTTTTTAAGTTGTATTCTACTAAAGTAATCTTTGTTTTACATCTTGGCTTCTTTACTTCTTGGCAGTGTTCTTCCTGCGGTTCTTTCCTGCGCTTATTTCATTTCTCTTTCGTGGGTTTACGAGTTTTTATGGTGAATGGTGGACGTTATTCACATTTATTCTAGTAAAGTACACCCTCCCCCCTCATTTGCATAGAAGTTACCTTGGGTTGCCCCCTCCCCCCCCGAAAAAACATCCTGCGTACGTGCCTGACACAATTTGAATATAACGAAATGTCACTGCCGCTGTGAAGGAATACCGAGGCACTAAATAGAAATTTCTGAGGACTCAGTTGGTCAAATGGTTGAAATACATGTGGCTGCTTAAGAACTTGCCTCTACAATTGTGCAACCCAGAGCGGCCACCAAAGCAGTACAGTGTCATGTTCCTTGTAAAGTAAAAATGTGACGAGATTCTATCACGCCCCATGTGTGACCTATCACACCCCATGTACCTGGAGCACTGTGTGCTGTAGGTACAAGTGAAAGGATGGAAGGGTGAGCCAAGAAGGATGCTGGCTTGATGAGCACACTCTTCCCGCGTGAGGAAGGGGAAAGGAGCGAGCTTCCGGTAACGCATGGGTGATTGGGGCAAGCGTTAACGTGCGTCTCCTTTTCTAGCGCAGCTGTGGCTGCGCATGGCCGTCAGTGTGGCTTGACTGCATACACAGCCTGTGTGCCCTGCTTTTGAGGTGACCTGCCACACGCGCAAAGACTGGGCGAGCTGAGATGGCGTGGCCCTGTGCACCGTCTTCGCTCTTTTAGTGATGGAGGTTGCGCAATCTCAAGTTTTGAAGATGCATCTAAGCAACAAGCAGACGAAGCATTTGTCTCCCGGCTGCTGGTGCTTTTCATGATAACATCGCCCCACTGTGACCAACACTACGAGCTGCGGGGGCAGAGTGTACATGAAAGCATGGCTGGCTTCGCTTTGTACCGCCAATGTGATGATACCGTCAACACGGTATGAAACCGTATGTTTCGTTGCTGACTCTCAAGTTGAACAAAACAATTGTTTTTTTTCATTCAAACCTGTTCTTGCCTATTTCGTCGTAATTTGGAGAATTTCGCAGCCCCTTCCGTGTAAGAGAAGTTCATCTGTGACTACTCATTCTGCATAAAGTATTGAATGTCAGTATAACAAAATTTGGTATAACAAAACAGTCTTCCTTATATGATGTGTACATCTATGCAGTTTTAAGGCCAACTTGCTGATCGACTAACCCAGCAACAATATCCACACATTTATGAAACCGCACCTTGTCACTAGCACAGCACCTTGTTTTGTTGTGACACCTTGTGTGGCATGTGCATTGTTGCAGAAGAAGCCTCTCTTCAAGCTACAAGCCCCCACATACGAATACCTGTTGTCGTTTATCAAGAATGAACCTGACGATGAAAATGACCCAGACTGGTGTCCCAACAGTGAAAGGAGCCAGGTAACCGCACGTTTCACCTTCATTACTCTGGACCAGTTCACAGTAATCTGCCCTGTGCTCAACAAATGCAACATTCAGATGTTTGCAGCAGTTGTTGTGCAACAGAATTATGAGGCGCTTTTATCACAACTAGGCTCTTTTATCACAACTACAGGGTTGCTAAAAAGAAATAGGTGAGGCTAGATTGCTGGTGTATATTTACGGATATTAGTTAGGATCACTTGCCTAGTTTACCATTCGTGACACCATGGACCAAGGAAATTCGTCGCCAAGTCCTAGCATTGTTGTTCCACATTATCGCATTCATGCATGTGCATCCCTAGCTACACACACAAGACTTGTGTCTCACCTCCATTCGTTTCCTACTCAACTAACATGCACAATCCTTCCCATTATCCTTGCCCAGGGTGCCCTCACATGGAATTGCTCATAGGTTGGGCCTTACTGTGAACTGAAGATTCATACTTGAGAAAGGACTAAAAACAATTGAAGCTGGTGATAGCCATAGGATCAATTTCTCTCAACTATAGTATTGGCTTCCTGTGACGTACAACACAAAAACCATTTGAGACAATTGGCACGTGAGTCGGGTCGTATACCATGTGAGAGTGCACCAATTTCTATTGGGTCACAGATAAAGGAATGAAACACAAGAATCGTAATCAACCATACCACTACTTTTTTCATGCGTCGTATCTAATGGCAGCAAGTTTCTTATAAAAGCAAGAGACTTGGTAGGGGTAGGGGAACGGCTTGTGATGACCAACCCTGTCCGTGCCAGGAGCCTCCAACGCTGACCCGCTGAGCAGATCTTCGACAACTGCCGACTCTGCTACACGTCTCCCTCAAATCTTTTGCCTCAATATATTGCGAAATGAAAACGCATATAGAGCTGCATTCAAATGTTGCATTGGGGAGTGTTGTAACCGTGAGTGAATCTTTTTCACCTCTATGAATGGCCTTAGAAATGGTAAGCTGCCGTGTAAGAAGCGTCATTCAAAGCACTGTTGTGTGCATGAGTTTAGGGGAAGCTTCTCCCAAGAAGCTCCTATTCTGGTACATGGGAATGAAGAAATCATTTTGCTCAGCATGCACTGCGCCACATTTATTGTCATTTGTTGCATTTGAAAGAAAGTTCAAATCTGCCAACTGCTAGAGTAGATAATTTTACACCATTTTTTTTACAGAAATTGTTCAAAATCACATAATTTAACAAGTGTAGCACTGTGCTTGCAACTCTAACTTAAGCATAATGAAACATAACTTATGTAGCCTGCACTCGTTAGACATCTTAAGTGGACAAAATTGATATTTTGTGCAGCACTATGAAAACTCCACTAATTCACAAGTACTTTTGCAAAACCATCGTAAACATAAAAATATCATGTAAGCTGCTATATATTGTCGGTTATAGAGGCTATGACAGATGCAATTCTTTCTCAACTTGTCAATTTTCTGTAACTTCTATTGAAAAAAATTGAGGCCCTAGTTTGAAATTTCGGTTTGAGGCCCTAGGGTGAAATTTTGCTTCCTATGGTTGGTAGAATTCTGCTCTCTTATGTGCAGCAAATTTCATTCATACTAGCAGTTGTCTAACAAGAGCATTGCACTACTTCACATGTAAATATGAAAGTGAGAGTTGGCCCAGAGTTATAATCTCCTGGCTAAATCCACCTTCCTTTACACTGAATGTGCACCTTCCGATGAGATGAAGGCCAAAATCCAATCATTGCAACTGCATGTAAGCTGTCCATCAATTCCCACTTCCTTCTTCATGCCAACTTTATTCTTTCTATGCACCTCACCACTGGCACGCACACGTAATGGCTCTGTGCACACTGTACATAATGTAAGTACTTTGCATGTTGTGTTAGGGGGAGGGCACCTACGATGGGGGCTACTATCAGCCGCACCCCAAGGAAACAAGAAAGACGAGATCTCCAGGAAGAATACCAGCTAGTCGGTGGCCAAGGACGAGTGGTGTGCCGGACCACCGGTACTGCCACACTAAATGTGGCTGCAGTCTCCTTCAATGGTAGTCTCTACAGATTGAACTAAACTACACCGCCCCGCTGCATTGCGCTTTCTTATTGAAATCTGGAATGCTGTGATGGTTGAGCGAGGCCCGTCGGTGTTGCCACTGCAGTTGGAAAGTGGCTGCAACATTCTGTTGCTTAACCTGCAGTCGCATGTTTGATTCCCGCTGGCAACATTTTGATGGGTACCGTGCATTGGGTGCACGTTAAAGAATCCCAGGTGGTCAAAATTAATCCGGAGCCCGCCCACTATGGCGTGCCTCATAGTCGTATCATGGTTTTGGCACGTAAAAGTCCAGAATTTATTTGTAATTTCAACATTTCGGTGGGGACAAGATGGGAAAAAGATAAAGCTTGTGTATCATGTTTTGGGTGCAAATTGAGCGACCCATAGTGGTGAAAATTAATCCAGAGCCCTTCTCTTCAGCACCTCTCATAGCCTTTGGGTTGGTTTGTGATGTTGAATTGAATCACTCTTCTTTTGTTCCCTTCAGGCCAGCCGCAAGCGGAAGTTGCAGGAGCCTAAATCCATGAAGGTATGTTATTGCTCTTCTGTGCCTTGGAAGGGGGACTTCATTAATGGAGTTAGGGGAATCACTTTCGGCATGCATGCGCGTATAGGTAACTCCTGCACCACACCTCGCACTTGTCAGAAGAGGACAGGCAAAAATTTGTTCAAGCTCAAGCACTTTGCCAACACAGCGCTCCAGTCGAATCCAGATATGGATGTTTCTCTCGTGGAGAAACTGCAAAGCCAGGTACTACTTTGGTCTGCTTTGATATGCTGCCTGCAAAAAAAGAGGGAGAGAGAGAAAATGGCAAAATATTACTAGTGGTGCTACAGTGTTCTGGTGCTAAAGTCAGTTAAACTTATTAGTTTTCAAACCTGTCTTCGCACTTACTGAAGCTGTTGTTTGTTTTGAACATAAGCGTCTGCATATGCCTACTTTGTACGCATAGGTACATGCGTGTAATGTTGTAGTGTAAGAAGGTAATGTTTACTTTTTTTGTTAATCATTCGATGCCTCTCTGAAGCATATTTGCAGTTAAGTGGCCCATTGCCACCAAAGGAGTGGCTCACTACCTCTGTCAAGGTGCTCAGTTCGATAGCTTTTGTGTGGCTGCTCCCTCCATGTTATCTGGGGAAAGTAAACTTGAAGTAAATGTGATGGCACTAATAAGGCCTGCAGTCAGTTTTGCTTGGGTCTTTTGCCAGGATCCCTGCATTTGTCATTTATCTAGAAGCAAAAGCTACAGAAATATTCAGCAGAGAGCATTGAACTGCTGACCTTGTTTGCATGAAGGCAGCTGAAGCACAGTAGCAGCCGCATTCGCTCAGCGGCTGTGGCGTTCTGCTGCCGAGCACAAGGTTGCAGGCTTCAGTCCCAGCCACAGCGGCTGCACTTCGATGGGGGTGAAATGCGAAAATGCTCATTTAGTTAGATTTAAATGCACAATATAAAGAATTCCACATGGTCCACACAAGGAAGCAACAATTAATCCGAAGCCCTCCACTGAGGCATCCCTAGTAAACCACTGCAATTCCAAGACATTAAATTTTACAATTGGGGACCTTTAGAGGAATATTCATAGAATGATGATGGTGATAACTGAATTTTTATTTGGAAGCATAGAAGCAACCATGAAAAGCAAAGAAACAACTCTGTTAGTGAAGTTGATTGCACTTTCGACTGTCACAGACCAACTCACCTGCTCACAGCTTGCTTAGGGGTCCCCACAATGCATGCAGAGAGTGCCAGGCATAATGCGGAAGTGAAATGGTCTCAGAAAGTCATCAACCGAGAAAGCTGCCCTAGTGAGTATGGAAAACGCGAAAGCATGTGACAAGATCGAACCAATTAGCCACCAGAAGGCGAGCAAATATGCCTATCTTTTTAGGGGGAACAAGCATGTTATCTGGAGGAATTTTCATTCATTGCGCATTGGTTAATTAAATTTTTCGCTTCATTTGACCTTTACTGAAGATCCTTGTAACAAACAATGACATTCATACATAAGCTGAAGCTTCCATTGTTTTGTTCCTAAAAGAGAGCAGGTGTTGGATGAGTTGACCTCTGCTAATGTTCACACATACATTCGTGTAACCCATGGTATAGTTTTACCACATAAAGACTAGCGGGCATTTGAATGCAGCATTTCTGCATGAGATAAACAAGTACAGTTGCAAGGAAAAGAGAAAGGTATTTTCTGGTGCATCTGACGCAGGTCCTGGAACTATCTAGGTTGCAGGATGTCCACGATGAGCTGAAGAGAAAGACTGAAGAAGTGGAGACCTTGAAAAAGGTAGGATGCCACTTTCATTTACCATCACTATGTATGCTGAGTGCCAGCTGTCCGAGTCCTGTGTAGCACAGGGCGCCGTATGCAAGTTTAAAGAAATTGTGCAGAAACCTTCGAAGCTGATTGATTTGAGCAAGGCTTCTCGTAGTTTGACTGTCTGTGCAATCTGTCACTGCCGTTGAGCATCTAGTCTTTTGCGTTAAGCAGCTTCATGTGGTGTGTCACTCCCCACTAACCAATGGGCTACTACTTCGTTTGCAGCCATTTCTCTAGTGTTCCGCCATGCATGCCAACACAGAGAACTGGTGTAACCTGTGTCGCTGAGTTTTGTAACCCTTCCACGAACGAGCACAGGTGTGCATTCACTGCAACGGAAATGACGTTGTTACTGCTGCAACCAAACGTGTATCGTGCCCCGTGCATACTCTCCTCCTCTCCATCTCTCAGCATCTTGTCCATTGTCTTCCTCTCCACGCTTTCCTCTCCACGCTTTCCTCTTCCTCTTCACAGTCCAAACACTGAAGCATGAAAACTCGTTCCACTCTGGAAAGAAAGGTTTGACTTATTGAATTGGCACATAAATCGGGATAGGAATATGAGTGCATGACACTGATCACATACAATGGCAGTTAGCCTATTGGCACATGTGAAAGAATGTTGGATTGATTTCATTGCTCTTCTTCTGTCCATACTCTTTGGGGATGTAAGCAAAATTTTTGTTCTCATTGCTCTTTCTCCATGCACTTCCTTTATATGCAACTATTACTTTCAAATATATCCCCTTCAGGTGCCAATTCTGTCCCATAAGAATTTAGCTTTACCACGTTTCTTTCATCTTCATAACCATCAAAGGTCTACAGCTGCTAAGTGAATTAAGAATTTTTAATGCTTAGAGTTCCGTCAAGTTTACAGAATCTGGATTCGATGCAAAAACTCTTCAGGAATGCTGAGTATCACATACATTAACCATTTCATGTCGAACATACATGAAAAATACCTGTACAGCCACTTGAAAGATATTCCTGATGTACACCATAGAGAAATATGATGAAACAAGTGAACCCACTATGTGATCACACACTGACACCAAGAGATAGCATCCAGCAGTTTACTTTCCAACTCGTTTTGCTGATGTATTTGCAGCACACGTGCAATCAGAATTGGTTCGAAATGCATGGACACCTCTGAAATACATTATCAAAGTGTTGATGCACTATGTGGACATGCACAATTAAGTACGCCGCACCTGAAGGGGATATATACCATTCCTGAGCAAGTCGCAGTACATTTGTACCAATAGCTGCAGCCTTACTAACCCCGGTATATTTGTCCTCCCACTTTGACTGTTTATTCAAAGGGCACCTTTTTTTTCTTTCCAGAAAAGTTCTATAAAATATGACACACTCATTAGATTCGAGTGCGAAGCCAAAACTACAATAGGTGCTACCACGTCCCATCCCCCGATTTCGGATCCCGTCTACTATGGTGTGCAACACAAAGAAATAATGGATCTCAAATGGCATTTATGGCACTGTAGATAACAGGCTCAGGGCAGTCAAATAGTGATAAAGGCTTGGACTGTGATCACTAGTGATGTTCGGCCCACTGTGGCTTGGATGCAATACATTCTATTTTTCCAAGTGGGAGATGGCTTGGAAATGCAAAATGCTATTTCTGTCTCTTATTGTGAAAATCTGATGACGGAACGATCGAGGGTATTGCGTTATGAATTTTCTGAAGTATGGAAATTCGGGTGTGCATTTATCGAGGGCAACTGCCTATTTCGTTTCTGGCTGTAAGGAATTTGGTGTGCGTTACAGTTGGACATATAAAAAAAGCATGAACACTAAATACAGTAACTGCGTTTACTTTCCTTCCATACGAGAAAGGTGCTAGTATCTCCATTGGGATATGCTAGAAGTCCTGCTGGATGAGTTATAGAACCAATTCTATAACAGAAACGTAAATTGCGGCTGCCATTACACAAATGTTTAATGAGTATACATTATAAATTGTCCTTTTGTTTGTCTCTGTTGCTGTTTTAGCATCAGCTGTAAAGCAGAGAATCTGTTTAAAGTCCTTATGAAGCAGTCTGTGGTTTAAAAAAAAGAAAACTGAACTGATACAGTAATATAACTTTTAGTGTTTGTACGAAAATTTAGTATTTCTTGGCTTTGGTTGTAGCATTGTTCAAATTTGAAGCTTGGCGAGTCTGCAGTAGCTCCAGTTCTTTGCCCATGTGCATTTTCGCTCATTGTACTATACAGTAACTCTATTGGTAGCATGTTATTCTTGTACCTTTTGAGAAATTGGAACGGTTTTATATGGTTTTATGTGGCATTTGTGTAGCAGCTAATGTAGCTCTAAATCATAGTAGCATGCTTGGCTGGCACATAGTAGGCCCACAATCAATGGAATCCTGAGATAGTTATGATTTTCCTTTTTTCCCTTCTGTATTTAAATCTGCTATTTACATTGGTTACATTCAATGTCGCATGCCAATTTGAGCCTGAGAAAAGTTTAGAAAAGCTATTGCGTTGGTGTAAAGCTCACATACTTCAAGGTCTTGTGGGGGCAAGCGAAATTGAAGCTCAGCCTCTTTCATAAGGAGTCACAGAGCATAATGATCGTGAATCACTTGGGTGAGGCTGAGAGTGGTGTAGCAGTGAGAAGAGTGAGGTACATAATTCACCCACTGCCGATGTGGTACAGTGAAGGCATTGTTCATTGCTTGCAGGCACTCGCAAACTTCAAAGGCAGCCGCGTCGAGTTCTTCAAAGACCTCAGTTCTGCCAAAAAGATCAAGCGGAAGCCTCGAGCCGTAAGGGTTGTTTGTGATCCTGTTGGTGTTCTATTTGGTACACCCCCCTCCCTCCCGTGCATTGGTTTTCTGCTCATTGCTGGTAAACGGTGCAAAAAGACAGGGAAACGCATAATGCGGCATCCCTTTTTTGCAATGCACCTTGTTGCCCTGTTCAATAGTGCTTTATTACTAACCCAAGAAGATAACATATTTTAACAGTTTCATCTAATAGAAAAATGTCATAGTTTATCTGCAGGTTTTGTAGTGTTCCTTGAAAGTGAAACTGTTTTACCCGGCGTAGTGGCTTAGCAGCTATGATGTTGCACTGCTAAACATTAAGTCGTGGGATCAAATTCCTCCCATGGCAGCCACATTACGATAGAGGTGAAATGCAAAAACACCCATGGTGCCATGCATTGGGTGGCCAATAAAGCTCTTTAGGTGGCCAACATTAACCCAGAGTGTCTTACTACACTGTTCCTCATAATAAGATTGTGGTTTTGGCAAATGAAACCTCAGAATTTAAAAAAAAGGAAATAAGATGTTTAAGTCTTCCAAAGCCCTTAAAGGGACACTAAAGGTAAATACTAAGTCGACATGGACTGTTTAAATACTATTCAAGACTCCTGGCAACGCTTGTTTCATGTCAAGAAAAGGCTTAGTTTATGAGAAAATTGCATCTGAAGGGTCCGAACACCTCTATCGCAATTCAAGTATCCAGCCACCCGACCGGGGAATGGTGACGTACATGTGCCATTGCCGTCCTTTGCTGCCTTCAGTGAGTAAAACGGTGCCCGACAGACGGCGGTACGGATTTTTGCATGGAACGCAAACGCGCAGCCATGGAGAAACCGAGCCAAGACAGAGCGGTGGATTCACTGCCACTGCAACTGCCTTTCATCAAGTGGCGTGGTCAGTTCGGGCTTCCCGATACATCACACGGAAGGGGAGTTCTCTGCTACTTGCAGTTTGTGCGAGTTTCGCGAAACAGCGAAACCAGCGCAGCACTACGAGATAACGAAACTACTGAAACACGAAAGCACGGGCGGCGCAGAGTCGAGCAAACGGATGGATAAGTGGGCTAGTTGGTGCGTGCTTTTAGCATTTTGTAGTTCCTGTGCGTTTTTAGCGCTCAAAGCTTTTATTATAATGCAGAGTCGAGCGAAAACAAAACCTTTCGACCGCCTGTGTTGTTGTCAAGGGTAATGTCAATCAGTTCTTTAAGAAATAATGAAATGAACTGGGCAAGTAGCATTTTCTTTCGTCTTATAAAGCTATGCAATGGTGTTTTTATAACGAGTAGCTGAGAACTAGTGACAGAGCTTAAATGAGCAGTACCTTCGTCATCCGGGGAGTCTCTAATTGTGTGCTGCATATACTGCAGTTTCTCGATTACTAAGGCTCTCTGTTTGTGACAATATTAACGCCTTAGAGATTATTTGCCTTTGGTGTCCCTTTAAGTTTTACGAAGTGCTAAGAAATTCTTGAATTTTGCTTTCAGCAAAGTTTAGTGAATTTATTTGTGTATTTAACCATGAGATTTTCGCAAGCTGTAATTTCAAGCAATTGAACCTGATTAGCATCTTTGTGGTGGTGGTAGGCAGAAGTTTATGTGCAAAAGGCCAAATGAGCATTTGTCAGCAATAAAAAAAAAGTTTGCTTGTTGTTTACACAATGTCTTCCGTGAAGATTTCATGCATTATGTGGTGCTTTATTTCTTATAAATGTACTGTTGGGGTGCTTAAAGGCCATGAAAACATACTAATTTTGTACGCAAGAGCTATTGCAAACCCTGTATCCAATATTCGTTAGCATATATATATATATATATATGTATGTATATCGTACACGCTCATATCGACAATATTATAGAGTTGCTTTGTTATATCCAATAATTTGACATTTTTGCATGGTAAATCAGGGTTCAACTGTGCTATTTCTGTATTGTTCCCCTAGCTTATTCCATGGCTAGTGTATCACTGTGTCGTTTTGTTTCTCTACTCGGTACTTGCATTACAACCAATGATAAAACGAAAGTAATATACAGTTAACTGTCGATATAACGAACTTGAATATAATGAAATTCTTGATATAATGAAGTATTTAACATTCTATCATTTCCTGTCCATGAACACTATGTATATTGAAACTCAGCATAACAAAGTGTGTTTATACCCAATTCAGGCACGTACCCGCCCCCCCGACATTAAGACGCATACCCCCCCTCCCCGCCCACACGCCACCACTTCTCATACACATTCCTATAGCGCCGCCAAATCAATGTTGAAACTTGACAGCTATTCGGCGGTGAACACTTTGTTGCCTTTTTCACTCCTTTTGGATGGCGGTAGTTATCGGCATCCTTTGGGGTGTGAAGGCCAGTTCCCTCATCGATTCGGTGCCCACGCGATTAACTCGAGATGCATTTAGTTGTCACCATCTTTTCTACGGTCTTGTGCTTCGCTGTTGCTTCGTTCGTGCAGCGTTCTTCGTTTAGACTGATCCAGGTACCAAGAAAGGGATTCGGTTCGTGGTCAGCTGGTCTGTATGCACATGGAACGAGTTGCTGCCAGAGAAAACGCCAATTGCGTTTAATGTTTCCTTTTGCTTCATTATTTCCTCGAGTAACGGCTCGCCGCGACGCTGACAGGTTCTCGTAACCATATAACTGCGATACGGGTTAGATAAGGCGAAAAATAAAATAATGCGAAACAGCGTCCATCATGAAACCCTGCAATAACCCTTAAATCCATAAGCAACATGGATGTCATCCGTTACCTCGTCTGGTTTTTGCCTAATTGTAGAGCACTTTTTGTGCAAAATTGCCAACTGGAAACTAGATTTGTAAGGCGTTGAGAAATTAAGCGACCTAGTGAGGAATCCATTGTCGGCAACCGAGGCAACAGCCAAAGAGGAAGAAAAAGCAAAAGTTAACAAATTGAACCATTGTTTATGAAAATATTTATAGATCAACATCTTTTTATTTAAAGAGGATGTAGAAAAAACGCCGCCAGAAGTGCATAACAATTCCATGTGCTTCGAATGACGCTTCTACAGTTACCAGTCGAGCGGCCTGACGTAGCCACTTCTATGCTGTGCTTATATAAGTGTCTTGCCTAGCTTCCGCAGTGGGGATAGCACGTTTAGAATCGCAGCGTCCTGCGCCCTACGAGGTTGTGCTGGACTGGCAGCCAAGCATTGCTACGTAACTTCCCAAATAACAATACAAGTCGTTTGCAGCACTTAACTTGGTAGAGCATAAACGAGGGATCCAAAAGAACTGTGACGGTTCCTCAAATATATATTTCTCTATAGTTCTTCCAGAGCTCATTCAAAATACGCTACTGTAGTCGGATACAAATTATGTCTGCAGTGAAACCCCGCCCACGCCCTCATAACCGCCAGCCACTGTTCCTCCGGGAGGCTGGAAATAATTCGTACTTCAAACTTTTTCTGTTCCCCAAATAAGGTGGTAACCACAAAAATAAAATTATTAGCACGTAATTTTATACATTTTTCCTCGCCTATTACAGTTGAATGGCCAAACCCTAATTCTTTATTGAACTGAAATAACATGCTTGCTTTGCTGCCACTGTTTATTAAGTTTCGCTTTAGTTGGCAGTGAAGTTTCATGAGTAAAACGGGTTCAGCAGTGAAATGAAAGGCACCGCACACTTTTGAAGAGTGAAATGCTCAGACTCCATACACTTGGTCCGTGTCTGTAGCACACTTCATTGCTTCCGCCGATGAAAAGACTCTTCAAGAACAGCAGACGCTCTGGAGGTATCAAGTATGACTACATTTTGAAAAGGCCGCATGGTGACGATTTTGTTTGCTTCTGTAATTGGCTGGCGAAGTAACACAACCACGCGCGGTTTTTGTGCCTTGGTTTCCAACTGCTGTTTTTTTTTTTTTTTAAGTTGTATTCTACTAAAGTAATCTTTGTTTTACATCTTGGCTTCTTTACTTCTTGGCAGTGTTCTTCCTGCGGTTCTTTCCTGCGCTTATTTCATTTCTCTTTCGTGGGTTTACGAGTTTTTATGGTGAATGGTGGACGTTATTCACATTTATTCTAGTAAAGTACACCCTCCCCCCTCATTTGCATAGAAGTTACCTTGGGTTGCCCCCTCCCCCCCCGAAAAAACATCCTGCGTACGTGCCTGACACAATTTGAATATAACGAAATGTCACTGCCGCTGTGAAGGAATACCGAGGCACTAAATAGAAATTTCTGAGGACTCAGTTGGTCAAATGGTTGAAATACATGTGGCTGCTTAAGAACTTGCCTCTACAATTGTGCAACCCAGAGCGGCCACCAAAGCAGTACAGTGTCATGTTCCTTGTAAAGTAAAAATGTGACGAGATTCTATCACGCCCCATGTGTGACCTATCACACCCCATGTACCTGGAGCACTGTGTGCTGTAGGTACAAGTGAAAGGATGGAAGGGTGAGCCAAGAAGGATGCTGGCTTGATGAGCACACTCTTCCCGCGTGAGGAAGGGGAAAGGAGCGAGCTTCCGGTAACGCATGGGTGATTGGGGCAAGCGTTAACGTGCGTCTCCTTTTCTAGCGCAGCTGTGGCTGCGCATGGCCGTCAGTGTGGCTTGACTGCATACACAGCCTGTGTGCCCTGCTTTTGAGGTGACCTGCCACACGCGCAAAGACTGGGCGAGCTGAGATGGCGTGGCCCTGTGCACCGTCTTCGCTCTTTTAGTGATGGAGGTTGCGCAATCTCAAGTTTTGAAGATGCATCTAAGCAACAAGCAGACGAAGCATTTGTCTCCCGGCTGCTGGTGCTTTTCATGATAACATCGCCCCACTGTGACCAACACTACGAGCTGCGGGGGCAGAGTGTACATGAAAGCATGGCTGGCTTCGCTTTGTACCGCCAATGTGATGATACCGTCAACACGGTATGAAACCGTATGTTTCGTTGCTGACTCTCAAGTTGAACAAAACAATTGTTTTTTTTCATTCAAACCTGTTCTTGCCTATTTCGTCGTAATTTGGAGAATTTCGCAGCCCCTTCCGTGTAAGAGAAGTTCATCTGTGACTACTCATTCTGCATAAAGTATTGAATGTCAGTATAACAAAATTTGGTATAACAAAACAGTCTTCCTTATATGATGTGTACATCTATGCAGTTTTAAGGCCAACTTGCTGATCGACTAACCCAGCAACAATATCCACACATTTATGAAACCGCACCTTGTCACTAGCACAGCACCTTGTTTTGTTGTGACACCTTGTGTGGCATGTGCATTGTTGCAGAAGAAGCCTCTCTTCAAGCTACAAGCCCCCACATACGAATACCTGTTGTCGTTTATCAAGAATGAACCTGACGATGAAAATGACCCAGACTGGTGTCCCAACAGTGAAAGGAGCCAGGTAACCGCACGTTTCACCTTCATTACTCTGGACCAGTTCACAGTAATCTGCCCTGTGCTCAACAAATGCAACATTCAGATGTTTGCAGCAGTTGTTGTGCAACAGAATTATGAGGCGCTTTTATCACAACTAGGCTCTTTTATCACAACTACAGGGTTGCTAAAAAGAAATAGGTGAGGCTAGATTGCTGGTGTATATTTACGGATATTAGTTAGGATCACTTGCCTAGTTTACCATTCGTGACACCATGGACCAAGGAAATTCGTCGCCAAGTCCTAGCATTGTTGTTCCACATTATCGCATTCATGCATGTGCATCCCTAGCTACACACACAAGACTTGTGTCTCACCTCCATTCGTTTCCTACTCAACTAACATGCACAATCCTTCCCATTATCCTTGCCCAGGGTGCCCTCACATGGAATTGCTCATAGGTTGGGCCTTACTGTGAACTGAAGATTCATACTTGAGAAAGGACTAAAAACAATTGAAGCTGGTGATAGCCATAGGATCAATTTCTCTCAACTATAGTATTGGCTTCCTGTGACGTACAACACAAAAACCATTTGAGACAATTGGCACGTGAGTCGGGTCGTATACCATGTGAGAGTGCACCAATTTCTATTGGGTCACAGATAAAGGAATGAAACACAAGAATCGTAATCAACCATACCACTACTTTTTTCATGCGTCGTATCTAATGGCAGCAAGTTTCTTATAAAAGCAAGAGACTTGGTAGGGGTAGGGGAACGGCTTGTGATGACCAACCCTGTCCGTGCCAGGAGCCTCCAACGCTGACCCGCTGAGCAGATCTTCGACAACTGCCGACTCTGCTACACGTCTCCCTCAAATCTTTTGCCTCAATATATTGCGAAATGAAAACGCATATAGAGCTGCATTCAAATGTTGCATTGGGGAGTGTTGTAACCGTGAGTGAATCTTTTTCACCTCTATGAATGGCCTTAGAAATGGTAAGCTGCCGTGTAAGAAGCGTCATTCAAAGCACTGTTGTGTGCATGAGTTTAGGGGAAGCTTCTCCCAAGAAGCTCCTATTCTGGTGCATGGGAATGAAGAAATCATTTTGCTCAGCATGCACTGCGCCACATTTATTGTCATTTGTTGCATTTGAAAGAAAGTTCAAATCTGCCAACTGCTAGAGTAGATTATTTTACACCATTTTTTTTACAGAAATTGTTCAAAATCACATAATTTAACAAGTGTAGCACTGTGCTTGCAACTCTAACTTAAGCATAATGAAACATAACTTATGTAGCCTGCACTCGTTAGACATCTTAAGTGGACAAAATTGATATTTTGTGCAGCACTATGAAAACTCCACTAATTCACAAGTACTTTTGCAAAACCATCGTAAACATAAAAATATCATGTAAGCTGCTATATATTGTCGGTTATAGAGGCTATGACAGATGCAATTCTTTCTCAACTTGTCAATTTTCTGTAACTTCTATTGAAAAAAATTGAGGCCCTAGTTTGAAATTTCGGTTTGAGGCCCTAGGGTGAAATTTTGCTTCCTATGGTTGGTAGAATTCTGCTCTCTTATGTGCAGCAAATTTCATTCATACTAGCAGTTGTCTAACAAGAGCATTGCACTACTTCACATGTAAATATGAAAGTGAGAGTTGGCCCAGAGTTATAATCTCCTGGCTAAATCCACCTTCCTTTACACTGAATGTGCACCTTCCGATGAGATGAAGGCCAAAATCCAATCATTGCAACTGCATGTAAGCTGTCCATCAATTCCCACTTCCTTCTTCATGCCAACTTTATTCTTTCTATGCACCTCACCACTGGCACGCACACGTAATGGCTCTGTGCACACTGTACATAATGTAAGTACTTTGCATGTTGTGTTAGGGGGAGGGCACCTACGATGGGGGCTACTATCAGCCGCACCCCAAGGAAACAAGAAAGACGAGATCTCCAGGAAGAATACCAGCTAGTCGGTGGCCAAGGACGAGTGGTGTGCCGGACCACCGGTACTGCCACACTAAATGTGGCTGCAGTCTCCTTCAATGGTAGTCTCTACAGATTGAACTAAACTACACCGCCCCGCTGCATTGCGCTTTCTTATTGAAATCTGGAATGCTGTGATGGTTGAGCGAGGCCCGTCGGTGTTGCCACTGCAGTTGGAAAGTGGCTGCAACATTCTGTTGCTTAACCTGCAGTCGCATGTTTGATTCCCGCTGGCAACATTTTGATGGGTACCGTGCATTGGGTGCACGTTAAAGAATCCCAGGTGGTCAAAATTAATCCGGAGCCCGCCCACTATGGCGTGCCTCATAGTCGTATCATGGTTTTGGCACGTAAAAGTCCAGAATTTATTTGTAATTTCAACATTTCGGTGGGGACAAGATGGGAAAAAGATAAAGCTTGTGTATCATGTTTTGGGTGCAAATTGAGCGACCCATAGTGGTGAAAATTAATCCAGAGCCCTTCTCTTCAGCACCTCTCATAGCCTTTGGGTTGGTTTGTGATGTTGAATTGAATCACTCTTCTTTTGTTCCCTTCAGGCCAGCCGCAAGCGGAAGTTGCAGGAGCCTAAATCCATGAAGGTATGTTATTGCTCTTCTGTGCCTTGGAAGGGGGACTTCATTAATGGAGTTAGGGGAATCACTTTCGGCATGCATGCGCGTATAGGTAACTCCTGCACCACACCTCGCACTTGTCAGAAGAGGACAGGCAAAAATTTGTTCAAGCTCAAGCACTTTGCCAACACAGCGCTCCAGTCGAATCCAGATATGGATGTTTCTCTCGTGGAGAAACTGCAAAGCCAGGTACTACTTTGGTCTGCTTTGATATGCTGCCTGCAAAAAAAGAGGGAGAGAGAGAAAATGGCAAAATATTACTAGTGGTGCTACAGTGTTCTGGTGCTAAAGTCAGTTAAACTTATTAGTTTTCAAACCTGTCTTCGCACTTACTGAAGCTGTTGTTTGTTTTGAACATAAGCGTCTGCATATGCCTACTTTGTACGCATAGGTACATGCGTGTAATGTTGTAGTGTAAGAAGGTAATGTTTACTTTTTTTGTTAATCATTCGATGCCTCTCTGAAGCATATTTGCAGTTAAGTGGCCCATTGCCACCAAAGGAGTGGCTCACTACCTCTGTCAAGGTGCTCAGTTCGATAGCTTTTGTGTGGCTGCTCCCTCCATGTTATCTGGGGAAAGTAAACTTGAAGTAAATGTGATGGCACTAATAAGGCCTGCAGTCAGTTTTGCTTGGGTCTTTTGCCAGGATCCCTGCATTTGTCATTTATCTAGAAGCAAAAGCTACAGAAATATTCAGCAGAGAGCATTGAACTGCTGACCTTGTTTGCATGAAGGCAGCTGAAGCACAGTACCAGCCGCATTCGCTCAGCGGCTGTGGCGTTCTGCTGCCGAGCACAAGGTTGCAGGCTTCAGTCCCAGCCACAGCGGCTGCACTTCGATGGGGGTGAAATGCGAAAATGCTCATTTAGTTAGATTTAAATGCACAATATAAAGAATTCCACATGGTCCACACAAGGAAGCAACAATTAATCCGAAGCCCTCCACTGAGGCATCCCTAGTAAACCACTGCAATTCCAAGACATTAAATTTTACAATTGGGGACCTTTAGAGGAATATTCATAGAATGATGATGGTGATAACTGAATTTTTATTTGGAAGCATAGAAGCAACCATGAAAAGCAAAGAAACAACTCTGTTAGTGAAGTTGATTGCACTTTCGACTGTCACAGACCAACTCACCTGCTCACAGCTTGCTTAGGGGTCCCCACAATGCATGCAGAGAGTGCCAGGCATAATGCGGAAGTGAAATGGTCTCAGAAAGTCATCAACCGAGAAAGCTGCCCTAGTGAGTATGGAAAACGCGAAAGCATGTGACAAGATCGAACCAATTAGCCACCAGAAGGCGAGCAAATATGCCTATCTTTTTAGGGGGAACAAGCATGTTATCTGGAGGAATTTTCATTCATTGCGCATTGGTTAATTAAATTTTTCGCTTCATTTGACCTTTACTGAAGATCCTTGTAACAAACAATGACATTCATACATAAGCTGAAGCTTCCATTGTTTTGTTCCTAAAAGAGAGCAGGTGTTGGATGAGTTGACCTCTGCTAATGTTCACACATACATTTGTGTAACCCATGGTATAGTTTTACCACATAAAGACTAGCGGGCATTTGAATGCAGCATTTCTGCATGAGATAAACAAGTACAGTTGCAAGGAAAAGAGAAAGGTATTTTCTGGTGCATCTGACGCAGGTCCTGGAACTATCTAGGTTGCAGGATGTCCACGATGAGCTGAAGAGAAAGACTGAAGAAGTGGAGACCTTGAAAAAGGTAGGATGCCACTTTCATTTACCATCACTATGTATGCTGAGTGCCAGCTGTCCGAGTCCTGTGTAGCACAGGGCGCCGTATGCAAGTTTAAAGAAATTGTGCAGAAACCTTCGAAGCTGATTGATTTGAGCAAGGCTTCTCGTAGTTTGACTGTCTGTGCAATCTGTCACTGCCGTTGAGCATCTAGTCTTTTGCGTTAAGCAGCTTCATGTGGTGTGTCACTCCCCACTAACCAATGGGCTACTACTTCGTTTGCAGCCATTTCTCTAGTGTTCCGCCATGCATGCCAACACAGAGAACTGGTGTAACCTGTGTCGCTGAGTTTTGTAACCCTTCCACGAACGAGCACAGGTGTGCATTCACTGCAACGGAAATGACGTTGTTACTGCTGCAACCAAACGTGTATCGTGCCCCGTGCATACTCTCCTCCTCTCCATCTCTCAGCATCTTGTCCATTGTCTTCCTCTCCACGCTTTCCTCTCCACGCTTTCCTCTTCCTCTTCACAGTCCAAACACTGAAGCATGAAAACTCGTTCCACTCTGGAAAGAAAGGTTTGACTTATTGAATTGGCACATAAATCGGGATAGGAATATGAGTGCATGACACTGATCACATACAATGGCAGTTAGCCTATTGGCACATGTGAAAGAATGTTGGATTGATTTCATTGCTCTTCTTCTGTCCATACTCTTTGGGGATGTAAGCAAAATTTTTGTTCTCATTGCTCTTTCTCCATGCACTTCCTTTATATGCAACTATTACTTTCAAATATATCCCCTTCAGGTGCCAATTCTGTCCCATAAGAATTTAGCTTTACCACGTTTCTTTCATCTTCATAACCATCAAAGGTCTACAGCTGCTAAGTGAATTAAGAATTTTTAATGCTTAGAGTTCCGTCAAGTTTACAGAATCTGGATTCGATGCAAAAACTCTTCAGGAATGCTGAGTATCACATACATTAACCATTTCATGTCGAACATACATGAAAAATACCTGTACAGCCACTTGAAAGATATTCCTGATGTACACCATAGAGAAATATGATGAAACAAGTGAACCCACTATGTGATCACACACTGACACCAAGAGATAGCATCCAGCAGTTTACTTTCCAACTCGTTTTGCTGATGTATTTGCAGCACACGTGCAATCAGAATTGGTTCGAAATGCATGGACACCTCTGAAATACATTATCAAAGTGTTGATGCACTATGTGGACATGCACAATTAAGTACGCCGCACCTGAAGGGGATATATACCATTCCTGAGCAAGTCGCAGTACATTTGTACCAATAGCTGCAGCCTTACTAACCCCGGTATATTTGTCCTCCCACTTTGACTGTTTATTCAAAGGGCACCTTTTTTTTCTTTCCAGAAAAGTTCTATAAAATATGACACACTCATTAGATTCGAGTGCGAAGCCAAAACTACAATAGGTGCTACCACGTCCCATCCCCCGATTTCGGATCCCGTCTACTATGGTGTGCAACACAAAGAAATAATGGATCTCAAATGGCATTTATGGCACTGTAGATAACAGGCTCAGGGCAGTCAAATAGTGATAAAGGCTTGGACTGTGATCGCTAGTGATGTTCGGCCCACTGTGGCTTGGATGCAATACATTCTATTTTTCCAAGTGGGAGATGGCTTGGAAATGCAAAATGCTATTTCTGTCTCTTATTGTGAAAATCTGATGACGGAACGATCGAGGGTATTGCGTTATGAATTTTCTGAAGTATGGAAATTCGGGTGTGCATTTATCGAGGGCAACTGCCTATTTCGTTTCTGGCTGTAAGGAATTTGGTGTGCGTTACAGTTGGACATATAAAAAAAGCATGAACACTAAATACAGTAACTGCGTTTACTTTCCTTCCATACGAGAAAGGTGCTAGTATCTCCATTGGGATATGCTAGAAGTCCTGCTGGATGAGTTATAGAACCAATTCTATAACAGAAACGTAAATTGCGGCTGCCATTACACAAATGTTTAATGAGTATACATTATAAATTGTCCTTTTGTTTGTCTCTGTTGCTGTTTTAGCATCAGCTGTAAAGCAGAGAATCTGTTTAAAGTCCTTATGAAGCAGTCTGTGGTTTAAAAAAAAGAAAACTGAACTGATACAGTAATATAACTTTTAGTGTTTGTACGAAAATTTAGTATTTCTTGGCTTTGGTTGTAGCATTGTTCAAATTTGAAGCTTGGCGAGTCTGCAGTAGCTCCAGTTCTTTGCCCATGTGCATTTTCGCTCATTGTACTATACAGTAACTCTATTGGTAGCATGTTATTCTTGTACCTTTTGAGAAATTGGAACGGTTTTATATGGTTTTATGTGGCATTTGTGTAGCAGCTAATGTAGCTCTAAATCATAGTAGCATGCTTGGCTGGCACATAGTAGGCCCACAATCAATGGAATCCTGAGATAGTTATGATTTTCCTTTTTTCCCTTCTGTATTTAAATCTGCTATTTACATTGGTTACATTCAATGTCGCATGCCAATTTGAGCCTGAGAAAAGTTTAGAAAAGCTATTGCGTTGGTGTAAAGCTCACATACTTCAAGGTCTTGTGGGGGCAAGCGAAATTGAAGCTCAGCCTCTTTCATAAGGAGTCACAGAGCATAATGATCGTGAATCACTTGGGTGAGGCTGAGAGTGGTGTAGCAGTGAGAAGAGTGAGGTACATAATTCACCCACTGCCGATGTGGTACAGTGAAGGCATTGTTCATTGCTTGCAGGCACTCGCAAACTTCAAAGGCAGCCGCGTCGAGTTCTTCAAAGACCTCAGTTCTGCCAAAAAGATCAAGCGGAAGCCTCGAGCCGTAAGGGTTGTTTGTGATCCTGTTGGTGTTCTATTTGGTACACCCCCCTCCCTCCCGTGCATTGCTTTTCTGCTCATTGCTGGTAAACGGTGCAAAAAGACAGGGAAACGCATAATGCGGCATCCCTTTTTTGCAATGCACCTTGTTGCCCTGTTCAATAGTGCTTTATTACTAACCCAAGAAGATAACATATTATAACAGTTTCATCTAATAGAAAAATGTCATAGTTTATCTGCAGGTTTTGTAGTGTTCCTTGAAAGTGAAACTGTTTTACCCGGCGTAGTGGCTTAGCAGCTATGATGTTGCACTGCTAAACATTAAGTCGTGGGATCAAATTCCTCCCATGGCAGCCACATTACGATAGAGGTGAAATGCAAAAACACCCATGGTGCCATGCATTGGGTGGCCAATAAAGCTCTTTAGGTGGCCAACATTAACCCAGAGTGTCTTACTACACTGTTCCTCATAATAAGATTGTGGTTTTGGCAAATGAAACCTCAGAATTTAAAAAAAAGGAAATAAGACGTTTAAGTCTTCCAAAGCCCTTAAAGGGACACTAAAGGTAAATACTAAGTCGACATGGACTGTTTAAATACTATTCAAGACTCCTGGCAACGCTTGTTTCATGTCAAGAAAAGACTTAGTTTATGAGAAAATTGCATCTGAAGGGTCCGAACACCTCTATCGCAATTCAAGTATCCAGCCACCCGACCGGGGAATGGTGACGTACATGTGCCATTGCCGTCCTTTGCTGCCTTCAGTGAGTAAAACGGTGCCCGACAGACGGCGGTACGGATTTTTGCATGGAACGCAAACGCGCAGCCATGGAGAAACCGAGCCAAGACAGAGCGGTGGATTCACTGCCACTGCAACTGCCTTTCATCAAGTGGCGTGGGCAGTTCGGGCTTCCCGATACATCACACGGAAGGGGAGTTCTCTGCTACTTGCAGTTTGTGCGAGTTTCGCGAAACAGCGAAACCAGCGCAGCACTACAAGATAACGAAACTACTGAAACACGAAAGCACGGGCGGCGCAGAGTCGAGCAAAAGGATGGATAAGTGGGCTAGTTGGTGCGTGCTTTTAGCATTTTGTAGTTCCTGTGCGTTTTTAGCGCTCACAGCTTTTATTATAATGCAGAGTCGAGCGAAAACAAAACCTTTCGACCGCCTGTGTTGTTGTCAAGGGTAATGTCAATCAGTTCTTTAAGAAATAATGAAATGAACTGGGCAAGTAGCATTTTCTTTCGTCTTATAAAGCTATGCAATGGTGTTTTTATAACGAGTAGCTGAGAACTAGTGACAGAGCTTAAATGAGCAGTACCTTCGTCACCCGGGGAGTCTCTAATTGTGTGCTGCATATACTGCAGTTTCTCGATTACTAAGGCTCTCTGTTTGTGACAATATTAACGCCTTAGAGATTATTTGCCTTTGGTGTCCCTTTAAGTTTTACGAAGTGCTAAGAAATTCTTGAATTTTGCTTTCAGCAAAGTTTAGTGAATTTATTTGTGTATTTGACCATGAGATTTTCGCAAGCTGTAATTTCAAGCAATTGAACCTGATTAGCATCTTTGTGGTGGTGGTAGGCAGAGGTTTATGTGCAAAAGGCCAAATGAGCATTTGTCAGCAATAAAAAAAAAGTTTGCTTGTTGTTTACACAATGTCTTCCGTGAAGATTTCATGCATTATGTGGTGCTTTATTTCTTATAAATGTACTGTTGGGGTGCTTAAAGGCCATGAAAACATACTAATTTTGTACGCAAGAGCTATTGCAAACCCTGTATCCAATATTCGTTAGCATATATATATATATATATATATATGTATATCGTACACGCTCATATCGACAATATTATAGAGTTGCTTTGTTATATCCAATAATTTGACATTTTTGCATGGTAAATCAGGGTTCAACTGTGCTATTTCTGTATTGTTCCCCTAGCTTATTCCATGGCTAGTGTATCACTGTGTCGTTTTGTTTCTCTACTCGGTACTTGCATTACAACCAATGATAAAACGAAAGTAATATACAGTTAACTGTCGATATAACGAACTTGAATATAATGAAATTCTAGATATAATGAAGTATTTAACATTCTATCATTTCCTGTCCATGAACACTATGTATATTGAAACTCAGCATAACAAATTGTGTTTATACCCAATTCAGGCACGTACCCGCCCCCCCGACATTAAGACGCATACCCCCCCTCCCCGCCCACACGCCACCACTTCTCATACACATTCCTATAGCGCCGCCAAATCAATGTTGAAACTTGACAGCTATTCGGCGGTCAACACTTTGTTGCCTTTTTCACTCCTTTTGGATGGCGGTAGTTATCGGCATCCTTTGGGGTGTGAAGGCCAGTTCCCTCATCGATTCGGTGCCCACGCGATTAACTCGAGATGCATTTAGTTGTCACCATCTTTTCTACGGTCTTGTGCTTCGCTGTTGCTTCGTTCGTGCAGCGTTCTTCGTTTAGACTGATCCAGGTACCAAGAAAGGGATTCGGTTCGTGGTCAGCTGGTCTGTATGCACATGGAACGAGTTGCTGCCAGAGAAAACGCCAATTGCGTTTAATGTTTCCTTTTGCTTCATTATTTCCTCGAGTAACGGCTCGCCGCGACGCTGACACGTTCTCGTAACCATATAACTGCGATACGGGTTAGATAAGGCGAAAAATAAAATAATGCGAAACAGCGTCCATCATGAAACCCTGCAATAACCCTTAAATCCATAAGCAACATGGATGTCATCCGTTACCTCGTCTGGTTTTTGCCTAATTGTAGAGCACTTTTTGTGCAAAATTGCCAACTGGAAACTAGATTTGTAAGGCGTTGAGAAATTAAGCGACCTAGTGAGGAATCCATTGTCGGCAACCGAAGCAACAGCCAAAGAGGAAGAAAAAGCAAAAGTTAACAAATTGAACCATTGTTTATGAAAATATTTATAGATCAACATCTTTTTATTTAAAGAGGATGTAGAAAAAACGCCGCCAGAAGTGCATAACAATTCCATGTGCTTCGAATGACGCTTCTACAGTTACCAGTCGAGCGGCCTGACGTAGCCACTTCTATGCTGTGCTTATATAAGTGTCTTGCCTAGCTTCCGCAGTGGGGATAGCACGTTTAGAATCGCAGCGTCCTGCGCCCTACGAGGTTGTGCTGGACTGGCAGCCAAGCATTGCTACGTAACTTCCCAAATAACAATACAAGTCGTTTGCAGCACTTAACTTGGTAGAGCATAAACGAGGGATCCAAAAGAACTGTGACGGTTCCTCAAATATATATTCCTCTATAGTTCTTCCAGAGCTCATTCAAAATACGCTACTGTAGTCGGATACAAATTATGTCTGCAGTGAAACCCCGCCCACGCCCTCATAACCGCCAGCCACTGTTCCTCCGGGAGGCTGCAAATAATTTGTACTTCAAACTTTTTCTGTTCCCCAAATAAGGTGGTAACCACAAAAATAAAATTATTAGCACGTAATTTTATACATTTTTCCTCGCCTATTACAGTTGAATGGCCAAACCCTAATTCTTTATTGAATTGAAATAACATGCTTGCTTTGCTGCCACTGTTTATTAAGTTTCGCTTTAGTTGGCAGTGAAGTTTCATGAGTAAAACGGGTTCAGCAGTGAAATGAAAGGCACCGCACACTTTTGAAGAGTGAAATGCTCAGACTCCATACACTTGGTCCGTGTCTGTAGCACACTTCATTGCTTCCGCCGATGAAAAGACTCTTCAAGAACAGCAGACGCTCTGGAGGTATCAAGTATGACTACATTTTGAAAAGGCCGCATGGTGATGATTTTGTTTGCTTCTGTAATTGGCTGGCGAAGTAACACAACCACGCGCGGTTTTTGTGCCTTGGTTTCCAACTGCTGTTTTTTTTTTTTTTTGAAGTTGTATTCTACTAAAGTAATCTTTGTTTTACATCTTGGCTTCTTTACTTCTTGGCAGTGTTCTTCCTGCGGTTCTTTCCTGCGCTTATTTCATTTCTCTTTCGTGGGTTTACGAGTTTTTATGGTGAATGGTGGACGTTATTCACATTTATTCTAGTAAAGTACACCCTCCCCCCTCATTTGCATAGAAGTTACCTTGGGTTGCCCCCTCCCCCCCGAAAAAACGTCCTGCGTACGTGCCTGACACAATTTGAATATAACGAAATGTCACTGCCGCTGTGAAGGAATACCGAGGCACTAAATAGAAATTTCTGAGGACTCAGTTGGTCAAATGGTTGAAATACATGTGGCTGCTTAAGAACTTGCCTCTACAATTGTGCAACCCAGAGCGGCCACCAAAGCAGTACAGTGTCATGTTCCTTGTAAAGTAAAAATGTGACGAGATTCTATCACGCCCCATGTGTGACCTATCACACCCCATGTACCTGGAGCACTGTGTGCTTTAGGTACAAGTGAAAGGATGGAAGGGTGAGCCAAGAAGGATGCTGGCTTGATGAGCACACTCTTCCCGCGTGAGGAAGGGGAAAGGAGCGAGCTTCCGGTAACGCATGGGTGATTGGGGCAAGCGTTAACGTGCGTCTCCTTTTCTAGCGCAGCTGTGGCTGCGCATGGCCGTCAGTGTGGCTTGACTGCATACACAGCCTGTGTGCCCTGCTTTTGAGGTGACCTGCCACATGCGCAAAGACTGGGCGAGCTGAGAAGGCGTGGCCCTGTGCACCGTCTTCGCTCTTTTAGTGATGGAGGTTGCGCAATCTCAAGTTTTGAAGATGCATCTAAGCAACAAGCAGACGAAGCATTTGTCTCCCGGCTGCTGGTGCTTTTCATGATAACATCGCCCCACTGTGACCAACACTACGAGCTGCGGGGGCAGAGTGTACATGAAAGCATGGCTGGCTTCGCTTTGTACCGCCAATGTGATGATACCGTCAACACGGTATGAAACCGTATGTTTCGTTGCTGACTCTCAAGTTGAACAAAACAATTGTTTTTTTTCATTCAAACCTGTTCTTGCCTATTTCGTCGTAATTTGGAGAATTTCGCAGCCCCTTCCGTGTAAGAGAAGTTCATCTGTGACTACTCATTCTGCATAAAGTATTGAATGTCAGTATAACAAAATGTGGTATAACAAAACAGTCTTCCTTATATGATGTGTACATATATGCAGTTTTAAGGCCAACTTGCTGATCGACTAACCCAGCAACAATATCCACACATTTATGAAACCGCACCTTGTCACTAGCACAGCATCTTGTTTTGTTGTGACACCTTGTGTGGCATGTGCATTGTTGCAGAAGAAGCCTCTCTTCAAGCTACAAGCCCCCACATACGAATACCTGTTGTCGTTTATCAAGAATGAACCTGACGATGAAAATGACCCAGACTGGTGTCCCAACAGTGAAAGGAGCCAGGTAACCGCACGTTTCACCTTCATTACTCTGGACCAGTTCACAGTAATCTGCCCTGTGCTCAACAAATGCAACATTCAGATGTTTGCAGCAGTTGTTGTGCAACAGAATTATGAGGAGCTTTTATCACAACTAGGCTCTTTTATCACAACTACAGGGTTGCTAAAAAGAAATAGGTGAGGCTAGATTGCTGGTGTATATTTACGGATATTAGTTAGGATCACTTGCCTAGTTTACCATTCGTGACACCATGGACCAAGGAAATTCGTCGCCAAGTCCTAGCATTGTTGTTCCACATTATCGCATTCATGCATGTGCATCCCTAGCTACACACACAAGACTTGTGTCTCACCTCCATTCGTTTCCTACTCAACTAACATGCACAATCCTTCCCATTATCCTTGCCCAGGGTGCCCTCACATGGAATTGCTCATAGGTTGGGCCTTACTGTGAACTGAGGATTCATACTTGAGAAAGGACTAAAAACAATTGAAGCTGGTGATAGCCATAGGATCAATTTCTCTCAACTATAGTATTGGCTTCCTGTGACGTACAACACAAAAAACCATTTGAGACAATTGGCACGTGAGTCGGGTCGTATACCATGTGAGAGTGCACCAATTTCTATTGGGTCACAGATAAAGGAATGAAACACAAGAATCGTAATCAACCACACCACTACTTTTTTCATGCGTCGTATCTAATGGCAGCAAGTTTCTTATCAAAGCAAGAGACTTGGGAGGGGTAGGGGAACGGCTTGTGATGACGAACCCTGTCCGTGCCAGAAGCCTCCAACGCTGACCCGCTGAGCAGATCTTCGACAACTGCCGACTCTGGTACACGTCTCCCTCAAATCTTTTGCCTCAATATATTGCGAAATGAAAACGCATATAGAGCTGCATTCAAATGTTGCATTGGGGAGTGTTGTAACCGTGAGTGAAACTTTTTCACCTCTATGAATGGCCTTAGAAATGGTAAGCTGCCGTGTAAGAAGCGTCATTCAAAGCACTGTTGTGTGCATGAGTTTAGGGGAAGCTTCTCCCAAGAAGCTCCTATTCTGGTACATGGGAATGAAGAAATCATTTTGCTCAGCATGCACTGCGCCACATTTATTGTCATTTGTTGCATTTGAAAGAAAGTTCAAATATGCCAACTGCTAGAGTAGATAATTTTACACCATTTTTTTTACAGAAATTGTTCAAAATCACATAATTTAACAAGTGTAGCACTGTGCTTGCAACTCTAACTTGGATGGATGGATGGATGGATTAACTTTATAGAAAGGTCCTGCGAGCTACGGGGCGCAAGGTCCCATAGAGCGGGCTACTCCCACGTTGGGACCGGGAGTTGTAACTCCCTGGCCGCATTGTGGGCTCGCTGGACGGCCCAGAGCTGCTCCGCCAGGTCCATGCTGCGTAATGCGTCTTGTAGCCTGGCGGAGTCTTGATCTTTGTTTGCGTGGGTCCGACCACACGGCCAGAGCAAGTGATGTACGCCTAGTGTGCAATGGCAATTTTCGCAATGTGATGTTTTGTATAGGTCAGGCATGTAGTGATGTAGTCTGTTCTGCGTGGGGTACGTGTTTGTTTGAAGCATTCTGAACGTCAGGGCTTGAGGCCTGGTGAGCTTATTGTGAGGTGTGCTGTATATTCTGCGGTCTAGATAAAAGTGCTTTATGATCTCGTTATATGTGGAGGGAGGGTCCCGATTCTCGCTGGGATGGTCACGACCAGAATAGGTGGCGTCGCGGAAGGTTAGGTCTCGCGCGCTCCTGTGAGCCATCTCATTGAGATTGCAACTCTAACTTAAGCATAATGAAACATAACTTATGTAGCCTGCACTCGTTAGACATCTTAAGTGGACAAAATTGATATTTTGTGCAGCACTATGAAAACTCCACTAATTCACAAGTACTTTTGCAAAACCATCGTAAACATAAAAATATCATGTAAGCTGCTATATATTGTCGGTTATAGAGGCTATGACAGATGCAATTCTTTCTCAACTTGTCAATTTTTTGTAACTTCTATTGAAAAAAATTGAGGCCCTAGTTTGAAATTTCGGTTTGAGGCCCTAGGGTGAAATTTTGCTTCCTATGGTTGGTAGAATTCTGCTCTCTTATGTGCAGCAAATTTCATTCATACTAGCAGTTGTCTAACAAGAGCATTGCACTACTTCACATGTAAATATGAAAGTGAGAGTTGGCCCAGAGTTATAATCTCCTGGCTAAATCCACCTTCCTTTACACTGAATGTGCACCTTCCGATGAGATGAAGGCCAAAATCCAATCCTTGCAACTGCATGTAAGCTGTCCATCAATTCCCACTTCCTTCTTCATGCCAACTTTATTCTTTCTATGCACCTCACCACTGGCACGCACACGTAATGGCTCTGTGCACACTGTACATAATGTAAGTACTTTGCATGTTGTGTTAGGGGGAGGGCACCTACGATGGGGGCTACTATCAGCCGCACCCCAAGGAAACAAGAAAGACGAGATCTCCAGGAAGAATACCAGCTAGTCGGTGGCCAAGGACGAGTGGTGTGCCGGACCACCGGTACTGCCACACTAAATGTGGCTGCAGTCTCCTTCAATGGTAGTCTCTACAGATTGAACTAAACTACACCGCCCCGCTGCATTGCGCTTTCTTATTGAAATCTGGAATGCTGTGATGGTTGAGCGAGGCCCGTCGGTGTTGCCACTGCAGTTGGAAAGTGGCTGCAACATTCTGTTGCTTAACCTGCAGTCGCATGTTTGATTCCCGCTGGCAACATTTTGATGGGTACCGTGCATTGGGTGCACGTTAAAGAATCCCAGGTGGTCAAAATTAATCCGGAGCCCCCCCACTATGGCGTGCCTCATAGTCGTATCATGGTTTTGGCACGTAAAAGTCCAGAATTTATTTGTAATTTCAACATTTCGGTGGGGACAAGATGGGAAAAAGATAAAGCTTGTGTATCATGTTTTGGGTGCAAATTTAGCGACCCATAGTGGTGAAAATTAATCCAGAGCCCTTCTCTTCAGCACCTCTCATAGCCTTTGGGTTGGTTTGTGATGTTGAATTGAATCACTCTTCTTTTGTTCCCTTCAGGCCAGCCGCAAGCGGAAGTTGCAGGAGCCTAAATCCATGAAGGTATGTTATTGCTCTTCTGTGCCTTGGAAGAGGGACTTCATTAATGGAGTTAGGGGAATCACTTTCGGCATGCATGCGCGTATAGGTAACTCCTGCACCACACCTCGCACTTGTCAGAAGAGGACAGGCAAAAATTTGTAGTATATGATTTCATTGTTTTATGAAATCACTGTTCTTGATTTTTCAGTTTTTTTTTTTGTGGTATGGATGTTATGCTGTTTCTCTCACCTCCTCTTGTTTATGTGCAGCGACTACAGTTGACTTCCGTTAATTGGACCCTGCCAGGACCAACGAAATTGATCCAATTATCCAGCGAGTCGAGTTAAACAACGTGCAGAAAAACACGTCAAAGAAACATAGCTGATTCACTTGGACCAATGTCATTCGACGCCTAAATAGACCTAGTCTGGCCACAATAACTCCCCGCGGGCTGTGTCAGCTGCATGGTCGGCAGCATTAGCCTGCTCTTGCTTGCATGGAGTGTGGGGTGATGAATATGCGGCGGCGCTTCGCACTTAATTTTTCGCTGCACGAAATTTGGTGCTAAAGATTCCTCCATGAAGGTTGGCCTTTATGCTGCAAAGCACACGAACATCGCTAACGCAATTTCTGGCCCAATTTTTCTGGGAAAGAAAAGAAGGCAAATACCGTAATCAGACATTGAGCTACCATTATTGCTTGAAAGTTTTCCTATAGCACGTAAAAAGTGAGTGTTTAGTATGGGAGGATGACATTCATTCAACGCACTCACTGTCCCCTAAGCTCTGCCAAGAGACGCTGCCAGTAAGGGTGTCGCAATTGGGGTCAACATAGAGTTTAGGCATACGTACTGGCCAAGTTCGAATTATTTGACAAAAGCCAATTTTAGGATCGAAATAAAAATTTGGGCCCATAAATATGCATGGGCTCCAGCCAGAACTTTTGGTCAGGATCGAATTAACCAAGAAATCAAGTTAACTGGAGTCGAAGCAAAGGAAGTCTCCTGTATATCCGGATAGCATGTTGTAGACAGCAGTCAGCTGTGTGTAAAAGACAGTTCTTTAGATAGTAAAACTTTTACATGAAGAACACAGATATAATACTTGGATGTAACGAAGTAAGCTGAAAATGTCCTTGGCCATGCTTTATTGCAAGGAATATTCTACTGCTGTATATAAAATCGAAATTCAAGATCCAAGGCACTATTGAGTACATTGAAATGAATATTTGTTAGCCGACAGCTCAGGATATGTGTTCTGGCGATAAGAATGTGAAGTACGCAGTAAGTGCAACTTAAAACTACACATTCCGGACGCATGTCCAGCAGCTTGACTTGGCTTGCCCCTTAGTCGGAAAGCCCAAATGCCAATCCTGAGTGATCACATGGTTGCTCATTAACGACCGTGCAATGGGTTAGCGTTGTTCACTTGCCATGCATTTACATGACAAGCCACTGGTGGGCCATTACAATTGGCCCATCGGAGACATCACACTTTCGTTTCTTATGCATAGACTCGATTACAAAATATATATATATATGTAAATTTTTTTTGCTGATATTAGTGTGTAAACTTAAAGTGAATATCAGATTAAAAAGAAGGTATCTTTTATTGGATGTGTCCTTGCTAAAAGAAGGCTTGACTGCATACGGGCCGTGATTGCTTAGCAGCTGGGGTGTTGCGTTGCTAAGCACGAAGTCACGAGATCAAATCCCAGCCGTGGCGGCCGCATATTGATGGAGGCGAAATGCAAAAACGCCTGTGGCCCCGCGCATTTGGGGCATGTTAAAAAATCCTCGGGTGGTTAAAATTAATCGGGAGTCCCTCACTATGGCATGCCTCGTAACCAAATCATGGTTTTGGCACGTAAGACCCCACAACTCAATTGGACTGTATGTATTGCTTATTTAATAACTTCAGGCAATGCAATGCAAGGGAAAATGTTTATCAGTGGCATCAGTGTCCAGAAACATGCACATGTCCATCTTGAATTTCTGTCATGCCCTAACGTAAAATGCTACTTTCTTTTGTGCAGGAATGACAGCCTGTGAGCAGCACACTTTTCTTTCTGTTAATTATCCTACTGGCTTTGCTTTAAGCAAAATGAAATAAGTCTGCATTGTGTTTGCTTGAAGAGATTTTCACAAAATGGCATAAGCTTTTGCACAGTGAATGCCGGATTGGCCAGTGGTGGTGTCTCTGTGTTACTAATTACTAATCTAATCTGTTACTAGTTACTAATCAGTGTTACTAATACAACAGACTGATACATAAGTTACTAATGCAGTAGATGAACTCTAAGAAAAGCCATCTTAATGCTAAGCTACACATTTTTGAAGCATTTCTCATTTTCCATACATCTAGAACTTTGGTTAGGCTGAACAGCAGTGGTGAAAAAGCAAATTGGCATACAAGGTTCCTCACAACGTCTACCGCAGTATTGAAATGGGCAAGATTGCTACACTGTCTAGAAACAAAAAAATTAGGTATTCATGTTTTTGAACGAACATGGCCGTTCATTTCAGCTGTCCCTGCTCTGTTTGTCCTTAAAGCGGCTAAAATTTGTGGCTAAGAAATGGCTAGAAAATGGCTATGTCAATTTCAAACTAGTACTTTGTTTTCTGGGCTGTCTGTCCCGGTGTTAGCAGATGTGGTAACACATTTCCTGTTAAGCTTAGGAGCACCCACAATCAACGGGCGCAAGTCATTGCAAATATTTTATTGCCCAAGTGAATGTGCAGATATTTTAAGACCGAAAGGTTGTGGATTCCATTTCAAGCTGTCACAACTGCATTTTGAAGAAAGCAGAGTGCAGAAATGACCATGTGTGATCTTTAGAAACACATCTGCCTCGGATGCTTAAAATATGCATGAAGTTCTTCCCTGCGTAGATGTTTAGATGTAAGGCCACACCAAATGAAGTATACTTTGTCTTAATGAACTCTCTTAATGTGATAAAGACAATATTATGGTTTGTTTGTTTGGTTCCAGAAGTATAATTTAGTTCCAGCCATTCGTTATATTGAGATGTGGTTTCTTGAAACTGGCAAAATTTATCAAAGTGAGGAGTTCATCTTAATGTTGTGGACAGCAGTAGCACGTACACTAAAGCAAAATAAAGATGGCATTGCTTTGAAATGTCTCTCAAGAGCTACATTTTGTAACAATCAATTTTCCCATTCTGTTTGTCCTTCATTAATAACTTGCATGACAGTGTGATGCTATTATTGCTAAGATAAGCCAGTACGTACAGTCTATAAGAAATGAATAGAGCTGTACAAAAATATTGTTTGCGGTTCACAGCCTTAGGGCTCTAAACTGGAGGTGAAGGTTTGCTTCAGGGGCCTTAGATGAGCAACTGCAACAAAATTTTGCTTTGGTTAAATTGCTTACGAGTTAGTAATGTAAACAATCTAAATAACCTTGGCATAACGGGCTTTGAATAGTACCTTAGCAGATGACACGGACAACTGGTAGTAGATGGGCATTGCACAACTCCCTGAACTGCATGCACGCATGCCGATTCTGCTGTCACGCTGTGGACACCTGGCTGTCCAGGCAGGCACTGGTTCTCAACATTTCATGGTTTATCATTTTGAGATGTGGTATCAAAGCCATTAAGTTTCGCATGCTTTATGGGGCGTGTCCACACATATGTCAAATTAGCACAAAGGCTGCTTCACATCTATGCCAAACATCTATACCTATTATTCAGCACAGGCTCCGCCTGTAAAACTGCACGGAACTTTCCCTCTGTACTGGAAAACATAGTTGCCAGGGGAGAGCAATGTTGAAGGAAGTTTGTCGCCAGTGTGCTATTACAGAAATGAATCAATGTAATTGGTTGGAAGAGCAGAAACGGGTAATGCCCGCCATATGCATTCCAACCAAGTCAGCTTACTGCTATCCTTTAAAAGTCCACAATCATTGCATTTTACCAACGGAAAGATGAAGTTGAGTACGGCGCAATGACTGATGGATCGAAAAATGTTAGGCGCAACATTGATAAACAGGAAAACAACAGTGCAGATTAGAGAGCAAACAAAGTTAGCCAATATTCTGGTTGACATTATAGAGAAAAGAAATGGAGCTGGGTAGGCCATGTAATGCGTAGTGTAGATAACCACCGGTCTGTTGAGTATCACAAAGGGTGCCAGAAGAAAGGGAGCTGCAGTCAAGGACGGCAGGGAATTAGTTCATGCGATAAAATTTGAAAATGCTCAGGCACAAGAGGGGCTCACTGGCAGAGGACGTGGATAATTGAAGATCTTCGAGAGAGGCCTGTATCCTGCAATACAAATAGTCTGATGATGATAGTGAATTGCTTGGCACATCTATGCTTATACTGTTTGAGTGTGACAGTGGTGTACTTGCTACTGCATTTTTAGGTTGTTTCGGGCTATATATACACGATTAGAAATGCTTGTTCTGGATGTCCTGAATCTTGTTGCGGTTGGCCTTCAAGCGCTTGTCTTGCTATCGTTTACTGAAGCGCTCTACATCGGCGGCTGCCTGCAAGTGCCGAGGACTGTGCTGCTCGGGACGCTGTGGATGTTCCAGGAAGCAGAGGAGCTGCTCCTGCCTCTGTTCCTGCAAGGGGGAGTGTCGCGTGGCACAGCACTCCGTAAGTAGTAATATACAGTTTGTTGCAAGAGCCACCGTGGTAGCAGCAATTGCTTGGGCCTAGTTAAGTTATTGGTGAAATGTAGACTGCATTGCATTCTAAAAAAAAAAGCCATAAACTGACCTTGCCAAGATTGAGGATCTTTTACTGGGCCAAAACAGCACAAACTGTGAATTAAGTACTTTGAAATCTGACTCCACCCAGACAGTGTTAAAGGCACATTGGTATTGGCTCAAAATTCAAGAAATTCAATTTTGACATTCACATTCTTCTAATAATCAACCTGTTACCGCAAAATTCACCAGCCTAAACTAGTTCAGCGTTTCTCTTTAGTGGCTCTTCAAGCTGTCTCTGGGATCAGCACCGTCCACTCAGCCAGACAGCCATCCACGCACTGTGCGGGAAAGAGCCAAAGAAATCTCCGCTTTATTGCTTGACAAGCGCGGCTCAAGTGCTTGCAGGAGCTCGTATCCATCCTCACAGGGCTTCATTGGCAGCCACATGGTATAACGCTAAGCAATGCTGTGAGAAGGCAACTGCAAAATGCCCTGTGCCACTGTACACTTCAGAATGGCAGAACTCCTCTCTTATTTTATCTATTAAAATACATATCGTAGGGGAATGTTCACAAAAGTGTCCAAAGTGGTCTGGCTCTTAAGTGTTCCTGAGTGGTACCCGCTGTAGTAGCTTAGCTTAGCCAGCGGCTAGGGCATTGTGCAACTAAGTTTACTGGTTCATCACAGCCGCGGTGGCCGAATTTCGATGGGGGCAAAATGCAAAAATGCTCCTGTACTTAGGTATACTAAAGAACCCCAGGTGGTCAAAACTAATCCCGAATCCCACCCACTATGGTGTGCCCCCTAATCAGATTGTGGTTTTGGCATGAATACCCCCAGAATTTTTTTTTTTTCCTGAGTGGTTTAGGGCCCCTTTATAAAGGTGTTGCAGCTTATCCAGAGGTGCTCATTTAAAAAATAATACAAACAAGTTGTTTGTAGTTACTGAAAGTGGCTTAGTCTTCCGACTATATTTCTTTTTTTTCCTGCATTCTTCCTTCAGGAGTCCGATTTGGCCATTCCAGAGGACACATTGACCGAAAGCTTGCCAGAAAAGCAGCTCTCTCTTAGGAGCAAACAGTGACGTGACACATTTTGTACATATTATATATTTATATGCGTCTGTACGAACGCTTCATGAATTGGATGATGTGAATTTGTGTGGCCGCTCTACATCTTTCTTTTACCGCCTCTTTGAAGGAACACAGCTAGCGCTCTCTCATAATGAACTCACTACTTTTAGTTTTTACCATTTCAATGTCTCCACTTATTTTAAGTCTGTTTTAATTTCATAATTATTGTCACCTTCTACTTCATTCATCACATTGCTCTGTGTCTGACAACTCAACCCTATGCTGTGTTTTGTGACAAACATTTGACAGCCACCAAGACAACATGGCAGTGGCATCTAGAAGGTAACTTTAATCTACAAGTGTCATAGTGAACTGAGGTGCACTGAAGTAGTTGAGGCCTGTACAGGAACTGTTGGCATCTTATGTTCCTTCCATAATTCGTTCACCTGCATGGATTAGCTTGGATGACCTGCAATTTCCCATTTTTCAAAGGAAGGCAGGAGCTGGGACAAGTCAACCATCTAATATTCGTCTTGTGTGCCGTGCATGCGTGTACATGTGCGTATGTGTGTGGAGAGTGAGCAATGTTGGCTTACGTGGAGGTACTTCCAAAACACAAGTTAAACAAACCTGCCAAAAATATGTGTGGGCACATTGTCCTTTTCTGTCTTGGATGGCGTCTTTGTGGGGCTTCTTTTTTAGTGAATAATATGTGGATGTACAAATGAATAAATGTGTTCAGAAATTCAAGAGAGTCTGACTAAATGGTGTCGGCAGTCCTGACGCCTTAAAGCCAAAGGGTGAACAGATATGATGACGGAGCACATCTGTATGCCCTGATCTGCATTTTTAGACTGGTGTGGATCGGAGAGCAAATGGGGATAACCGATATTCTAGTTTACATCAAGAGAAAAGAAAAATGGAGTTGGGCAGGCCATGTAATGCATAGGACAGATAACTGGTGGACCATTAGAGTTATAGAATGTGTGCCAAGGGAAGGGAAGCACAGTAGAGGACGGTAGAAAATAGGCAAATTTGCAAGCGCAAGTGGGAATCGGCTAGCGCACGAAAGGTGCAATTGGAGATCACTGGGAGAGGCGTTCGTCGTGCAGTGAATATAAAAATAGGCTGATGACAATATCAGTATATGCATGATATGAATCACATACTCGTGGTCATGATGCAGTCATGGTAATTTCTCTAGCTCGATAAATCGGGATATGCATGACATGCATGCTATGATAAGAATGATGTCTGGTGATGCTTTGCAGAATGTCATGATGTTGGATAGCAAGCTACCTACAAAGTGGTTTGTGCAACATAGATTCCCACAGTGCGTGGATCTGCATAATTTTCTTCTAAGCCCAATAATGTGATAACTATACGACTTGCTATCACACAAACTCTTGCTTAATTGATGCATTATTAGCGTGAAAACTTACTGGGGCTTTATTTCTGCTTTTGCATGATAGCAACGTCCGCTGGTAGCGAGAGGCATTTTGTCAATGCACTTAATAACTGTGCAATGAAAAGTGTGCTTAGTTCTTTTTGGTCTGCCCATATGCCTGACCAATCAGTCTGTGCCAATGTGTACTAAATGTAATGTACACAAAGGTGAGTGATAGAGAATAGTGCTCAAGGCACTACCCAATAAATTGGGCAGAATTCATCTCGCAATGACTGTTGACTGTAAAGTGTTTAGCATTGAATCAATGCAGCAACGCAACGCACTGCCACTGTTGAAACTAGTTATGTATGTATCATGTACTGCTCTGGGGACTCCTCTTTCGCGCTTCCCTAAGATCACTTGGTGCCATCAGGCGCCGCTGCCACGAAGCCTGTAGGTGGCCAGTAAATGCATGGCACACCAGTGCATGTGAGTGTTGAGAAATGTGTCATGTGGCAACTGGGCTCTTGTGCTTCATTCTGGACACTCTCCACCATCTAGTGGCACTGCCGAGAAATTCACACGTGGCCTCTGATACAAGAAGTGCATAGCACAGGTGGCTCAGAACTCTGAGAACTGTTGCCTTGCTTATGCTCAGTGGGTAATACTAATTGACCCAAATTGGTGAGAGGTTCATTGAAGAGCGGTACATACACAGTGCATTCATAGTGCAGCTTGACAAAGTGTTGGCCTGAAAGGCATTCATTGAAAGCTGCACATACGCAGCGCATTTGTGGTGCAGCCTGCTAGTGCATAGCGTTGCTGTCCTTGAGGAACCCTTGTGAACTGGGTTTGATTCCACTCAGCATTGGATAAGTTTAAGGGATCTTTTTCGTCACTGTAGAGGCAACTCCTTCCGAGTGGCACATGCCGGGTTACCCAAGTTGGCGTCAGAGATGTTCATCGAAAAGCGCACACACCTACTGGATCATGCCCAGTGACCCAAGTTGGCATCAAACAGGTTCATTGAATACCAGCATAGACCAAGTGGCATATATCCGGCGCTCCAAGTCGTCGGCAGAGTTTTTTTTAACAGCGGTGCCTCCTAAGTCCTGCATCCACAGTGACCCATGTCGGTGTGGTTTGTTGAAGAGCGGCATGTATGTACACAATGGCACATACTCAGTGACCCAAGTTGGTGCAACGGTTGGTTTCAAACCTTGTTACCTCAGCACAGCAGCCCTATGCGCTAACCATCAACCATGGACTACCCAGTGACCCAGGTCGCGAAAACGATTGAAGACGAGCATAAATGGGTAGGCAGTTAGCCCCCAGAAAGTGTGTGAAGAGTGCTAGTTAACTGTATACATCATGTCATGTTCGCTTAACCCTTCAATGATGATGCATGTGAATGCCCGCCCCCCCAATTTTTTTTTTTACCTAATCGATAAAACTCATTGAGAATAAGCATTATCAAGGAAAACAAAAAAAAAATATTTGCCAGAACTTTTTTATCAATAGGGGCAAAACACCAGACAGAGAACTGCAAGTGGCTTCACCTCAAGCTACCTATGGCTTAGGTTGAAATTCATCCCCCAACTGGCGCGATGGGCTTAGCTCGATCTCCAGGAACCGCTGGTGTAACAGCAACATGGTGGACACAGCTAGCGCACTGGAGCTCATTTTCCGTGGAAACCATGCTTCCTCCTCCCGGGGCTGAGCCACTGCACGAGCAAGCGTCATTCAGCAGCGCCCTGATTGGCCTCCTGAGTGGCGGCCCCTGGGCATCCTCTCCACCAGAGCCTTTTATCGCTGAACACTTCATCGCCATGGCATAGAGAATCTATGCCCGTGGCAGATGCTCACAGGCCCGCAACTTCTCGTTCTGGCGCTTGGTGGACGGCGGGTGCGCATTTCCAATCCGCGTCTTTCATGGCGCGACGGCGCATGCGCCTGCCCTAGCGGATTAGCGTGAAACGGGCCGTGCGCCGGGAAGTCCTCCGAAAAAGAAGAAAAAAAAAAGCGCTCGGACGCGCGCTGCTGCAAACACCCGTGCCGTGTACCGCGTTGAAACTGTGCTGGTAGCTCGACGTTGGTGCGGTGCCGAAAACGTGCGTAGCGTAGAAACGGGTGAACTTTTTCAACTCGCCGCTGTTTTTCCTGATATTGTTTCTTTTTATGTCGGCGTCGCCTTATTGCAGGTCGGGCCGGACCGGGCCGCCTGTGGTAGTGTAGGGCCCGGGCCGGGCGCGGGCTCAGAATTGCGGCCAGTGCACAGCTCTAAATTGCGCTTGTCCCTGGGCGTGCCGGCAGAAGTCGTGGGGCGCGGTAGTGCTGAACCATCGCAAGTTGGCGGCTCGAAGCAATTATATTTATTAAATCGTGTGTTTTACTAACTAAAACAGCGTGTCATTATTTCGCGTGCCAGGGCATTTCGCGTGAAAGGGGAATATAAGATCGGCTGTCCGGCAGACAGCCAATTTTTTATGCGAACACCCCCTCCTGGCACGCTTCGGCCACCGCGGCCCCAACCCACGGGCCGCCCTGCTTCCTGTTTTGATCCCCCCGCTACCCCTTGGGTGCCCCGGACCCCGGAGATCCTGCGCCGTCTGTGGTGGTGGTGGTGGTGAAAAACATTTATTTGCTCTATTTACATATGGAGTTAGCGGTTCTTCAGATGGCTTCTTCCATCTTGATTTGCAGGGTTGGTGCCCCTAGTCCAGGGCCCCACTGAGGGTAGCTGCCGTGCGAGCACGCCTTACTAGCCCTTGCTGGACTTTCAGGATGTCGCTGGAAAGGATCCTCTCCCACTGTTCCGCACTCGGGTTTTCTATTATGGTTATTTCTTTTGCTTTTTGGCAGGCCCACGTGATATGATATAGCGTGGGCTTGTCCCCGCACCAGGGGCAAGTGTTCTCATATTGGGTAGGGTAAATTTTGTTTAGAATGTATAAGTTCGGGTATGTGCCCGTTTGTAGTTGCCGCCAGATTACGGCTTCTTCTCTGTTGAGTTGTTTGTCTGGCGCCGGGTATCTCATTCTGGCGCCCCTGAAGTAGTTTAGCGTGTCAGCGTATGTTTGGCCCTACCGGTTCTGGGTCCTCTATGGCGGCAGTGTTCTTGGACGCCCGGTGTGTTGCGTACCCTCGAGCTATCCTATCTGCCTCCAGATTGCCCTCGACACTCGTGTGTCCCGGTATCCAAACTATCGCGTGTTTGCTTTGCTTGTCCGTGGGTCGGCCGTTAGAGCGGAGAATGTTCAGCGCTTTGCGGCTGATCCTGCCATTCATGTAATTCCGGCATGCTGTTTGCGAGTCTGTTAGAATCGTTAGGGATTTGCCTAGTCGATAGCCCTCCACTGCCGCTAGAGCTACGGCCGCTTCCTCGGCTTCAACTACCGTGCAGTTCCGTATTGACGCGCTGGTGATTTCCCTGAGGTCCGGGCCAATCACCGTCGCCACTTTATGCTTATTGCCCTCTCCTTTGCCGGCGTATGTTGCGGCGTCAACATACACCGTTTCGTTCCGGATGGCCAGTGTCCTTTGCACGTACTCTGCCCTCGCCTCCCTGCGTGCCTTGTGCAGGTTCGGGTCCATATTTCTGGGTATTGGTGCTACCCTGATGGTACTGCGGTACTCGTCCGGGATCGTCACGTTGTCTTGTACTTCTCGTAGGGTTGATTCGCCGCCGTACCTGACTAGAAGTCTTCTACCGGTTTCAGTTTGCTGTAGTCTTTGGAATTGTGCGATCCTTTGGGCTTCTTGCAGTTCTTCAAAGCTGTTGTGCAGCCCTAGGGCTAGCAGTTTCTCGGTCGACGCTGTTTGGGGTATTTGAAGCGCCGTCTTGAGTGCTTTCCTTAGGATGGTATCGATTTGCTGGATTTCGCTTTTGACGCAGTTGTAGTACGGTAGGCTGTACACCACTCTGCTGACTACTAGGCTGTTTATCAGCTTGAGTGTATCTGCCTCCTTCATGCCATATCTTCGCTTCGACACCCGGTTTATCATTCTGGCCACTTGGTTGACTGCAGTCTTGGTTAGTGCCAGGGCGTATGTGCAACGCTGGTTTGTTTGTACCCACATCCCCAGTATTCTGCATTGCGTCACTTCCGGGATCTGGTGTCCCTCCAGGTAGATCTTCAGGGGCTCGGCCTCGTCGCTGGCCTTGTGTCTCCGGCGTACTCTCAGGAGCTCAGATTTCTCCGTTGAGCATGCGAGTCCTCTTGCCCTGACATATGTTTCTACGCATGCTGCGGCCTCTTGCAACTTGAGTTCTTGGTATCCTAACGGAGCTCTTTGCGCCCAGATGGTGATATCGTCGGCGTACATCGCATGACGTATACCCCCAATTTCCTCTAATTGTTTGGCCAGTCCTATCATTGCCACGTTGAAAAGGATGGGCGAGATAACTGACCCTTGCGGTGTGCCTTTGTTTGGAGTGCTGAACTTGTCTGATCTTAGCTCTCCTAGCCTGATGGTCGCTGTTCTGCCCGACAGGAATGCTGTGACATAGCCGTGTGTCTTTCTGCCGCAGTTCAGGTTGTCTAGGCCCGTTAGTATGGCTTCGTGACTGACATTGTCAAAGGCGCCTTTGATGTCGAGCGCCATGATGATATTTTCTCCGTAGCGTGGGATTTCGCTGAGTATTTCTTCTTTTATCTGCAGCAGCACATCTTGCGTCGACAGCTTGGCTCTGAAGCCGAACATGCTGTGCGGGTATAATTCGTTATCGTCCATGTAGTCTTGAAGTCTCTTCGTAACCACTCTCTCGTATATCTTGCCCAAGCATGATGTCAGAGAGATTGGTCTGAGGTTCTCTACTTGGAGTTTCTTTCCTGGCTTTGGAATCATGATGATTTCAGCGTGTTTCCATTCTTCTGGAACTGTTTCCGCTCCCCAGTGTTTGTTGAGGTAGTCGGTTAATTTTTCGACTAACTCGTCACTGAGGTTGCGGATAAGTGCGTTGTTAATTTTGTCCGCACCCGCTGCCGTGTTTCTTGTTGCTCTTCTTATTGCCGCATAAACTTCTTCCTTACTTATGGGCCTGTCCAATGCTTCGTTTTCTTCCCCTTTATATCTTTCTGTGTAAGCGGCCGGGTTGCTGTCGCCAAAGCATTTCTTGCGTACTTTTTCTAGCAGTTCTTCATTAGTCCCTTCATACTGGTGAACCAGTCGATGGATGGCTTTGTTATTCTCTGACGTGGTTTTGGTCGGGTCTAGTAGGGCTTTGAGTATGCTCCACGTCTTTGCTGTGTTCAGGGTCCCGTTCAGTGAATTGCTGAACTGCTGCCAGTTTTGTCTCGCAAGCTGCTCCGCATACTCCTCCGCTTTCCTGGTGATCTCTGCTATTTTTATTTTGAGCTTTCTGTTAAATTCCTGCCTCTTCCACCTCTTCGTGAGTCCCTTTCTTGCTTCCCACAGTCTGAGTAGCCTAGAGTCCACGTCCGGTGTTTGCTGCGTGCGTTCTACTTCTTTCGTGAACTTCCTTACTTGTTCTTTTGAGTTTTTCTCCCCATTCGGATATCGACTGGATTTCCCCTCTGGTCGTGTCGCTGTCCGACTCTCTGAAGGCTCTCCAATCCGTGATTCTGGCTTTGCCTATTTGCCGTCTGATTTTATCTGATGTCGTGATCTGTGTTCTTATTATATAGTGGTCGCTTCCTAGGTTTTCCATTAGGTTTTCCCACTCTGCTTGTTGTGTTCACAGGACGAAGGTGAGGTCTGGGCAGGTATCTTCGGTTACGCTGTTCCCGGTTCTTGTCGGGTTTTCGGCGTCGGTGATTAGCTCGCACCCCGTGTTATCTGCCGCGTCGGCTACTGTCCTACCTTTTATTTCTGATGTCTTGTACCCCCAACTTTCCTCTCTGGCGTTGAAGTCACCTAATATAACCAGCGCATTTCCTTTTGCGATTTTGTTTGCTCCTCTAAATGGCTCTTCAAATTTAGCCTTCTTTTGCTTAGGAGGACTATATACATTGACTATGAATATGCTTCCTCCTGCCCTTTTCTTTTTCGGAATTATTTCGACTATTACATGTTCTACGTCGGTGTCAGCTATCCTGTCGCGTTGTATGGCCGTGAGGCTTTTGCTAACTAGGATCGCTGTCCTTTTCCGTTCTTCGTCCGGATTTTCGTAGCACGTGTAGCCTTGTAATTTTGGTTCTACGTTTGTTTCTTGTAGCGCAATTATGTCCGGAGGTATTAATCGCTTGTTAATGTATTGTTGTAGTAGTCCTTGTTTTCTTTTGTAACCTCTACAGTTCCACTGCCATATTTCTAGTTTTTCTTCTTTTTTCTCTCTTTTGGCTCGACTATCTATGATTATATTTCGGAGTCGTCTCTCGCACTGTAGTTTTCTAGCATTGGGCGTCTCTGATTAAACTTGTCTTTGGCTCCCTCCGTAATTTTCTGTTTGCGCATGGTGCGGATTTCCGTACCCTGCATCATAATTTGCTGTTTCATTTCTTGTATTGCTTTTTGCATTTCTGCCATGAATTGGGCAAAGTCCGGTTGGTTTGTTATCTCAGGTTGGCTAGGTGGGGGGGTTGGTGGCGTGAGCGATCTAGGGGAGCTACCTGATCTGAGCACCTGCATCTCTTGCATTAGTCGATTAATTTTCGCGTCCTGCTCTTCGAGTTTTCTTTTGAGGACCTTATTTTCCTCCTCTAGTTGTTTTTCCCTGTTGCTTTTAATGGTTTGATTTTGATTGTCCGAGTGCGGAAAAAGGGATTTGGGAGGGCCTGCTTCCCAGCTCACCTTTGTGCCGCCGTTGGGCTTCTTCTTGGCCATCTTCTGCTGCTGCTGGCCCTTGTCCTTGGTGGCCGGGGGCACCAATGGCGGGGATGGTCTGGAGCAGCTGCGTGAGCGGCTCCGTGAGCGGCTCCGTGACCTGTCTTGTCCTCCCTCCGAGCTAAACCACCTTGGTCTCCGTTCCCGTGCCGTTATATCCCGTTGCTGGTGTAGTTGCTGCTGTTGCCGGCCTCGCAGCTCTCTGGCTTTCTTGAGTCGGTCCTTGCAGTCCCTGGACCCCGTGGCGTGATCGCCTCCACAGATCAGGCACTTGGCTTGACATTGGTGGTTCTCCTGCGGGTTCTGTGTACCGCACGCCCTGCACGCCTTTGTGCTGGGCGCAGGGCAGACGTCGGACCGGTGGCCTTGCTGACAGCAAATGTAACACACCTGCCTCGTCGGTCTGTACGGGTAGCATCTGAATTCCCCTCCGGCGAAAAGCACGTACTTGGGTATGGCGGGGCCGTCGAAAGTGATAACCGCCGTTTGTGACTCTCCTAGCATTCTTGCCGTGAGTACTGTGACTCCTTGCGTGCGTACCTTGATTCTTGCTTTGAGCTCTTCCGACGAGGTCCCTGCGTCGATGCCATGTATAACTCCTCGCCTGACGTCTTCCGGTAGAGCCACGTACTTGTTGATTTCGTAGGTATGTCCTCTAAATTGTAGATTAGTCATCCCCAGCATCGTCTTCGCTGCGTCCTCGTTTGAGGTACTTGCGATGATAATGTTGGATCCCGTTCTTAGTCTGACGGTGACGTCGTCTTCTTTAAACTTGCCGTTGCATGCCTTTACGATAGCTCTTGCAACCTCGGTCGCTTTTAGCTCTCTGATTGGTAGGCCGTTCCTCGGGCGTATTATAATCTTCGCGTCGTCCTTGGGGAGCGGCGGTAACCTTTGTCTCGGCTGCCGTTGATCTTTGCTCGCAGCTGCTGCTCCAGCTGTCTTCGCGTTCGCGCCACCCTCTGCCGAGGCGGACGACGCCATCTTGCTATTCGTCTCCCCGCTCGGGGCTTCTTTCTGATTGAAAGTGACGGCGTTCCGGGATCCGCTCTTCTGTAGTTTCTTCTGGCGTTTAGAGTAGTAAATCTGCCAGTGGTCGTCGAAATTTTGCATACCTGAGGTACTCAGGGTGTCTACCAACCGGGAAAACCGGGAAAACCGGGAATTCTCAGGGATTTTTAGTAGTCTGGAAAAAGTCAGGGAAAACTCAGGGAATTTGGTCCTCTATCAGGGAAAATTAGCGGCAATTTTACTGAAAGGGTCGAAAGTCGCAGTAATGCTGGCTCGAGTAACAGACAGGAATCGCAATGAATTGTCTTTGACGCCCGGTCGTCTGCTGGAGGAGTTGCTAGCGTACAGTCAATGACTGACTTTCCGGATTCCCGATAATTTGGACGGCTTCGCGGCACCGTCACGTACCCCATAGAGTCAACGTTTCAGAACGTGTGAAATTTCCGACGCAAGAACTCTTCACCGTCCGATTTTCCACACGTTTTGCCGTGACGGCAGGTCCGAAACGGCAATAATCAAAGGCACCACGGCTGCCGTTTTGATTACTTCGCCACCTCGAACCGGCACTCTCGCACGCAGATCCGCTGGCAGCCGTTGCCACCACTGCGGCAACGCTAGGCCTAATTGCTTCGACGTTCGCTATGAAACTTCTTGCCGTTGGGTGCCGAGTTTTTTATTGAAAGAATTAGCTGCTGTCAGCAACGGCATGGACTCCGCCTTTGTGATCCTCGCGATTGACATAGAAAATGCCGGTTCCTGAATGTCAGCTTCGCCTCTGTAAAGAAATGTTACTTGGTGAAGCATACACAAAAGTATTGCAGTGAAGCATAACAAGTGTGGGAAGGGGCTATTGCCACGGAACACGTACAGTATGTATTCCTTAATTATACACGCGTGCACCCGGTATTTCCTGTCACATTACGAGCACTGATATGCCTAATATGTGTAGCGACAGGCCTTCAGAGCGTTTTCGAACGTGCCTGTGGCGGTTTGAGTCCCTAAGGGCAGTAAATGACACGCATTTATTTTTTTGCAACTGGCCGATTTTCCGGACGTTTTCGCGGCCCCTAGGGAGTTCGAAAAATCGGTCGTGGACTGTGCAACTGACCAAGATGCTTCCAATGGTCCTTGGGGCAAACGAGTGGTGGAAGGAGGACAAGAACAGAAATGAACTACGCATTGAGGAATGAACGGGAAAGGAAGCCTGCTGCCGCAGTTTTGAAGGAGCTTGAGCTCAAAAAATAAAGTTTTGGCTGATGCCGAGATGCAGGTGTCCCTCATCCAAACCAAAATAGACTCTTTAAAGCAGTGAAACACAACACTCGGGCGTTGTGCGCGGGCTGAGAGTATTTCAGAACAGTTGAGGTTGACTTACGAGCTGTTAAGAGAGAATCTCAATTGTGACAGAGTTCGGGCCTCATACCACTGAGATTGCAATCAGTTGATAGAAATAGCTCATATTCGAAAATATTTGCTCCTATATGCATCTCCTTTTTATTCATATTTGAGAATGTCCGACTCCATTGCAATGTTTTTCGAAGACACTATATTTGCTGTGCATTTTACTAACCACTGCCTCCTATTCTCTTTTTGAATAACATAAAGACTACTCCTTAGTATTCAAATTGAATTAAGTCGCTTTTTAAATTTTTTTCATGTGCCTACTAGGGAGTGACAGCATCAGGCGACATGTTTTCAGCCCGTCTTGACATAAAACATAGTTCTGCATCACTCAGGGAAATTTGCAATGGCACTCAGGGAAAACCTGGAAAACTCAGGGAATTCGGAAATGTCAGCTTGGTAGACACCATGGGTACTGGGCTGGTCTTGCTGCATGGCGGTGGCTGCGAGCTCTCCGTCTCCGGTGGCCTCGGTGCCAGAGGAGCTGCTGTAGCGATCGTCCTCCATATCTTGAGAGTCGAGCGGTTTTTGGGCTGGGCCGCTCATGAAAAGCTTGGGGTTCGGTAGACTCGGTCCGCGGGAGTCCATTTCGGCCCGCGTCGGTGTCGTCGACGCGGCCTGGTCTCCCTCGAGCGTCGTGCGTTCCTAGCCTAGCGTTCGGCTTAGCTCCACGGCCACGTGCGAGGTTAAATGTCCGGTAAAACGCCGAAAATTGGGCCTACCGCCTTGAAACTGGTATCCGCGTGGTCCAGCTTGTGAGATGTATCAGGTCCTAAGAGCTTTTGCAGGCCTCGTGGGTCTTGATGGCATGGGTTGGTCGAAAACTGCGGAGCGCATGCGGCGCCCGTTCGCACTCCTCCGCTGCCACGACGGAACTCCTCCTGCGCCGTCTGCTTTAGTATTAGCCCCGAGAACGAACACGGATGGATGGATGGATGTTATGAGCGTCCCCTTTGGAACGGGGCGGTGGCTTGCGCCACCAAGCTCTTGCTACTATGCTGCCTAATATCCTACCTAGGTTAACCCATGAGAAAAAAAAAACACACTATGAACTACCACGTCCAAATTTTCTGAAACCCTATTGCGAACTGTGCTTTTGTACGTCTCCGTCCTTTGTCGTTTCCCTACTTTTCTTCCACCAATCCTCCAATCGCCTCTTACTGATGTCTATTGCGGACCTGTTTGCTTTACCACTGCTCCCGCTGAACCCAAGGGCTTCAAGGAGGCCAGTGGTGCCTAAATCGACCGCTGGATAGATGTCTTCACATTCTAATAAAATATGCTCCATCGTTTCCCTAGCTTTACCGCAGCAAGCACATGCTTCTTCTTCCTTCTTATATCTCGCTTTTACGTGCGTGTTCTAAGGCATCCCGATCTCGCTTCGAAAAGTAATGAGCTTCCCTTTGAGTTATCATAAATGGTTTCTTTCCTAAGTTCGTTTTTTCCCCTTAAGTAGTTACTCATGGCGGGTTTCTTTTCCATTGCCGCCACCCATGAGATTAATTCAGCCTCTCTGACTTTCCGCTTGACCTTCTTTGTTGCTGTGTTGCCCACCCCACAGGCCGCATACTTGCTGGTAAGCTTCCTAGTTCTTTTCCTCCACTGTGAATCAATGTTTTGCCTGTACAGATACCTGAACACTCTCCCAGCCCATTTACTTTCCTCCATATTCCTCAGCCGTTCTTCATACTCAATTTTACTGCGAGCTTCCCTCACTTCAAAACTAGTCCAGCCCATATCCCCTTGCACAGCTTCATTTGTAGTCTTCCCGTGAGCGCCCAATGCGAGGCGACCCACTGACCTTTGGTTCCCGTCGAGTCCTGATTGTACCCCTGATTTAAAGCAAACAACCGCATTTGCAAAAGTAAGTCCTGGAACCATTACCCCTTTCCACATACCTCGGAGGACCTCGTACCTATTGTATCCCCATAGCGCTCTGTGCTTCATTATGGCTGCATTTCTCTTCCCCTTGACTGTTATGGTTTTTTCCTGTGTTTCCATATATCCGTTGCCTTCGTTTATCCATATACCAAGGTATTTATATTCTGTTACCCGAGGTATTTCTTGGCCCTGTATCTCCACTGTCTGTTCACTGTTTTCATTGAATACAATAACACCTGATTTTTTAACACTAAATTTCAAACCTAAATTGTTTCCTTCCTGTCCACAGATATTAGCCAGACGTTGCAAATCACTTTGGTTGTTTGCGAGCAACACAATGTCGTCCGCATAAAATAAACCTGGGAGTTGCTGCTCTATTACTGTACCTGCCTGTTTGTGTGAGAGATTAAACCCGATATTACTTCCTTCTAGCGCCCTCTCCATCCTCACCATGTACATCATAAACAGCAGCGGGGATAAAGGGCACCCCTGCCTCAGTCCCTTGTTGATATGAACTTTCTCCGCGCTCCTCATCCCTTCCCATTCAACGCAAACAGTATTTTCTAGGTAAATCTCTCTCAAAAGCTGTATACAATCGTTACCTAAGCCTTCCCCTTCCAGAATATCCCACAAAACGCTGCGGTCTACGTTGTCGTATGCTCCTGTAATGTCCAAAAAGGCCACATACAACGGTCTGCTTTCTGCTTTTGATATTTCAATACACTGAGTAAGAACAAACAAGTTATCATCCAAACGCCTACCTATTCTAAAGCCATTCTGAAGCTCTCCCAAAATATCATTATTTTCTGCCCATGCTTGAAGCTTTAATTTGATTGCCTGCATTGCTAGCCTGTATATTACCGATGTAATGGTCAACGGTCTATACGAGTGAATTCTGTCTTTCTCCCCCTTACCTTTATAAATTAAATTCATTCTACTTTGTCGCCAACTGTCTGGTATTCGTCTATCTTTTAAAGTTTTTTCAACTGCTTTCACGAGAGCTTCCTTACTTTTTGGTCCCAGTTCATTTATCAGCCTAACGGGAACCTCGTCTAGCCCTGTGGCTGTGCACTTAGGAATTTTCTCTTCCGCTTTCTTCCAGTTTAAATTTGTAAGCACTAGCTCCTTTCCCCCTTGGGTCTCTTTCATGCTCTTTTTTTCTTCAAATACAACCTCGTCCTTGCCTTGGAAAGATTCGGCTGTTACTTTTTGGATGTAATTTATTGCTGCTTCTCCTTCCAGTCTGTTTTCATCTTCGTCTAGGATATGTTGTTGTATTGTTGTTGATTTCCTGCCTAATAATTGTATGTGATTCCAAGATATTCTAGGTGCGGCCTTCTTTTTCTCACGTATTTCTGACAACCAACTTTCACTTTCACCTTTTAATTTTGCTTGCACCAGTATTTGAACCATAGACTTTTTCTCCCGGTATATTTCCCATTTACCGGTTACTTCATCCTGTGGCAACTGCGCCTTCTTTGCCTGCCTGTGCTCTCGAGATGCTTTCTGTCTTTCGGCGATCGCTTCTCGTATCTCCTTGTTCCACCAGCTTTTCGGTTTCTTTTTTCCTTTCCAATGAACGTGTTGTTTCTCTTTCCGTATTTCTGTCGTTACTATACTTAGAAGCTCACCATATTCCCACCCCTTACTTGGCGACTTGCCAATTTCTTCCTCCACTCTAGTGACTATATTTGCTATTTGTTCAGCGTTCAAACACGAGCGGCGCTGCGAGCGCCGCTCGCGTGACGTCAGGGCACGGACTCGCGCCTGTCGTCTGCTACAGTTCGTGCGTTGTACGGGCGCTTTCTGCGGTGTTTTCGTTTGTTCGCCCTCGTTCTCTCTGCTTGTATATTTATGGTGGTCGTCTCAAATATATTCTTATGACGTCTTCCTTTGCGAACATTTATTCAAAGAGCTAATTTCTTAGACAACAATGCAGCTCTCGAAGGCAACGCTACAGTGCCAGCCGAAGCGACGCAGACCAGCCCATTGCGGGTTTTTCATACGCGGATAGACAATCGCAAAAGCATAGCCTATAGGAATCCAGTTATGATACCATACCTGCCGCGGTGCAACAAGTATGTCACAAAGCTGGCTAAATATGACTTCTACAGCAGTTACGTTGATTTTATTCCGCTAAAACAGGTTTGCTCACGACGAGTAGTTCATGGTATAATGAGAGCAGCATTCCGGGCAAGTTGGTAATCCATTGCTTAAATAATATTGCGCGACATAAAAAACGACACGGACGTGAAGACGACACATCAAGCGCTTGATGTGTCGTCTTCACGTCCGTGTCGTTTTTTATGTCGCGCAATATTATTTAATTCATGGTATAATATCGAATTTTTGCATTTCCTCACAGAAACGCTCGGCAGTAGCACGGTGACTTAACTAATACTGGAGCTTAGATTCTACACGCCTCACTTGCTTCTTTAACTGCTTGTCAACATTAGGCGGTTCTTCACGTGTTTATTTTTTTAAGCGGCGGAAATTCGAAGTAAAGTTAATGAAGGCTTACAGCTATTTACAGAGTACAAATAGGAATGTACCAATATATATTCCCTTTTCCGTGCTACACATTCAACTCACCTCTTTAGAGCGCGTTTCTTAATGATTAATAATGCATGTTATGTTCCTCTTTTTTTTGTCTATGTTACCAAGTGTATATCATTTATTTATTTCAATGCCGCAGTGTGTTTTGCATTGTTATCATGGAAATATTTCACTGTGCTTTCATATATTGTATAACTGCAATGTTTTATGGCCACTATATAAATGTAATTTATATGGCGCTTGATGTGTTACCCCATGCAGCCATATTGTACCTAAGAGGGTGAGATTACCTCAAGCCGCGTCTGTGCGGCTTTTTTCCCTCATCCACCTCCATTTACCACTCCTCTGTACATGTGTGTGTGTAAATGGAAATTAATAAATCAAATCAAACTCACTTGAGAAATTTACTGGTGCTTGTTGCTTGAGGAATATACATGACGAATCTGTTTGGCAAACTGACACAGGCTGCTCGGCCCAATTTTTTTAGTGAAGTATGCCTGCTGGACCACATAGCTGCAGCCAGAAAGCAGTCGAAGCGTCAATGACTAGTAGTATGGGACATATTGAAGATATCGAAATTCCCCCTGTGGAGGGTCAGAAATCAATTGAAAGTATATGCAAGGCTTGTGGTGCTTTCTTTATGAATGTTTGCGATTGGATTGGAGCAAACTTAAATTAGCCTGCAAGGTTCTCTTTTAAGTACCGACGAAGCGAATAGTTATCCGTTTGTATAATTAAATAACGCTGGATCGAGACATGGTGAGGCAAAAGGTGCTTGAATTTTCCTTTTGTAGGCTATCTAAGCTGCGTAGTAGTAGCTCGAGAATACTTTGGCCATTCCAGTTGGCGCTGTAAAAAAATGCTTTATGGTTTTAATTCGAAGTTGAAGTGAACTGATTGGTTTCGCGAACATAGCGTGCCTCGCCATACGGACAGTCGATTGCTACCGTTACGTGATCAGGGGTGCGCCATATTGTCGATAAAGGCTACTGAGGGCCACTATGATACATTTCATCACTTTCTATTGAGTGGCTGTCGATCTAAACAACGAAACTTTTCTCTCAGGTGATTGCTACTATGGTGTTTGTGAATTAACTATGTAAATACTCTACATGACACGCCGTCGTGTTAGCAGCCATGAGCAATTCGTTTTTTGGAGGCCTGTTTCAGAGGGGGATGAAAGTAGCAGCAAACATTTTCATAAGAAATGCGCGCCTAACTATTTTTTTACGCATTAATGAATGGCCATATTTGAATAGAACAACACACCAGAGTAATAGGAATCATGATGACAGCTTCGCTGGGCAGTGTCTTTCTAACATCGGATAACATGTTGACGCCAATTACCAAATTTTTCTCCCACGCAAAATGCAATACCTCTCATAGCTAAACACTAAAGGAATATTAAGTGTTTAGCGAAGCATACACAACTTCGCGCGTTGAATTTGCAGATATTCTTTTTTTAGTCAAAATTTACCGATAGGCACGGCGCATATATGCATTGCAAAAACTTGTAGACCCCTTTAACGCTACTTAGCTTGCGATATCCAAGTCGCAAAGTTTCTCGACTCACACGCTTTTGAAGAAGAAACTGTGGTTAAGGTATTGCAGCTGAAAGAAGCCGACTTATTCTTCAATACGTACAGCTCGAGCCACATATACCCCAAGCATACACGAAGGGAACGAGCGCGCGCGGCAGCCGAGCGAGCCGGAGCGAGCGGCGTCCTGGCCGTGACGTCATTCGCGAGAGGGCGCCATTCCTCTTTCTCGGGGCTAATAGCCTCAGGTGCGCTCTCCGGGCCCGGGCCTCCGTTTGTCGGTTATATGTGCCCTCCTGGAGCAGTGCTTGCAAAGAATGCAGTCTATCGTCGCGACCAAAAAAGCGACCCGCGACTTCTACAACACCAGTCAGAACCTTGCCCCTTCAGACAATGCGATCACCAAATGGGGCGTCCCTGCCCACTGCCTCACCGCGCGGGCAGCCAGCGGCGGAGTGTAAACGAACTCGAGCGCACTAGCTCCGCAATGCTGGCATGCCTATAGGGACAAACGCATACAACACGCGTTAAGAAACCTCCTCCATTGTGCCTAGGCAGACTCACATATTCAAGAAGCAAAGGCCCCCATGTTTTACTCGCGCCTACGCAGAAACGTCGAGCGCCATGAAAAGCGCCCCGCCCCGCTGTACAAATTCTTCCCAAGTATTGAAATCGCGCTTCAGTTGGTTTCTAGCGGTGTTTTGGCGGGAAGCATTTCGCTAGCGCTGGCGCCGTTTTGGGCACGTTGCAAGTGCTAGGCGGCGCCCTGTCTTTCCGACCCCTAGCGCCATCTGACGAATAGTTGCGCGAATGTGGTAGGATAACTCACGGCGTCAGCAGCCCGCGCTGCGTGTTTGGCGTCCTGTCAAACGGTAGCGATGGTGCGAAACAGCGTGCCCATATTAATTTTAACCGGGTTTCGGGAATTACAAGATCTTGACAGCTTTTTTCGTGAAAAGAATTTAGAGAAAGGAAGTCGTCCATTTGAAGTGGGGCACGTCTACGACGTGAGGGAAGTGTTGAACTCGCACTGATCGGAAGTGACTGCTATGCTTATTCCGCAAACAAAAAATAATGCACCAGCGAGATGCGTGAAGCTAAGCGTAACTTACTTCGTTATCTACGGTGTGGACGCATGAAATTATAGGCCAAATTGATTCTTGAAGATTGGCGACAGCAGACAAATCCTAGCGGGCAGCTGCGATTGCCGTGCTGGCATCACTGGGAAGTGCAAGGACGCCGCGGTAGTTTCCCTGTACATAAAGGACGGCAAATACGAATCCAAAACATCTCAACCAAGAACGTGGGGCGTACGAACGACTCGTAAGACCTACCAGAGGTATTCTAACGTAGCTCTCCCCAAACACAAAAAAGGGGATGAAGTTACCAGTTGTGTTAGACTACGCTGGGAAAATATTTTCGCCCAAGTTACTGCAAGTGCGATACTTTTATGTTGCGATTTTTCAGTGCGTGCAAAGAAGGTTCCAATAAACCACGTTGTCAAAAATTTTGGTGATCTCATCTGCCCCTTCATTGATATGCTGGGCGCAGAAGGGTGTATGCCAGCTCAGCCGTCTGCAACCCCTCCTCAAATCTCTCAGCAAGCCCTAGCGCTGTTTGAATGAGAGAGGGTTGGGAAAGAGTTCCACAGCTTTACTGCGGTACAGTGTAGGAACAAACTACTTTGATGCATATCCTAGTACGCACTGCAGGTAGTGGCGTAGCAAAGGGGGGGGGGGGGGGGCGTGGGCTCCGGGTGCAAAGGGCCAGTGGGGGGGGGGGCGGTGTCATATACGTCTGGAGACACGGAAATTGTTGATATCCTCGTTTTCCTCCAATAAACCCGAAGGGGGGGGGGGGGCGTGCAGAAGACCTATGGGCCCCGGGTGCCAGACGACCTAGCTACGCCACTGACTGTAGGTGTCCGTTGCTGCCATCATTGTTGTAAAAGCAAAGAATTCAGCGTTATAACGCACTTGGCATAACGCCGGAACATAAAACAGCTTATGCCGTCGGACGAGCGCTATCCAGTGTTGACGCCGTTCGGCTTCATACGATCGGCTTGGAAACCTGTAAAACTTTGTTCCTCGTGAGTTGGTGTACGTGCTGTTGCAGCCCACTACTCAATAGCTCGGATTGCACTTCGGCATTGCTCAGAAAAGGCAACAGCTACGCGCGAAACAGTGCACATACAAGCTTTCCGAACGCAAGCGGGCCGGTCGTATCCTGCCGGTTTCGCGCTCGCCGCCGCGAGGGGCGCCCTAGTAGGCGCGGGAACTACGTCCGCAACCTAGTGTGCCTCTATTCGCAAATCAAATCAACATTAGGGGGCGCTGCGAAGCCTGACCCGGTCTGGCTACACTGTGCAGTATGGCGGCTTTACGGAGGTCCCCGCTATAGTGGACTAGAATAATGTTCTAGTACACTATTCTAGTACACTATAGTCCCCGCGAACGCTTTTCTTGGTGAAAACTTTAAGTTTGTTGCACTGCGATGTTAATTCGCGCTGTTTTGTGGGGGGAGAACGGGTAGTGGACGCCGAGCACCTCATTTTAGTCGGTACCAGTGGTACAAAGAGTAATTAAGTAGAAGTGGTCGCGCGGGTGTGCAAACCTCCGGCGTGACAGCGGACCCGCACGAGATTGTGGTGAAAATCGCGACGCATTCCGGGACCCATCGATCGTGGAGGCAAAGTGTTCGTGCACTGCTGGATTGTCGCAAAAGTGCAAGCACATCTCGGCTGTTTCTCCTGGCACCTTATCCTGGAACATTTGGTGTAGTTGTCAGTCCCTTTAATGTTTCATCTCTACATTGCGTTTCAATGCTGTTCATATTGCAAAGATCGTAGTAAAGTGAAATGTTCATGTGCGTGCACCGTTGTAAGCAGAAGAGATCCTATTATGTGCCGAACTGCAACTTAGCTTCACCTTGTGCTGTGGCGCTTGGGGTTACCTATCACAATACATATCCTGCTTTTTTTTCTTTTTTTGCCGACATGACTGTTCGTTTCCTATGGCTCATACGTTATTGTTTCACAATTTGTGCTCGAGCAACTGCGTGATATCAGTGGCGACTCAGGCAGAACTCATGAAACCAACTTTTGTTGTCTTTGTTAGTGCCCTTCTTAAAGGGGCCCTGAAACTGGCATGCCGCATAATATAGATACCACGACCACCACAAGCTCTGTTCGCACGACGATCAGACAGCCGTGTGTATTTATTGGTCTCTGTAAGTGATGTAGCTCCAGGCGTCCATCGCGCATTTAGAGAGTGCCACACATGCCTGAACCACAAGTAGCAGTGTGTAAAAAAAAAAAAAAAACGACCAGGACCTTGCTACCTTGCCATGCACCGTGTGGCTTCCAGCACACTAGCTGAGGCGAAAGGAGAAAGCAATGCATCAGTGCAATAACTACTAATTCCGCTTACAGTTCAATGATTCGAAAAATTTTTGCAGCAGGCGGTGTCCTTTTGTAGTGAGGTAACTATGATCAGTCGGAAGTGTTTCAGTGCCCCTTTAAGTGTTTGTTAAGTGCTTTAAGTGCATGTTAAACTTTTATGTCACTTACTTTCCATTTATTGATATGTTGATAGTAAGGACAGCTCTATATGCTCTCTGGAGGTCAATAATTATCATTCACTGATGTTAAGTCTGCACAAGTGTCTCCCCATGTTGTATTACCAGTGGTTTAGTTATGCTTCCCAGGACAGCCATTTGCACTGTATTCAACAAACTGGGAAGAAGCATAAATTATGGTACATATACCAGCTGGGGTCATTTGAATCAAACCATTCTTTCAGAGTACTCAACTCTGGTGGCCAAACTTTTTAAATACTCATCATATGCAGGTTTGACACTGTTCCATGTTACTTCTCATGTTCTGTTTGGCAAGATATACCCTCATATGCTAAAAAGTGCAACAAAAATGGGCTTGAGTAAAACGTATGAGGCAAGTACAGTGAACAAAATATTGAGTGCATGTGGTTTATTTTGTGAAAAAATACAAGTAAGGAAAGGGATAACAAACAGCCATTGAAGAATAACCACAACTCTATGCACACAGATCATAAGTGAATTGCAAATATCTCGGAATACCATAAGATGAAAACTTGCATCAGAATGCGTAGTGTAAATCAGCATTTCAATGAAGAATACAAGTTGCAAAAGAATGTGCATTGCTAATTTACAAAAAGTGTGTTGAAGTTGAAGTCTGCAGGTTTGGCCAATGCAAACAAGTGGAGCATGTAGATCACATGGCAACGACCGTGTCTGAAAAGTATGAAGTGGCTGAGTGGCATAAAAAATGCTGTATTTCCAAACAGAAGACCGCACTTACTCTCAAGGCCGCCACGCTTTGATGGAGCCAAGGTCACACGCACAAATGCCTCTATGCAATACAGGCTACTTGCAATATCGCTAGCCATGGCACGACTTCAGGTGAATCACCTAATGCCGAATATGCAAACGTGCCACTGGAATTCATCTTTTGGTGGCACAGCCACAGTTACTTTTAAAATTTCACACATCAACTGAGCAGTCTCTGCAATTATGTTGCTACATGTAGTTAGAGAACAGTTAAAAAGGTGCAGGGTGTCTACCAACCGGGAAAACCGGGAATTCTCAGGGAATATGAACAGTCTGGAAAAACTCAGGGAATTTGTGCTTCCATCAGGGAAAATTAGCTGTAACTTTATTGAAAGGGAACGAAAGTCGTGTTAATGCTGGCTCTAGTAACAGAGGAATCGCAACGAATCGTCATTGACGCCGTGTCATCGGCACGATGTATTGCCAGAGTAGTTAACGACCGATTTTCTAGACGCCCGATTTTTCGGACATGCCCAATAATTTGCACGGTTTTGCGGCACCACCACGTACTCCATATAGTCAATGTATATTGCCCTGACTGCAGGTCTGAAATGGCATTAATCAAAGCCGCCACCGCCGCTATTGATTATCTCGCCGCCTCGAACCGGCACTCTCGCAGGCAGATCCGCTGGCAGCCGTAACCAACATCGCGGCAACGTTAGGCCTAGCTGCTTCTATGTTCGCTATTAAGCTTCTTGCCGTGCGGTGCCGTGTTTTTTATTGAAAGAATTCGCCGCTATCACCAATGGCACCGACTCCGCCTTTGTAATCCTCGCGATTGGCTTTGAAACTCGCAGGGCACAGCGCGTTGCGTAATGCCAGTCTTCGAAAGTTCGCTTCGCCTCGGTACACTAGTGTTAAGCGGTGAAGCATAACAAGCGTGGGAAGGGGGCAATTGTCGCGGGACACAGTATACATTACCTAATTACACATGCGTGCACCCCGTCTCCTGTCACAGTACAAGCCCTGATATGCATAATAAGCGTACTGGCAGGCCTTCAGAGCTTTTTCAGACTTGCCTGTGGTAATTTTAGCCCTTAAAGGCAGTTAAAAACATGCATTAATTTTTTTCAGACTGCCCGTTTTTTTTTTCTTGTTTTTTTTTTGCGGCTCCTCGGAAATCCGAAAAATCAAATGTTGACTGTACAACTGACCAAGAGGATGCTTCAGATGATCCATGTGGTGAAAGCGTGGTAGAAGGAGGATGAGAACAGAAAGGACCGACGCACTGGGGAATTAACGGGAAAGCAAGTGCCGGCGCCTTTTTGAAGGAGCTTGAGCTAAAAAAACTAAGTGTTGGCTGACGCTGAGACACAGGTGACCCTCATCCAAACCAAAATAAATTGTTTAAGCAGTGAAAGCCAACACTGAGATGTTGTGTACGGGCTTAGAGTATGTCAGGACAGTTGAGGTTAACTTTCCAGCTGCTGAGAGAGAACCTTAGTTGTGACAAAGTTCAGGACCTCATACAGATGAGCTTGCTATCAGTTGATGGAAATAGCTGATATTAAAAAATATTTACTTATGTATGCATCTCATTTTCATTCGTATTTGAAAATGTTCGACTCAATTTGGAATGGGCTTTGCCATTTCTTTCTCTGTGCATTTTACTAACACATTCCTTCTGTTTTCTTTTTAAATAAAATAGATATTACTCCCTACTATTCAAACTGGATTAAGTCTTTTTTTTTTTGTTTCAGCATGCTTACTAGAGAGTGACAGCATCGGGCAACGTGGTGTCAGCCTGTCTTGACATAAAACAAAGTTCTGGCTCATTTAGGGAATTTCGCAAAGATGCTCAGGGAAAACCTGGAAAACTCAGGGAATTTGGAAATGTCAACTTGGTAGACACCCTGAGGTGACTCAAGAATGCAGCGGAAATATGCTTCAATTTCACCAATGTCAATGCAATTGTTTTTACACATAACTGGTGCCGTCCTGAAAGTGGATGAATTTTTGTGTAGCACGTCACACGAGCATTCAGAACATCGAATGATGGCAGGCCCGTGAATGTATTTACGTTGCTACTATTTATCGTGTTCACAAACTTCTGTGGAAAAGTACCCGATGTCACTTGGGCAGCCTTGTCCGTGAAGCCGTTTCTAGTAGGAAATTTGCCACGTCTTTTTCTTCTCTTGAGTACTCTGCCATTATGTCTGGAAGTCAGGTTGGCAAGCACATTCCTGTCACAAAACAAAAGCAAGAGTTGTAATGTCTGACATATCTGACGCGAAATGCAGCTTCTTTTTGTCATTCCAATAATGCACGTCAATGTATTAAATTCAATGTTGGAAGTAGGAAAGCCAGGCTTTTTGCATCAGTTAATTTGCACCCATCACACACCACAATCCTTTCACGAAGTTAATCCAGAAAACATGCTGCCGGCTAGGTAAAGACAGCTACCACATCACAAATATATAGAAAAAATAAATTGCCATATTTGCTATGTCCTTGTCCCTTATGGTGTTTGCAAGGCTTTCGTCCATGCTGTTAGGGGATGGGAAATCGTCCTGCAATGTCAGGTAGAGTTCAGTTCAAGAAACCAGTGGTTAAGCAATGTGTGCACAAGTTGCAATTAATGTGCACCCATCACACACCACGTACTACAATGCTTTTACGATGTAAATCCAGAAAGCATGCCACCGTCTAGGTAAAGACAGCTACCACAACACATACATATACAAAAAGAAATTACCATATTTCCATTGTCACTTATTTGGTCCATGCTGTTGCGGTCAGGGGATGGGAGATCGTCCTGCAATGTCAGAGTTTAATCCCAAGGAATTAGTGGTGAAGCAATGTGTGCACAAGTTGCAGGCAGCCAATTTACCATGGTGGTCGTGCTGACAGGTGCATGGGGCAACACCTTTGCTTCTAATGGGGAGGCAACAGTTTCTTTGCTTGATTCATTCTGTAATGCATTAAAAGGTGTTGACATCTATTGCATGCTTGTAGACATGGTGTATGTACCATAAGCATATAAGTGCTGCACCATGTAGTCAAATTAACTTACTCTGGCTGACCGATACACACGTCGGCGAAGTCTTGCCAGTGAAAGCTCTTTCATATGAGCATCCTTGTTCTCATCATAACATGACGTCCTTGGCAGGTTTTCAGTTGGTACTGCATTTTTTTCAGCCACTGTCTTTGACATGCTACATCTGAAAAAAGAAATGAATTGTTTATGCTTTATTGTGCCTCAATATGGGCTGCACCCAGAATTTTTTTCTTTTTACCTCAGAAACAAGGCCACAATATTTATAAAAAAAACATTTGCAAGGAAATGAAGCACGGTTTGAGTGTGCAAGGCTCTGCAACGATGTACACCGAATGTAGCATCTGCAAAACGTAGTTGAAAGCTGCTCATAACGCAAAGTACACAGGTGCAAACACCACCACATGACCGGAGTAGTTTTGCCACTGACTTGGGGATGATTTAATAACACAGATACCCGCCGTGGTTGCTCAGTGGCTATGGTGTTAGGCTGCTGAGCACGAGGTCGCGGGATCGAATCCCGGCCACGGCGGCCGCATTTCGATGGGGGCGAAATGCGAAAACACCCGTGTACTTAGATTTAGGTGCACGTTAAAGAACCCCAGGTGGTCGAAATTTCCGGAGTCCTCCACTACGGCGTGTCTCATAATCAGAAAGTGGTTTTGGCACGTAAAACCCCATAATTTTTTTTAATAACACAGATAAAGCTAGCTTAGGTACTAATACTGCACATACATATGCGACACGTCAGTAGACGGCGGACGCCGTAAATTTTCCTCGAAACTAGCAAACGCGTGTAAAATTGACATGTGGCTGTCGCGTAAGTGGCAAACTTCTGCAATGAACGTGATAGGCTCGCCGTCGGTGCGAAATACCAGTGTCATATGGCCACTCTTGAGCACGTCGGAGATTCTCAAGTGCAAGTGGCAAATTCGTAATCAGTCGCGCTGGGAAGTGCCCGCGTGCAGTGCGCCTGTGCTGCAAGTTCATCCGCACCACGCATGATATTTATTCCGCTTTAGCATGCCACATACGTGGCACGTTTACACTCAACACTTCCCGAACTTGCTAGTACATCATTCGTAAATATTTGAATCTCCGACGCCCGTATAAGTTGCGCGAGACGTGCTGGGCATCAAAAGCCGGGTGTAGCCAACGAGCGCAGAGGTGACGTTGCTCGCAGAAACCGCTGTGAAGCGTCGAACATGAGCTCTAATTACAGCCAATGTGGTTAACGAGTGCAGAAGAGACGTTCCTCGGAGAAACCGCTGTGACAGGTTTCGAACCTGTGCTCGAATTTTGCGTTGCGGCTAACATATGCAGCAAATAATGCATAGCCCAATCGCCAGTGCCCGCAATGCGAAACGTGTTTACATAAGGTGACACAGCGACATGTATAATGGCCACGCACAATGGTCATGCATTAGGGTCGGGTTCACAATAGTGTCTCACCTGGTAAGGAGAAATTATCCCGTGCAAAATGCCGTGAGCAAACAGTCACTGTAAGCGTCACAGCCTTGCCGATGCGGAGGGTAGCGATCCACCTGGTTCTGCGGCTTCAGCCTTTCCACTCGGAGGGAAGTGCGTGAACGGAAATATCGCTGTCCTTCCATCTCGTTGGCACGCACCGAGGAACACAGCAGAACTGCTTGGCCGTTCGATTTTTCTTTGCTAGCAGCTTCATTCTTCCGTCCGCGACAGCAGCCTCTACGGCACACACGGCGACTGGACCTCCGTGTTTCGTTTCTCCCTACTGCCGCTAGGTGTCGCATGAATTGCTGGAGTTGCGAATGGGTGCAATAACTGAAGAGGCTAGGGGAAGAGAGTTTTCGTTATTCCATCCGGAAGAAGCAACGCGGCTCGCCGAAAGATTTGGCTGCACAGGATCGGTTGGGCAAACTTTGAAAATGCGCGGGACCCGTGCCTTTGTGAGGAAAGTAGCCGTTCATCAGAAGTCACTCGTATCTTTTCGGACGATTTGTTGAGAAGCGCGAGCGTCGATCTGCAGCCTTTGTTCGCACTAAATAACGTCCGGCACGGTTGTGTAGTTGGAAACGTTCACTCGATGCTACGAAAGCCATGCTTCATGTTGTCTGAGCCTCGCCATTCACGCTTCTGGTTCGGCAGGCTACATTATGATTGATATTGCCCACTCGCTTCGTTGTAGTTGGAACCGTTGCTGGGCTCAGACATGAAAGTTGCGCTTCATATATGTTAGTTGAACCCGCCGTTCAGTAACGCGTATTGCATACTGAAGTGACCCGCATTTCTAGAGGTTTTTTTTTTTTTTTTTGACTTGGACTCCGCTGACGAACTCAAGACTAAAACGGCGGTTCTCATCGTTTGAGCCCCCACTGTTCATGCTACTCGCGGTGCAGGAATAGCTTTTATGTTGCGCGCGTTGGTGCACTTATTTGTATTTGCGGGGTTATCAAAGTCGGCAGTTACTGTGCCTAAATAGGCACAGTAACGGCAGCTATATCTTAGTACGCCATATTTGCGCGCATAATAAATCGTAACGCAGACATCCGCTAAACATAGCCGAAATTGTATTGGGTTCAAAGATGTCGTGCAAATCTACGGTAAGCTTGTTGAAGCATTTTTAACGCAGGTAGGTCGCGTAAAAGAAACGAAGGGGCGCGCAATGACCCAGACCATATTCAACGTTCTACGTTGATAAAACTGTTATGGCCACGCGCACGGCGGGCTGACGTATCAAGAGTTCTCATTTTCGAAATTATTCCTGAAATATCACGGTGTATATTTTCTTTTGTGCCTTGTGTCATTTCTCAAAAAGGTGTGCCATACCAAATCTTAGTTTATTCATCTTAGGATCACTTCACCGAAGACCAATTTGAAAGCCAAATCATTCAGCATCAAGAAATTAAGGCCCAATGTATTACCAAGCTTTCGTGTAGTACGAGCAAACGCGCCTTTGACAGATTATGGAAGTAGCACACCACCGTCGGTTCATATATGGTTCATATAAAGCCTAGACCCTATAACCTAATCCTCGCCTATAAAGCCTAGAGATGTGGATATTTACCTTTCACTTTCTTAAAAGACAGACGTGGGGTCTGTCTTTAAAAAAAAGTAAAAGGTAAATATCCACATACAAAGTGCATGCTATTCCAATTTCTGATCAGAAGGCGCCGTTGATCAAAAGCTGATCAAAAGGCTCCATTCGAGAAAAAAACTCCGTTAGCTCGCTTGCGCGCAACACCTCCAGCGTTGACACCACAATCAAAGTGATCGCTGTGGAAAGAGCTTCGATAAAGCAGTGCAACGTGGATCCCGGTAGCTCTTGGAGTAACTCAGGGGCGAACTTTGGCAGCGTCTGCTAGCTGTACCCGGCCTAGGTGCCGCCACCGTCGGCGCCCCGGAAGAGCCGAGAGAAGGAGCGCTGGCACAGGAGGAGGAAAGAGCTGTCGTTACCTTTAGATCATTTATTAGATCTTATGGGCATTTTAGGCATTTATGGGTGTTCTGTGGTGCCACCGCCGCACTCGCGCGTTGGCCGTCTATCTCGCCTGCCTTTGTCTACGTATATGTGTAGTTCTGTGTTTTGTCTGCGCATTTGTTATTTCGTGTGCATTCTCTGACTGATGAGGTGACATGACGAAGCCTCGTCGGAGGAGCTACTGTTGCTTCGCTCCCGGTTGCAGAACTGAACGCGTCGAAGTTTAACCCCCGAGGACGACGAAAGGCGCTGTGTTTGAAATCGGAATGTTCACCGTGCTGATAAGCCCTTGGAACTGACTGGCGCTGTGTGTGAGCTGCAGTTCGAAAGAATATACGTGCTTCGAGACTACGAGACCGTCATAAAGGTCGACGAAAGGCAAGAGCACAAGCCCTGGCTCGCCTATTTGGCGATGACAAATCAAACACTCCAGTCCTATACACCGACGTGGCCCGCTACCCACAGAAACGCGCCCTATGTCTGTTCGTACTAGATAGTGCAGACATTCTGAGAGCTTCGGCCACGCTCAACACTGTGGACAGTGGCACGGCGGAAGAGGCTGCTATTGCCCTAGCCATTGTACACGCTTCAACCATGCCGGCGCCGGATGGACCTATCACAGTGGTCACAGATTCTCAGACCGCCTGCAGGACTTTGGCACAAGGGAAGGTGACACCCTACACACACCGCATCCTTACATCATTACACCCCACAGCGTTACACAGGGTGCGTATCGTCTGGACACCTGGACACGCCTCTCTCCATGGTAATGAACGCGCTAATGCGGTAGCCCGAGATCTCGCGAACCGGGCGCCATTGGAAGAGCTGTCCAACCCAGACGACGCACCGACAGAACCAATGACCTACACTGAAACTCTACAATATTACAGAGACACCAGGAGACAATTCCCTCCACCACATAACTCCCTTAATCGAGAAGATGCCGTCGCGTGGCGACAACTTCAAACTAATTCATTTCCCTGCCTCTTTTATCTTCACCTCTTCCATCCCACACACTATCCCTCATACTGTCCCTATTGTGGAGCAAAACCCACAGTATACCATTGCACCTGGGAGTGCCCACACCCTCCGGGCTACTCTCCTATTCCTTCACCTTCCCCTTCCTCCTGGGAGACTGCGCTGACCAGCTCAGACCCGCAAGAGCAGCGACGGCTGATCCGGCGGGCACGCGGAGTGGCGCGAGCCAATGGGGCCCTGAAATAAGGGCTCCGCCCTGCGAGGAAGTCGCCCAAACTGATGATAAATAAATGTTTTCTCTCTCTCTCTCTCTCTCCGATAAGCCAGTCGTGCCACCGGCGCGTGCCTGGACTCGCATGTACCAACGAAATTTTTTAAAACTTGTGTCCTCGCAAGAAAAGAAAACGAAGTCACTCTGTTTCTTTCCCCTCTTTCTCTCTCTTCTGTATATTAAAAAAAAACGCGGTGGAGCGTATTGAAACATGGTTATCACCCGTGCGAGGAGACATCCGACACGTGTGCGTACATGAAGGGGCCCAGGTGAAAGGCGCAGCTGCGCCGCCTGTGCGTTTCTGGGAAAACTGCTTCACCACGGAGTTCCCACAGCCCACTACCCCTAATCTAGTACACCATAATTTGACGCCTGTTAGATCGACATATCCCCCGGTGTAGGGTAGCAAACAAGGTGCACACTAGTCAAAGGAGTGGTGACATAATATTTATGAGTCATTTCATTTTTTTTTCTTGTTAAGAGAAGGTCCAAACCCTCTAAACATTAGTAAAATACAGGCACATGTCACAGCGTTGTATCTACGTGCGTGAGAGTCTTGGTCCTTGCGTGACTTTTGCGGCAAGACCTCATTTTTTTACGTGCATTTGCATGGAGGAAGAAAAAACATCTTATTTCCTTCCTATATGTTACCTTGTTTATCGAGAGGGTCTCACGTAATTATTGTTCAAAACATGGCGGTTATGACGTCACCTTCAACATTTTTACTACTCTGTGGAGGTTGGTAATGTAGATATGACGCGCGCACACGCATGCCAAAAGTTGCATATTCAACGACCCGAACAACAAAATGCTGTCTTGGTGTGAAATTTGTGCAAGAACAACGTGGTATCCGTGAGAACTTTTCTTTCAAATAACGTGCAGGGGCCCGGAAAACGGGTTTGTCTCTTAAGATGGCAGAAAAAAGGACACACATACGAATCGCACTATGGCACTAAAGTAGACATTCACGACATAAGGAAGCAGCTTATTATCCCACCGCTACCCAAAAACAGGAATCCCGATCACCACAGGGAAAGGCGGGAGGAAAGGGGGAGGATATTCCAACGCTCTCAGGACGTGGTGTACGTGGACGTGGTGAGTCGTGTACACACGACTGATCAGCATATGTCTGTCGTTGCAGTGAAATCGGAGGGTGATCTTAAGGTCAGCGGATCTATTAAAGCATTCAGAGCCGAGGTGGCTGAGGAATCGGCCATTGCTCTCGCAATGGCCTCGATAATAGTCAGCGATTCTAACCGCAATTTTAAGTTACGCAAAGGGGCGCTTTTCGCCGGAGTCACAACTAATCCTGGCAAACTTCCGCGGTCAGCGGGTTGTCCATATCATCTGGGCGCCTGCGCACACCTCCCCTCCCCGGCGACGAGGCGGCCGACACCGTGGCTCGAGGACTCGCAAGCCGAGCCACCGGGGCGCCGCGGCTGACAGGGGACCGGATGGTTGGCTGCAGGGAGATATATCTAATACAGATTGGGGAGGGTGCGTTTTCCTCCCGCACACCCATCACGTAATAAGCAGCAGGCGGTGGCATGGCGCCTCCTTCAAACCAATATATACGTATCTAAATCCAGTGAGTTATGATCACTATCGTCCAGAACAATATTCGGCCAAATTTTGTCAAGAAAGGGCGGACCAGGATCACATTATCTGGGACTGCCTTCGGGCGCTCCGACAGGGCCGAGAAGTTAAGGATCGGAAGCAGTGAGCAGCTCGGCCCCCGAAGACCAACTTTTGGCCGTCCAGCAGGCCGAGGATGCCGCCAGAGCTCAAGGGCTTCTGGCCGCCACCTAGGCGGGGTAGCCCCCGCCACCAATTTGCCGGCTACATAAATAAAAGTTACTTTAAAGCGAAAGCTTTACTGGCCGCGAACTTGCGATTTCGCCATGGCGGTGCTCCGAGGAGGCACATGACGTCACAACGCGCGCTCGCCGTGGATATTTCTCTCTCTCGCTCCCTAGTCACTACTGCGCATTGTAGGGGTTGGGGGACGGGACGTCGGGATGGAAGCCCAAACTTGGGAGGATTTATTCTACATTTGTACAGGGAGGTGAGCGACAAGTACCAGTCGTACAGACATTACGGGCCGGCAGCAACTCGGACGCTGCGGCCCGCGGCAAGAGGTTCGAGAGAGGTGAATCAGGGAATCAGGGCATGTCCCAGCATGCCCAGGTCTCTCTGGAAGGCTTCTTATAAACCCTTCGAGCACTGCAAGTCATGTCATGTCTGACCAATGGGAGAGTCCACTCCGATGACGCCACTTTCAGCCAATGGTAGGCGCCCGTGTCGTGGTGTCACACCTGGCGGCTTGCTGCGGTCTTGCAATGCAGACTGGCAATGCACTTCGAACAAAGAGAAGGGGAGGGCTGCACCTGCTTCATTGTCGGATGCCCACCTGCTAATCCCGGCGGCGCACGAACTTGTTGGCATGTAAACTCGTTGCCTTAAACTTGTCTGCTCGGCCGCTTCTCTGGAATGCGCTTTCCTGCTTCTGCATTCCTCAATTAGCTGTGCTGCAATCCGATGTGGTCTGGGGAACTCGAAGTAATCGCAGGAACCAGCTCCATATCTAACAGCTCGTCCTCGCCCCGGTTGTTCTGAATGGCCGGTGAAATCAATTCGCTGGCCATGAGGAACGCTGATAGAAGCTGCAGGGTACTGGGGTCGAGCCTCGTTTGACAACCCTCGGGATCCTTGGCCCTGGAGAACAGACGTCAAACAAACAAAACAACACAGCGCTGCCCCACGTGTAAGCGCAGGCTCTTCGCCCCTGACTCGCCAGGCTATTACTGAGTCAAAATGAACCCTGATCTTTTAGTTCCCCAATTTTGACAACAGTTCCAACCACCCTTCCAAACAGCTATGCATTTCTCCTCGATTGCCGACAAGACCAGACTACTATTGTTGTTGCAAAACAAAAGGGTCGTCGACGATGCAAACAACAAATGAAAACAGCCGACCATAACATAAGTGGCCTAACTACATGAACAGCATGTTTCCAATCTATCGCAGTGGCGTACTTATCGCACGTAATGGTGCCACTGAACAATCTGGTCAACCTCACAAGTACGTAATCACAAGCGCACTAGCCTTGTGGTCATTAAACAAAACGCGTACTTGCGTTGTAGGCAAACTCTTCATTACGCTTACTCACGTTTCTTTCCTGAAAGTCCTACAGGACACGTGACGTAAACGAACAATTAAACTTGCGGGACTTACACACTCCGCAGAACTCTTAAAATAATGCGTCTTCTAATAACTAGTTCCAGGCATGCTCACTAAAGAAGTCAGAAAACGGTTGCCCTCAACACACACGAGCAACCCAATCATAAATCTGCTTCCTTCCGTCCACACAGGACACGCGCTAATGAAACTAAGAACGCTTCTCCGTGCAAATCATGCACTCGCTGAAAGTCTACGCGCTTAACCTTAGAAAATTCAATACTTAAGAAGAAAGAAGGTTAAATAACACACACGCGCGTTACGATAGGCCTCTCAACAATAACCTTGACCCTCAGGTTACTCACACACACAAAAAAAAAAGCCTATCTACTTATTAATGAGCATCTCGCGAGACTACATGTTTACTTAAAACACACCTTTCAAATCTCGAGCTTCTCGAACGAAAACATAAACAAAGCTCAAACCTTACACAATGAAAGAAACGCTAGTCTCAAATCGCGAAATTTTCCGATGCTCAAAAATAAAACCAAATAACACGTTTTGCTTCTACGGAAGCTCTCTTGGCTTCCCGTTCCCGATTGCTTACGACTGACTCATACTTTCAGCCTGACCCGCGGTGGGCGAAGTTTCAAAGCTACTCTGGCTGCCGAGAGACAACAAAAGGGCTGATCCACTATCAGCTCCCCCAAGACGTTACGGTCTCCCGCCAATTTGCGTCCTGGCGCCCCGCTTTCAACACGAACTCGATTGACCGCGTCGCTACTCCCCACCTGGTCTCGTCCTGCCACCTTGCGTTTCTTCGAACTGCACGCTGAGCTATGAGAAGAACTACGGAACGACGAGGAGCTTAACTGCCTCGTGCCCTTTGTCCGCGTCCGTGCAGAACATTCTTCGCGGTTCCCCTTTGACCTGTGGCTCGAACGTTTTGGATGCGTCAACATCGTCCTAGACGACCGCACCTTCTTCCTCGCGCCCTGCCCATTTGGGGTTCTTGCCATCTTTGGCGGCGCTACATTAATTACCGTCTTTCGGTCTTTACTGCGCTTCTTTTTACGGCGCTTTCTCTTCGCACTCACTTTTATGTCGCCTTCTCGTGCCTCGTGCTGGCCGGTACACTTTTCGTCGGCCCGGATCGGTCTCTTACCCGCACAGTCTGAGTGATTTACATTTAAATCAACACTCTCTCTGCCTCGACTGGCGGACAGCTCAACCGACACTGGCACAATGCAGCAGGCTTTACTCGAGTAAGACAACTCGCACTCTTGCGAACTGCCCTCTACTACATTGCCCAGCGCACGCTGTGAATCGGCACACAGCCCGTCGGTTTCGATCGCTGTCTCACGCGCACAGTCCGAATGATTAACTGAATCATCCCTATCTAGGCCATCTAGACTGGCGGAGAGCCGCACCGATCCCTGAACAATGCAGTTGTTCTCTCGTGAGCTACGGAGCTCGCCACCCCGAGAACTATTCTCAACTGCATCGTCCAGCTCGCACTTCACTTCTGCACGCACATCTGGCTCTACATGGGTGCTCGCTTCTGTCGGGTCAGAAGTGCCCTTCTCTTCGCTAGCAACCTCGCTAACATTACCAGCGACGCACACGCTCGGTAACTGTGCCAATTTGTTCGCAGCTGGCCTAGCTGTCTCTACAGTCATCTGTTGGCACAGCACCTCGTCGCTCTCACTCTGGCCTTTAACGGCCTCTATTGCCACTAAGGCATCGTTAGCAGCTAGCCTTTTCCCTTTACTTATGAATCTGCAGCTAATCTCACAGGCACTACTTTTTTCGTCGGCTTCTGGCGAAAATCTGCTAGACACTTGCTCATTCTTTCGCTCTGTACTACCTACAGAATTCTCAGACAGCCGTTGTCTCTGTGCCAATAACTGATCACAATACTGTATCTCTTTGATCAGTGCTGCCTTCTCTCTCTCATACTTTTCCTCTCGCTCACGTTCGCGTTCATTCTCACGTCCGTGACGCTCACACCTAAGAGTAAGTTCTTGAAGCTCCTGCTTCCGTTCTTTCTCGCGTTCTTCACGCTGACGCTCACTCCTAAGCTCACGACGCTCTCGCAAACGTACACGACGCACACGCTCCCGTGGCTCCTGTATCACTTCCCAAGCAAGCCTAATGCTTTTCTCATCATTGCCACTATCGTTAATCGCCTTTATGATAGCTGGCGTTTTCATCCGTTCGTCCGCCTCAACTCCCAAATCGTCGCACACCAACAACAAGTCCAACCTCGTCAACCTTCTAAGATCCATGGCAGCTGCCCCGACAGGTGGTTAAAACTGTTTTCCTTAATTAATTTGTGCAAACACACAATGCAACAAATTCCCGATTCCCAGAACTATCAAAATTGAACACACAACCTTTGAGTCTGGCGAATCATAAGGAAAAAAACCACGCGCTCACTTACGGTTGCAGCACCCTGCCATCCGGTTCGTTCGTCCGCTGTTGCCGGTTCCTTCCGGACTCCCTGGGTCGAAGGCTCGCTCCTTCTTCGATACTCCCAGTTTCTTCGGACCTCTTTCGACGAAGGCTCTCTCTTCTTCGCTCTTCCCGGTTCCTTACGATCTCTCTCGACGAAGGTTGATTCGTAGCGCTGCCACCAGCTGATGCATTCGGAGGCGATCCTACCGCTGCCAACCAGATGTAGGGGTTGGAGTACGGGCTCCGGGATGGAAACCCAAACTTGGGAGGATTTATTCTACATTTGTACAGGGAGGTGAGCGACAAGTACCAGTCGTACAGACATTACGGGCCGGCAGCAACTCGGACGCTGCGGCCCGCGGCAAGAGGTTCGAGAGAGGTGAATCAGGGAATCAGGGCATGTCCCAGCATGCCCAGGTCTCTCTGGAAGGCTTCTTATAAACCCTTCGAGCACTGCAAGTCATGTCATGTCTGACCAATGGGAGAGTCCACTCCGATGACGCCACTTTCAGCCAATGGTAGGCGCCCGTGTCGTGGTGTCACACCTGGCGGCTTGCTGCGGTCTTGCAATGCAGACTGGCAATGCACTTCGAACAAAGAGAAGGGGAGGGCTGCACCTGCTTCATTGTCGGATGCCCACCTGCTAATCCCGGCGGCGCACGAACTTGTTGGCATGTAAACTCGTTGCCTTAAACTTGTCTGCTCGGCCGCTTCTCTGGAATGCGCTTTCCTGCTTCTGCATTCCTCAATTAGCTGTGCTGCAATCCGATGTGGTCTGGGGAACTCGAAGTAATCGCAGGAACCAGCTCCATATCTAACAGCATGCGCCACAGGTGTTCCGCCGCCGTTTGGTATGACGTCACACCGCGTTCCTCGTCGTTGCGCTCGCCTCCGCTCGCTTCGCCAGCTGCGTCGCATGCCTGATAACATGTCGAAGGATTGAAAAGGAGAGCACGCGTGCGCCGCAACCACAGTTGAGGCGGCAGTATGGACGGCGACAATTCTGATAAGCAGGAGGAGGCCAGGAATCGACATCGGAACGGGATGAAGAGGAAACGAATCGCCCAGGAAACAGACGAACAGCGCGCCGAACGACTGGCTAAACGCCGCAACATAGCTAGACAACCAGACTAACCTGGACTTGCAATTAAGATTAACCAAGGCTAACCATGCTATGAATTATCTTTCGCTGCGTATATCCTGGCATAGCCGAGCTAAGCAACTGCCAATTTTTTCTCTCTCTTGCAATTTGCAGGGCTTTCTTAGCTCGAATTTCGCATAGAGATTACATTTTATGGTCCCATACGTTCGGAATACTTGTCCACAGAGTTTGCTCAAATAGCTTTCGGCTCTTGCAGTTAGCAGAAGCCAGGGCTTTGAGATTGGCATTTGTCACCAAGAGAGAGACGCAGTTGGGGTGTTGATTTGAACAGCACTTATTCACGGTGCTTTTTCTTTCACACATGAAGTGTCAAGTGTAATTGTTATATTGAACGATGTTGACAAATATGGACTTTAAGATCTCCAAATCTCTTTTAAACAATTTATTTTCAGGAAATGCACGTTCATGTATTATCCTTACGCGCGATAAGCGTATCGCAGCGCTTGTACAATTTCAAAAATATGTGACTATATATATATATATATATATATATATATATATATATATATATATATATATATATATATATATATATATATTGTCACGTGGTCGTGACGTTGAATAACACAGTAGCAGTACTGTGAACGACAAAACTAACTTTTATTGGGCGAACCTGTGCCCACAAAACAGGCTACACTTATAGCGCAACGATAGCGGTGAACACGCTCGGCGATCGTCGAAAATCTGATCAGCGGGTCAAGCGCGTCGGCTTTTATACAGCAATCATCGAATGTTCCAGATTAAACGTTGGGACCCGCATGCCTTCTAAAATGTTCTACACCATTCGTGTCAAGCGATGAAATCAGATAACACAACGTTCGGCGACAACAGACAGCGGATAGAAGCATCGATAACTTTCCAGAAACTTCGGACACATGCAGGCGCGTCCCGCGCTGTGCGATAACATTTGTTAGGCGACAATACTTGTCGCCCGATAAAGACAAGTACACGTGTCAATATATATCACTCTTAGGCAATGTGCACCCTTTGGCTTGTCCCTTCTGCCACACAACAGTAATCGTTATCTGCCTTGATGCGCTTCCTTTCTTTAACGCTGCGAGCCCCGTACTTACCAGTAACGAACGGCACGCGTGTTATCAGCATAGAACAGTTTACACCCTTTGGAGTGCCCCTTCTGATAACGCGCGTGCCGTTCGTTACTGGAAAGTTCCGGGCTCGCAGCGTTAAAGAAAGGAAACGCATCAAGGCAGATAACGATTATTGTTGTGAGGCAGAAGGGGCAAGCCAAAGGGTGTGACTTTGCCTAAGAGTGTACCCGCCGACAACTTTCTGTGGCAACGAATTAAGAAAAAGCTATGGAGGCAAAGCGCGCACAAGTGAGAGCGCTTCTGAAAAGGGTCCCATGTTTTCATCCTTGTTAGTTTAAGCTGGGGAAGAGAAAACAAACGCCTTACTAACAGCAGTTAAATAAGATAAATTAAACCACTCAATGTAAAAGTTTTGCCGCCGTTCCTGCGACCTGGTCGCAGGAGTGGAAAGGGGGGGTAAGCGTTATAGTGCCCTGGTCGTTCGAACGCTTAGGGCCCAAAAGCGTTAGGTTCACCCAAACAGACGCTGAATAATGGTTTGGCTTGGCTCCGTATATTGTTTTGAAATAGGTGGCGCTAAAGCGATGAACGCGACGATCGAGCCCTGAATCGGTGCTTCCGTTCTGCCCGTGCGGTCTTCGCCTGCGTCTGTGGCTGTGGAGAAGTGATAGTAGCTGTTTGATGTCGTTAAATGTCAGAGCTTGTGGCGAAGTGATTGAGTATGGCCGTAGTAGTTCTGCCCATGTAGTGTTTTGCGGACTTCACCTGTGCCTGTGACTGATCGTGTTGCTTAATATTCTTGCTTAACGAGATTGTGGAAGTATATGCCTGATGCTGATGGTATTAAGCTAATTTGTCAAAAGACATTGCTACCTGATTTGTGTGAAGGCTGTCTGCAGCTCCTTTGTATAAATTTAGGTGTATAAAAAAGGGTAATATTATAAACCTGATGATAAAAGAGACGTTGTAGAGAGAATCTGGTTCATATTTTAATGTTCGGAACAGGAGCCAGAAATATCACCGATGTCATCTGCCATTGTTAATGATGTGTGGGCATGTCCTACATACATCATTCTTCAACAACAACTGAATTGAACAACAACTGAACAATTGAATTCAACATTGCTGAAGATGGGTGGACAGAAGATGACAGACAGCGTTAGAGGGGTGAAGCCTCAAAACGCCATAAATAATTTAATATAGTAGCTTCTTTACAGCCACTTTTGTTTTCCAGGAGGATACTATGCCCTGATGTGACGACACAGTATATGGTCATGTGGGAGCAGGACATTGCGATGTTACGACACTCGCTCTAGCTCATTCACTCGTCCGCTATGCTGCTACATTGGCCTTCACGAGTAGCAGCACACAAGTCGACCGAGCTAGCCGGAGGCCCCAAAGGAGTGTCAAAACGTCGCAATGTCCTTCTCCCACGTGACCACATACTGTGTTGTGATGTCACTACACAGTATCCCCCTTGCAAACAAAACTGAAACCGGCTCTAGGAAAGCTATTATACTAAATCACGCCACTCCAAGGCTTGTTACTATATTTTTAAAGCTCTAAAGCCTTAATTTAACGAAAAAAAAGGAATAATTGAAGATATCATGTCAGTACCTATTCAATTAGAACTTTGCCGAAGGTGTTTGGCCTAAGGTGCATTGGGTGCTTTGAATTAGCATTTATGGTCTGAGGATGTGTTGTAAATGCCAAAGAAAAGTGGAAGGGGGATAGCCCCCGGGCATAGTTTTGTTGGTAAGGTACTTTATTTGAAAAATCTTAAGGAGCAAAGAAACATTTTCTTGGTGCGAATATTGGCTTGCATAGCTGTAACTGGCACAAGAATTGTTGAAGCTTGAAGCAGCATCGACTCTGTCATGGGCACTCAAGCAGTGGGCATTCCTTCTCTGGACAAAGACCTAGAGTGAGGGGTCAGGGGAGAACTGAAAAATATTGCCCTCCAGTATAAATGCAAGGACATAGTTTATATTATGCACAACATACGGTATCTGTCAACAGTAAATTTGCGCACAGTCATAAAATACAGATATGCCTACTCGTGGATAGACATAAATGGCTGCCTTATACATGACATTTAACATGACAGCCATCTAGCTTTGCCGAGGTACGCAGTAGTGTAACAGCCATGCAAGTGTTGGCAAATGGTATGGCAAAATCTGTGCAAATTAAAGGCCAAGCTATTGCTTCCTGTCAAGATAACCTGAATCAATTCTATACCAGTGCAATTTATATCTCGGTATTTCTGCCCTAAATAGACCCTATTTACACATTGCACTTCTGCCGACCACTATAGAAGTTTAACTAATGAATAACCTTTCTGCCAAGCCAAAACTGCACATATTCAGCTTATCCAAGCCACAAATCCCGATTTGCTCACAAGGCGAGAGAAAGAGAGAGAATGAAACTTTTATTTGAAGTCGTGACTTGTCAGTCGAGGTACGTGGGAGGGTCCCTTATTCCAGGAACCCTCTGGCTTGGATCGCCCTCCGGGCCCGGGCGACTAGTTCGCGCTGGTCGACCAGGTCCGATTTGGAGATCGCAGCCTCCCACGTTTCAGCGAGGAGGTTTGGATCTGCGTCTGCTGCTATTAGTTGTGTCGCTGTGATGCTTGCTCGGGTGTTCTTGCATTGCAGGAGGAGGTGCGCCAAGGTGTCAGGCACGTTGCAGTGTGGACAGGTGTAGCTGTATAGCGTCGGGTGGAAATGATGCAGCAAGATTCCGTGGGTAAAGGTATTGCTCTGGAGTCGCCTGTAGTTGGTGCCTTCGTTTCTTGTTAGTTGGGGATGTGGTGGAGGGTACACCCTGCGTCCAAGCCGATAGTGTTGTAGTAGTGCTTGGTAAGTTAACGGTATTGTTTCCGTTTCCTCCGCTGATTTGTGTGGGTGGGACCTTTCTAGAATACCGTGCGGGGAAGCCCGGTTGACGCTTGCGCGGTCCGCGGTGTGTGCCGCTTCATTCCCCTCAAGTCCCTCGTGTCCTGGAATCCACATGATGCAGTTGTAGGGGGGAGGAGTATCGCCACGTTTCAGTAAGTTGATCGCTTTGGTGGAGACCCTGCCTTTCATGTAGTTGCGTGCCGCTGTTTGAGAGTCGGTGAGTTTTATGTTTTATGTATTGTGTAGTGGGGCAGTATTATTTTAACCTTGTGTTTGAAAAGGAATCCTTTTTTTTAACATAAAGTATAATTTTCACTCTTTTCTTGCATTTGGGTGCTTGAGTTGTTTCCCGCAATCTCCCGACATTCGAGTGCGTGACTCTGTCTTTCCAAGCTGCCAAGTGCCTTCGCTTCATCGTTTTGCTTGTTTTGGTGCCTTCAGTATGATGCCTGTCCGTTTGATCACACACGAAAGTGCAAACTCTCCTTTGACTTATCGTTCTGGTTCTGATCCCGACTGCCACACCTTATATCAAAGAATCCTTGTCTCGTTTTTCTGCAAGCTTCATTCCCCCCCCCCCCCTTTGTTTTGCGTTTTTGTCTTTAGGACAAACGTTTAAAGCAGTGGTGCCAGATGGATTATCAGTCCCAGTTAAAGAAAAGCTGCCGCCGTCTTCAGGGCATATACAGCACCCATTGACCGACACAGCATAGAAGACCTACTGACAGAGAACAGAATGGCTTTTGTGGCACAAATTAAGATTCGCTTCTGTGAGTTTGTGCTTTTGGAGCTATGACTGTTGCTTCTGCAACGCATCTATTTGCTGTGAGAATATTGCTGCTCAAGTAGTGTTAATTTTTTGTAGCATTCTTTAGACTGAGTTACTTAGCTTCATCAATGGGCATCTTCTCGTTATGTGAACAAACCCAGCTCTATAGCATACTTAATAAAATCCCTGATGGCATAGCGGATGTGTAACATACTTTCTTGTCTAACTGGGTCAATCGGACCTCGAGTTTCACTTTACTGCAGCAGATGTCCAATTCAAAGTATTCACAAGCCTCTACGTCACTCTTGTTTATCCAGACTACTAGTGTTATGAATCTAGTGGTCTAGTTTGTTCAACGCCTGTCGCATCAATTGCAGATGTAAGCAAACTAAGTTGAACTGAACAACTATTTGTGACATAGATGTAAATGTTCTATCACTTTTCTTTGATGTCAGTGCGCAAGAATATTCCCATAATTCTCAGCCACTCAATGTACCGTATTTCAGTCTTTTAGGTCCCTAGCACTTGTGAGTGCACAGCCAAGGATGGTACGTGATTGTTTGTAAACATCAGTGATCTTCGCAGTTCCTCCCATCTTTAATACTGCCGTGGCGGTGCTGGCTGCTTGAAGGGCAAAGCTTCCAAATTTCAGATGGGATGACCTCAGCGTTCCAGCCTTGCAAACCTTGGAGCGCCCATCATGGCGCAGAATATTGGCAGGCACACAGCTGGTGGTTTCAAGGGCCTGCACGATCAGCCTTCCGGTGATACTTGCTATCCCAGCCTTGTGAGCTATGGAGTAGTCATCGTTGTGGTGGCGAGATAAGTCTCCACTCTATGTGCTGTTCACTTTAAAGGCTAGGCTTTCAAAATGGATCTCACTGAAGAAATTTATCGTCCCACCCTTGGAAGCTTTGCAGTTGTCATTGCAGTTGTCCTTCGCATCGATAGGCAGGTCATCGGCTGCTCCGAGGGCTGGGCTGACAGGTTGTGTCATTCACCTCCGGAGGCATCCCAGCTTTGTGAACTTCAGGTTGTTGTGCTGAAGGGCAAGGTCAGACAGGAGCTGAAGAAAGCAAAAGATGCTCCCGCCTCACAAACCTACAGATGACGCCTGCAGCCACAGTATGAGTCCTAGGTATTACGGCACAAAATGTGAAGAATCGAGGCAGATGCCATGGCTGCCTTGATCTTGCTCCTTTAACGGAACTCTAATTTGAACGATCATGATATAAGAGTGATGCTATCTTCCTCTTCTGTTTGCAGTAGGTACGAGGGCATTCAAGGCAAGAAAACAGGAAAATTAAAGGACCTATTTGTACGTATTAAGTAAGGGACTAATCACTGCAGATCACGAAGCCCCGGGTGACATAAATGAAGGGAATAGCTGGAACATGGAGGAAAGCCGCGTAGGAAGGTCGCCTCTTGGATTGTACTGAAGACATGCCGTCAGGACTTCACTGGACCAGGGGAACCAGTCAAAACTTGGCCAACACATCGCTACAAGAGTACGGTTTGTAACTTCACAGGATTCTAACACAAGGCCTGAGAGCTCCCGTTTCTGTGGCCAGAACACAAGCTTCTCGATACGGTCCTGTAGTTGCTGGGGTGAGTGCAGTGCTGCTTCCCTCATCATCTCACCTTGCTGCAACAGTGAAATGTTTTTCTTTGGCTGAACACTACTTTGTTCATTCGCTTTGTTTTGTGCCACTGCTTTATTTGTTGTAGTCTGCTGTTCACGTCAAAATGCCATCTTACTCTTAGCTTCTAACTTAAAGGAGTACTGACACAAAAAAAAATCCATGTGGTTTTTTCTGCTTTAATAAGTAGTTAATGACCCAGTAATCACGGCACGAGACCTCATTTACTTGAGAGCGCGACAGGTAATTATCTGCAGTCTTTTTTGTAGCGACCAGTCCAAGTTTCGGTTTCAGAGAGCAACGAAACGGTCCACCGGAAGTGTAAACAAAGTGGTCACGTGTTCGCAAAAAGCCATGACGTATGCTCTGCCGCGCAGCCAGCGTGCGGCGCGCCGGCACGCGAGCTTCGTGTTGCTAGTCGTCTGCTACGCCTTCACGTGGTTTGCCATGTCCTCGCCATCATCGTCGTCGTCGTCCTCGTTTTCGTCGTCCAGCGGCGACGATTTCCTGCATGTGGGAGTCGCCGCCGTATTAGACGTGGCCAATCACTTTCAGTTTGACTCACTGGAGAGCAGCGACTCGGATATTGCGGCCGGCGACGGCGAGCACGTGTAAAGAGCACGTGTAAAGCCGCATGGCAGCCAACGAAAATTCGTGACGTAGCCACATGACGTAGCGTTTTCTTGGCTATTTACAGACCCGGGAGATGTCGATGTCGCGAGGTGCTCTGTTTTACGGTTGGCTGCGCGCATGTACTTTAAAATTGATTTTAAATATGTTCTAAGCGATATTCGCCGCTGATATTTTACACACGATGTGTGTGTGACCCACTAAATCGATCTCACAAGTTATCTCGACTTCAAATTTTTGTGTCAGTACTCCTTTAAGAGTGGAGGAAAATAACTAGGAAGCTTACGAGCAAGTAAACGGCCTGTAGAGTGGGCAACACAGCAACAAAAAACGTCAAACGTAAAGTCATAGAGGCTGAATTAATCTCATGGGTGGCGGCAATGGAAAATAAACCTGCCATGAGTAACTACTTAAGAGGAAAAGACGAAATCAGGAAAGAAACCATTTCTGATAACTCAAAGGGAAGCTCATTACTTTTCGAAGCGAGATCGCAATGCCTTAGAACACGCACCTATAAAGCGAGATACAAGAAGGAAAGAGAAGCATGTGCTTGCTGCGGTAAAGCTAAAGGGAAACGATGGAGCATGTTTTATTAGAATGTGAAGATATCTGCGCAGCGGTCGATTTAGGCACCGCTGGCCTCCTTGAAGCCCTTGGATTCAGCGGGAACCGTTGTAAAGCAAACATGTCCGCAATAGGCATTAGTAACAGGCGATTGGAGGATTGGTGGAAGAAAAGTAGGGAGACGTCAAAATACGGAGACGTACAAAAGCACAGTTCGCAATAGGGGATCAGAAAATTTGGGCGAGGTAGTTCATAGTGTTCTTTTTTCTTTTTTTATTGTTTAACCTAGGTAGTACATTGGACAGTATAATAGCAAAAGCTTGGTGGCGCAACTCTCCGCCCCGTTCCAAAGGGGACGCTCATAACATCCATCCATCCATCCATCCATCCATCGATCGCTTCTTATTGGTGCTCGTCTTGCGGCTGCCACGAAAGAATGTTTTTTTCGTGAATCTTGCCGCGCGCGGCGTGTCGCGCGCGTTTTTGTCGCTAGTGTGGACGTACCGGCCGTACCCCGATCTGTCTCAGTGTTGACAGCCCTCTTCTTCGAGCGCCGCTTTCCTTGTTACTCGGTGCCAGCTGAAGCACTCGGAGCTAGGGCAGGCTTGCAGTTGCTTATCTAGGCGAGTTATATATAGGCACGGCTTTATCGACGGCAACGTAAACAGCGCGCAGCGGAACGAAACGTGCGCGTCTATGGAGGCTCGCAAATTCAAAGAAAGATTTTGCAGCATAATTTACGGCGCATACATTGCAATTTACGATTTGTATAGCCGGTGAGTTTGCAAGACGTATCCACTTGAATTTCGAGGATGACACCAGTTTCGAGATATTATTTCCTTAGGTGTGAGACGAGATACCTGGCGTTCCAGTTAATTTTGTGCTTCAATGCATAAAACAGCGTTCTATTTAAAGAAGGTGATGAAACGACAGTGCATTTTTACGGCGAGCTGGTGCCGTTCAATCTCGTGTCATTCTGGTAATTTGTTCCAAGTGGATACGCCTTGCAAACTCATCGGCTACAATTCTTAATTTGCCGTATGTGCCGTAATGTATTTAATTAAGAAGGTAATCGATTGTATTTTGTTAATTCGTCGAATATGGGTTTCGCTTTCTCGTGCAGATAATGTCCACCTCCCTGAATAATCAAGATCAAGGACTAAAATTTTCATTTTTTTTTTTTGCTACAGGCGATCTTTAAAAATTCTGTAAGGCTGAAGGGTGACCACCCCGTATATTTCCTAGCCCCCCCCCCCCCCCCCTCCGTATGTCCCGTATGCCAGGCAGCCTAAGCCAGTGCAGTGCTGCGAAGCCTGCACGGCTCGCGTCCCAATAACCGGGAACGACAAGCAGAAGAGCTGCTCCACCATGTCCGCTGCTAAAGCCCGTCGAGTGCAACGCGGGATGAAATGCAGGGGTGACGTACGTAAACACTCGCAGCCCACAATGACCAAGCCCTGCAGCGTCTCCATTCGCGTAGGAAAGCAGCTGTTTGTCTGACTCTCCAGTAGCTTCCGCCGAACTGCAAGGATTTATTAAGACAACGAGCGAAACG